>NC_042998.1:131690732-131730732 GCF_006345805.1 Octopus sinensis | reverse complement strand
CAGCTCCGTTTGGAGGAGCGGTACCAAGGGCCGGTACTTCCTCACCTTCTCGCTCGCAGCGTCCCTCAGCGCCGCACCTTGCTCGTATCTGACAGTTACGTCCACAACTACTACTTCGCTCGAATCGCGGAACACTAAGTCGGGAATGTACCTGGACTCCGCTATTCGGTAGACCGGCTCCCAGCCGGTAGTCCAGCCGTACCGTTCTGCCTCTCTCGCCACCAGCCGACATAGTCGATTGTGCCTGGCCAGCCTCTGCGTTTTGAGCCGTGAGCACTGACCGCTGATGTGGGAGATCGTTTCAGACGCGCTCCTGCACTTCCTACAGGTGTTGTCGCCCCGGCCTCCCCGTGTGAGGCATTCGCGGGTGGGAAACGTGTTGGACCGCATCTTGAGTAACCCCAAGTAGCACTCCTCAGATATCCCTCCCGGGCGCGTCATCCAGCTGTTTCCGATCGGGTCCGATCTGAAGGCAGCGGCACACACCCCCTGGACGGGCTGCGACTCCCACCTCTTGGCGTGGATGAGGCGGAGGTCGGGGGCGTATGGGTTGCCATCGTTTCGAACTGGTGGAAGATCGAACAGCGCGGCTAGCTCTTCGTTACGGTGGGCGAGGTCTGCAGCCCGAGCTAGTTTTTGAACGGCATCGTATCCGGAGTTCAGTAAACGCTGATTCATACGAATCGCGTTTTTCGGGACAGCGCGTGTTAGCTGACAGAGGCTGAGGCCCCCGTCCCGTCTCGCGCAATATAGGAAACTCATTGATGTGCACTCGGGAAGGTGGAGCATCCTACGCGCCCCGCTCCTGATCATTGTGTCTATGCTATCTAATGTAACTCTAGAGGGCAGCGCCTGCGTGAGTCCGTACAGTAGGCTCGGCAGGTAGTACTGCTGCAACAACAGGAACTTCTGCCGGGGCTTTAGCGCGGCCCGGCATAGTTCGTCTAAGCATCGCGAAACTGATTCGATCGACGTATCCCTATTCTTCGTCGACCAAGGACGAACTCTTAATCCAAGGTACGACGTGCTATCGTCCGGTTCGATTACGGGCAGAGGACAACCGCCGAGTTTCGGGGGCGGTGTCACGTTAACTAGGAACGACTTTCCCCAGTTCCTAATGGAAAACCACGCGCATTTTGACGTATTGATTGCGAGTCCTACCGCGTGGTAGAACTCCGAGCACCGATCTAGAAGGCTCTGTAGACCCCGGCTGGTGCCGGAGACTAGCACTAGGTCATCTGCATAAGCGAGGCTCGCCACGACTGCACCTCCGACCAGGACGCCCGAACTTTCGGGCAGGGCGTCCATTAGCGGGTCGGTTGCGATGTTAAAAAGGAGCGGCGAAAGGGGATCCCCTTGTCGGACGCCTCTCCTAATTGCAATTGGTGCGCTGCTCACGGGCCCAATCGTGAATGTGGTGGAGCAGCCCTCATAGAGCTGTCCCACCAGTCGTATCAAGTGGCTATGATAGCCAAGCCTTCTCATGCCCGCATAAATGAGGGAATGCGAAACCGTGTCGAAGGCTTTTGCGAGGTCTATAAAGGCTATTTCTAGCCCCGGGATCTTGGGTCGTGCGTGCGTTGCACCACGGGCGTGGTCCAGTAGTCGGCGGAGGAGAAAGTTATTCTCGCCGCATCCGTCGGCTTTAATGAACCCGCGCTGGGCGGGGTGGAGGGGCATAGCCTGAAGCATCCTGGCGGCGAGCACCTTAGTGTACAGGCGGTACACCGCGAGGTGAGGGGCCGCCAGTTGGCTAGGTCAGTCGGGGATCCTGCCTTCTTACGAAGGAGGATAGACCTGCCACGCAACAGGATCCTCGGAACGCGTCCCGTTAGCAGGAGGCAATTAAACATGTTGGCGAGGACTGCGGGGTCGACCGCCCTGACTTCGCGAGGTGTCAGGCCATCGGGGCCGGCGGCTGAGGCCGGATCCAGGCGTCAGCGGGCGCTCTTGATCTCCTCCAGGGTGAATGGACACAAGATTGAAAAGTTGTCCACCTCGGAGGAGGCCGGATAGGCGCCTAGGTCGACCTCTGGCCCCGGGCGGGATAGCCTGTCCCGGTAGAGCGCTTCAACTTCGCCCATCGGGACGGGGCACTCGCCCCCTAGGTCCTCTCCTAGTATCGTTGCCATAAGCTTCCTTCTGTTGAGTGCGAATAGTCGCTGGTATCGCGCGTATTGTTGCGTTTTTGCGCGTCTGTTTGACTTGTTAGGCCCGAAGCCGAATCTAAGATTCAATAGCCCTGCCTTGGCACCAGGGGTGGACTTCCTCGTCCTTTCACGGGCACCCACACGGCGCGATGCCATGTGGCCCACCCAGCTCTCGACACGTTCCTCGAACTCGTTCCAGCTCGACTCTGAGCAGTCATCGCTGAGTGTCAGAAGGCTCTCAGCGAAAGACGATGCCCATGCAGAGTGACCCGGCGATGCAGCTCCGCTGAACGGCGCCTGCCAGTCTGAGCTGGCGGGCTGTGCCGGTGCCGTTCTCCTCATAGTAGACATATCACGCGCGACAGCGGGGACCTGAGGGACTTTCAGGCGATCTTTACGCAGATAGCGACGTTTGTCACTAATCTGTTTTGCCGTTTTATCCGGAAGCCAAGGGGCTATTCCCACGTTGACTTGCTTACAACCCGCTTCAAGTAGCTCTTTCTCTTTTGCTAGGAGGATTTCGGTCTCCTCCTCCGTCCAACACCCTCGCTGCGCTCTACCAGTGGTGCGTGCGATTCGGGCGCGCTGTTCTCTTTTGCGCTCTAGGTCTTTCACATGACTGGCAATCCTGTGCCTGTTCGCCTGCACTGGATGTTTGTGCCTAAGATGTTGTGACAGCCCGGAGGCTGTCCTGTAGGCCTGACTACACCAGTCGCAACTGTGCGGAAGCTGGTGCGTAACTAATGCCGTTGGGGCCGTGGTCCCCTTACACTTTGCCGCGTGACATCTTACTGAGTGAAGGTGGCCGCTCTCGAGGCCGCAGCGACTGCATCTGAAAACAGGCTTCGTATCGTGCCTGTTGAGAACGTGGAGCCCCCATTCGAAGGGGCCCGAGAAGTGTCGGGGGCAGAGTGGGCACACAATAGAAATCGACGCGCATGGAATCTCCACAGCGAACGCATCGGCCGGCGGTTGGCGGGTCGTTTCGCCATCACCAGCCTCCCCCGCGTGCGGTCCGTCCTCATTTGGGCGAGGGGGAACGGACGTGGGGAGGCCGGCGAGAGCGTCATGATCCGCCGCGAGGTCCGGCGGGAGTTGTTCACCACGGAGAACCAACGTATAGGATGCGCATTCGAGGACAAAGCGTCCCGGTCTATCCCTGGAAACAGTAAGCGACCTAATGCCGCTTCTAAGTGACAAATTCTGAGGGTCTACCTGAATTCGCCGAGGAGGGCGAGACCCTGTGCCCTCCTCAGGAGGAAGTAGCTGTTCGCTGCGCCGTGGTCTAATCCACATCGCAGCAGTTCCTGAGGCCCTTCCTGAGACCTCGAGGCCGCTAGTATATCGGCTCCTAGCATCCGTATGAGACTTTACATTTTGTTCTGGCATCTGAAGGTTTCGACAGTTCCTCCGTGAACCCGAGCCGATTTCGGGCAGTTTGCCAGTGCACCCCAACCCCCAAAACGCGCAGGGGCCGCCCCTTGGAGTGCTGACGCTCATCCAGCTACTGAGCCATCCAGCGGAGTCCATACATGAGAAACGAGACCGAGCACAGCGATCCACCGACGAGTCGCAAGTGGGAGCGTCGCCCCCGGCGTCCGAATACCCAGCGTGGGCACCGAAACACGGACCAGCACCGGACGCGCGGTCGCGACCAGGGTTGGCCAGGCGCACAGGAGAAGGGGGACCGGGGTCCCCGCCTTCGTACCGCCCCAGTTTCAACGGAGTCTCCCACCCGTAAAGGTTCTGCTAGGGAGGTCGGGCCGCTTTTGTTAGTCCTGTGCGATGCGACCAATTCGGTGTGGTTGAACCTACCAGTGCGCAAGGCACCGCCGACGTAGCTCACATCACGGACGTAAGCTCTCCTGCCGCGACAAGAGAGTCATAGTTACTCCCGCCGTTTACCCGCGCTTGGTTGAATTTCTTCACTTTGACATTCAGAGCCCTGGGCAGAAATCACATCGCGTCTGTGCGGCTCGGCCGGCTACGCGATGCTCTGTTTTAATTAGACAGTCGGATTCCCCCGGTCCGTACCAGTTCCGAGTCGACCGTCCGCCGCCGGCCGAACGCCTGCCGCGCGTCGCGGTGCGCGACGACGACGACCGCGACCCCTTGCGGAGCCGAGCCGCGCGCGCACACCGACGCGACGGCGAGCCCGAAGCCGTGTCGCTCCACGGCGTCCCGGGTGTGGAGCCGTTTTGTTCGCGCCCACTACGCCCCGGGCGCCCCGTATGAAACCGAGCCGCCGCAACGAAAGACGGCCCGCGCACGCGCCGGGAGGCGCGGTACGCCGACGCACGAGAAGGCCGCGCGCGCGGATCCGACAACCGCGACGACGTCCCGGCCGCGCGCGCGCGCTTTCCGGACCGGGAGGTCCGTAGGCGGCGGCACGCAGCGACGGAACGCAGCGCAGCGGAAGGAAAGAACGCGCGCGTAGAAGCCGACCCGCGTTGACCGAAGGCGCGACCGCGCACCGGCGCGTGGCGGGTTTTTACCCGCCGACGCTGCGACGACCGCCGGAAAAAATGGGGCGCACCGGGATGCCGAGTCCGACGCCAACGCTACAGCCCCGTACCGGTCCGCCGCTTCGCGTGAAGACGTGTTCCGGCGCCCGGCGGCGCGACGCCGAGCGAACGGCGACGCGGCCGCGCGGGAGCGAGGCGACACACACGGCCCGACCGACCCGGTCCTCGGAGCCAATCCTTCTTCCGAAGGTACGGATCCATTTTGCCGACTTCCCTTACCTACATTGGCGCTATCGTCGAGAGGCTGTACACCTTGGAGACCTGCTGCGGATGGTGGGTACGGACCGACTCGAGAGCTGCGATTCGTTACGGACCCGGATTTTCCAGGGCCGCCGAGAGCGCACCGGACGCCGCCCGAGACGCGGCGCTCTACAGGTACCATATCCGTATCTCCGGACGAGCCGATTCCACGGACGCGGTCCTTTACGAAGAAGAGAGAACTCTTCCCGGGGCTCCCGGCAACGTCTCCGGGCTCGCTTGCGTTGCCGCTGCTTCGCCCGGCCGCCGGCTTCGACGACGGACGCGCTGCTAGGAAGAGCACGCCGCGTTCCCGCCGACGGACGGGCACTCTCCGAGTTCGGGTTCGGGAATATTAACCCGATTCCCTTTCGATGCGAGGCCGGCCGCGTAAATCGATATCGAACCGCGAGAGTTCTTCTTCTTTCTAAACGACGGATCCGGCGCCTTTCGTGGAAGCTTTCGCCCGCTTCTTAGGACCGACTGACCCATGCTCGACCGCCGTTGGCACGGAACCCTTCTCCACTTCGGTCTTCGAAGGTCTCGTTCGAATATTTGCTACTACCACCGAGATCTGCACCCGCGGTCGGCTTCACCCGGGCTCGCGCCCGCGGCTTCCATGCACGCCGCGGCGCCCTCCTACTCGACCGGGCATCGGAAAGTCGCCTCGCCGGCGATCGCGCAACCTGTCGCCCGGCCGATCCGGCATCGGTCGCTCGCTCCAGCGCCATCCATTTTCGGGGCCGGTCGATTCGGCAGGTAAGTTGTTACACACTCCTGAGCGGATTCCGACTTCCGTGGCCACCGTCCTGCTGTCTATATCGACCGACACCCTTTCGGGGATCTAATGGGCGAAGCGTAGGGCACCTTAGCCGGACGTTCGGTTCATCCCACATCACCAGTTCTGCTTACCAAAAGTGGCCCACTTGGCACCGTGCATTCGTCGTCGCATAACGGCGGCCGCCTCCGATCGGGAGAGGAGCGGCCCGTTCGCCGTTCCGAGTTCGAGAGTAGATCGAGGCCGTCAACGTCCCCGGGGCCTCCAGTCGTTCGCTTTACCGGACGGAATTGCGTGTCGTTCTCCGCTGGCGCCAGCTATCCTGAGGGAAACTTCGGAGGGAACCAGCTACTAGACGGCTCGATTGGTCTTTCGCCCCTACACCCGGTTCCGACGATCGATTTGCACGTCAGAGGCGCTTCGGACTTCCACCAGAGTTTCCTCTGGCTTCGTCCCGACCGGGCGTGGATCGCTATCTTTCGGGTCCCCGGCCGCCTGCTACACCTGAGTCGGAGCGGGAACGCCGGAGGACGCGAACGTCGCGGCGAACGCGCGGACCCGACCCGGGAACGATGCTTCGAAGCGCCGTCCCGCCGGAGCGAGACGGCGACACGTGTCACGTTCTCGCTTTCGCTGTGCCGTCGGAGTTCGCGAAGTGAAAGGCTCCAACGACTCGCAGTCGACTGGGACTCCTCGGTCCGTGTTTCAAGACGGGTCGGGTAGGTTGCCGATGCTCGTCGCTGACCGGCGGCAGCGGGCGGCTTTTCGGGCGGAAGGTGTCCCGCGACCGCAACGCGCGTCGCCCCCCTTGCGAGGGTTTCCGCGCGTGTCGCGGCGCGCGGGCGGGCGCCCGCGTCGCTCGCGACCTCCGCGAAGAGGACACGCGCGACTCGCTGCGTCGTTCGTGCTAAGGGCGAGGTGCGTTTGCCCGTCTCCGTCGGTTAGCCGTGCCTGCGCTTTACGTGGCGCGACGGGCCCGGTCGAGAAGAGCGCGCGTGGATCCCACCGACCGCCGCTTGCGCGGCGGCGACGGGGCTCTCGTCTGCGACCTGCGGACGCCGCGCGCCTACCGGCCCGACGGGAAAAAGGGTCGCGACGACGGATCGGAGGGGAAGTGCGTCCGATGCCGGCGCCCCGGGAATCGAACGCCGACGAGGCGGCAGACGACCGCCCGCGGAACGACGAGCGGCCGCCACCGGCGCGTTCGTCGACGACGACGGCGCCTCGGCGTGAAGCAGCGGACTGAGTCCCCTCGCGATCGCGGTGAGCGGTCCTACCCGTTTACCCCTGGGCGGGTTTCACGGTCTCTTGAACTCTCTCTCCAAAGTTCTTTTCAACTTTCCCTCGCGGTACTTGTCGGCTATCGGACTCGTCCCCGTATTTAGCCTTGGATGGAGCTTACCACCCGCTTTGGGCTGCGTTCCCAAGCAACCCGACTCTCGGGCCGATGAACACCGCCGATCGCCGCCGGCTCCGAATGGGCCTGGCACCCCGCTCTGGGCAGCCCCGATCGAGGGGACTCCGAACCTAGCCGGGCGAAACGATCGACCGTGTACGACCCTTGCGCCACAGCTCTCGACGACCGGCGCGGCCGACGATGATTCGTCGTTGGGCTTCTCCCGGTACTCGCCGTTACTTAGGAATCCCGGTTGGTTCTTTTCTCCGCTTAGCGATATGCTTAAGTTCGGCGGGTAATCGCGTCCGAGTCGAGGGCAGCGTGAATAAAAAAAAGGAGACGCTGCAAAAGAGACGGCTGCTGCAGCTGCTTGCTACTACTACCGGCGCGCACCACCACCGCTGTCGATCGGCACGAACGCTCGCACGAAAGAGATATTCCCACAGAGCGAACGCCGAAAGACGAGACGGCGGCGGCTGCGGCGGCAGCGACGGAGGGCGGCGGTCGCTCGGAGAGGAACGCAGAGGAAGACGCGGACGCGACGAGGGGCCTCGCCGTGTCGTCGTTGTCGTTCCTGCTACTGATCCCTTACTCCTCTGCTTCCGCACTTCGGCGGGCTCCCTCCTCCGCAACAGCGCTTCGCAACGATGACGGTCTGCCATTACGGGAGACGGACGATCGAGCGGCGGCGGTTCGCGCGCGCGAGATATAGTGCGGGCCTCGCGGCGAGCGCCGCCCTTTCTTGCGACTCCCGACTCCCCGCCGCAGCCAACGGCCGCGGCGGACTGCGTTTTCGTGTCTTGACCGCCTCTCGACCGGACGGGGCCCCGGGACGATAGGATCCCGGGGCCGCAATGTGCGTTCGAGGTGTCGATGTTCACTGAGTCCTGCAATTCGCATCAGTTCACGCGGATAGCCGCGCTCTTCATCGACGGACGAGCCGAGTGATCCCCCGTCCAGGGTTTCGGTATATTTGCTACTACTACGCGCTAGACGTACGGAAAGAAAAAAAAAAAAAAAAAGGAAAGCGGCAGCGGCCCCCGACAGGAGGCCGGCGCCGCGCGGCGGAAAAAATAAAATGAGATTCGAAGGCGTCGACAGCGGAACGAAGCGCGCCACTGCCGACGCCAACGGCGAGGTAGGAAGGAAGAGAGAAATGGTCATGGAGCTCGCAAAGCGTGCAAGCCCCGTCGTCCGAGCGCCATGAGGGCGGGCCGACGCCGGCAGGGTGGCTGCGCGGCCGGCAGCAGAGAGTCGCGGCGTGTGACGGCGGGCTGCCGCGACGGCTACTGCTGCGCTGTTAGAGGGCCGAATCAAGAGCATTCGGTGGTACTCGGGCGAGGGGGCCCGGCCGCGACTTTCGGCTCGGCAAGTCTCGCGAAGAGACTGCGCGCTAGGAGGCGAGGAAAAAAAAGACGGCCGCGCGTTACGGTGGTCATCGGAAGGCGCCGGGCGGCGCCCACGGCCTAGGCCGAATCGCGCGGTCGGCGAGGCAGGAAGGAAGAGAGAAATGGTCATGGAGCTCGCAAAGCGTGCAAGCCCCGTCGTCCGAGCGCCATGAGGGCGGGCCGACGCCGGCAGGGTGGTTGCGCGGTCGGCAGCAGAGAGTCGCGGCGTGTGACGGCGGGCTGCCGCGACTGCTACCGCTGCGCTGTTAGAGGGCCGAATCAAGAGCATTCGGTGGTACTCGGGCGAGGGGGCCCGGCCGCGACTTTCGGCTCGGCAAGTCTCGCGAAGAGACTGCGCGCTAGGAGGCGAGGAAAAAAAAGACGGCCGCGCGTTACGGTGGTCATCGGAAGGCGCCGGGCGGCGCCCACGGCCTAGGCCGAATCGCGCGGTCGGCGAGGCAGGAATGAAGAGAGGTTTCCTCTGACGAAGTAATACTGTAATGATTAGGAAAGTTTAAAGGCAAATCCGACCACAGAGGTTTCTGAAATCAAAGCGTAAAAAAAAATCAGAACGCGTACTGCAAGTCATGTTGTCCAACAGTCTAGCGTGTCTGCAAGTCTAGTTCTACACCACATTTATCATTAGTCTAGCGCATTCCATCACAGTGATTAGAACTGGAAGCACTCCGTCGGTTACGACCACGAGGGTTCCGGTTGATTCGATCAACGGAACAGCCTGCTCGTGAAATTAACGTGTAAGTGGCTGAGCACTCCACAGACACGTGTACCCTTAACGTAGTTCTCGGGGTTATTCAGCGTGGCACTGAGAGTGACAAGGCCGGCCCTTCGAAATACAGGTACACTAGAAACAGGAAGTAAGAGTGAGAGAAAGTTGTGGTGAAAGAGTACAGCAGGGATCACCACCATCCATTGCCGGAGCCTCGTGGAGCTTTAGGTGTTTTTGCTCAATAAACACTCACAACGCCCGGTCTGAGAATCGAAACCGCGATCCTACAACCGCGAGTCCGCTGCCCTAACCACTGGGCTATTGCGCCTCCACGATTAGAACTAAACAGGCTATTGATGTTGTTTCTGCTTTTCTATGTATTTCACTTATTGGCCTGCGCTGAGCAGGGGGGATATGCTGTACATGTATGTATATTAGTGTTCAGAGATGATCTTCCTGGTAATAGCATGGGACGGAAGACGAATGGAATTTTCTACGCCAACAAATTGTTACCTTAAAGTGTTTAGCTGGACTTTTGATTTGATTTTTCTTTCGTTTTGCTATTTTTGTTTTAACATTCTTCTATTCCTTTATTTATTTATTTTTTTTTCATGTTTCAGTCATTTAACTGCGGCTATACTGGAACACCGCCTTTAGACGAGTAAATCGATCCCAGGACTTATTCTTTGTAAGCCTAGTACTTATTTTATCGGACTCTTTTGCCGAACCGCTAAGTTACAGGACGTAAACACACCAGCATCGGTTGTCAAGTGATACTGGGGATGGAGTGACAAATGCACACACAAACATACCTACCTACCTACCTACCTACCTACCTACCTACCTACCTACAAACATACATACATACATACATACATACATACATACGTACATACATACATATATAAGCATATACACGACGGACTTCTTTCAGTTTCCGTCTATTAAATCCACTCACAAGACTTTGCTCGACCTGAGGCTATAGTTGAAGACACTTTCCCAAGGTTCCACGAAGTGGGATTGAACCTGGAACGAAGTGGTTGGTAAGCTAAACGCAGACGTGGCTATGTGGTTCCGGCTCCAGTGTCTTCTACTATAGCCTTGGGTCGACCATAGCGTTGTGAGTGGATTTGGTAGATGGGAATTAAAATAAGTCCGTCCTATATACATATATATGTATATATTTACGTGTATGTGCTTCCTTGGTGTCTGTGTTTGTCCCCCACTATCGCTTGATAATTGATGTTGGTGTGTTTACGTCCCCATAAATTAGCGGTTCGGCTAAACAGACCGATACCATAAGTACCAGGCTTACAAAGAATAAGTTCTGGGGGTCGACTTCTTTGACTAAAACCCTTTAAGGCGGTGCTCCAGCATGCCGCTGTCAAATAATTGAAACAAGTAAAAGAATAAAAAAAAGAATAAGAGTATATGGATACCTATTTCTTTACCACCCACAAGGGGCTAAACACAGAGAGGACAAACAAGGACTGACAAACGGATTAAGTCGATTATATCGTCCCCAGTGCGTAACTGGTGCTTAATTTATCGACCCTGAAAGGATGAAAGGCAAAGTCGACCTCGCCGGAATTTGAACTCAGAACGTAACGGCAGACGAAATACCTATTTCTGTACTACCCACGACGCGTTAAACATAGAGAGGACAAACAAGAACAGACATACGGATTAAGTCGATTACATCGACCCCAGTGCGTAACTGGTACTTAATTTATCGACCCTGAAAGGATGAAAGGCAAAGTCGACCTCGGCGGAATTTGAACTCAGAAGGTAATGGCAGACGAAATACCGCTGAGCATTTCGCCTGGCGTGCTAACGTTTCTGCCAGCTCGCCGCCTTGTAAGAGTTTATGGATACCGTGTATGTTCAGTGTGTGATGAAAGAAAGCACACATTTTTGTATTCCTGTTGTGTTGCTCCGTTATTTATTTTAGAGCTTTAACTGTATTTATTTAGATCTGTAAGTGGATTATAATTTAGTGCTGTAACTTACACACACACATGTACACGCACATACATACATACATACATACATACATACATACATACATACATACATACATACATACATACATACATACATACATACGTACATAATGATTTGGGACAGAGAAGCGAAACTGTACAGTTGAGGAAATTAGCTGCCCAGCGGATATTAGCATAAAGCTGAAGATCTATAAAAAAAGAGAACACCTATGCTAAGCTATTGAGAAATCTGCAGTTACTCTATCCAGATTACGTGTTCAGGTTTACATCTGTAATTATTGGAGCCCCTGGGATATGTAACACACTGCCTAAATACCAATCTTCACAAATTAGATTTTTTCAAAACCAGGAAGGAGAAAGCTAATTCGAAGCCCACAGATCCAAACCATCACTGGAATTGTAAAACTCTGTAAAACTTCCCAGAAGTTAATCATTTTAAATATATACGAGCATATATAGATATGCAACTCTAGATATGTATGAGAATACATATATAAAACAAAGCATACTCATGTGCATGTATACATACATACATACATACATACATACATACATACATACATACATACATACATACATACATACATACATACGTACAAACGTACATACAGTCAGACATACATGCATACATAAACTGTTGTTGATGTTGAATTTCCAATAAAGGTGCCTTGGGACTAGGTAAGAAATTGGTTCTTTCTCTATGGCCAAGAAATTTTAAAATAAAACTGAATAATGACATACATACATACATACATACATACATACATACATACATACATACATACATACATACATACATACATACATACATACATATAGTATGTCATGCTTCTGCGAAAGACATCACACATTTGATTAGCAGCTGCTCAAAAATTATCATCAAGGTATTAGCTCCCTATGTGACATGACGTTGTCACAGAAGCAATATATAATGTCATTTAGCAAAAAGACTACCCTGGAGTAAATATAGAGAATCCTCCTGTTATAGCATACGCACACATGCACCAGCACAAAGAATACTGGAAGAGCATTCCCATCAAAACCTCTGTCTGTCAAGGGTAAATATAACAGACCAAATATTGTTATTTGGGACAGTAAAAAAACGGTTTGTACTGTTATAGAGGTCAGTTGTTCTGGTTGTGTGAATATCTTTCAAAATCAAAGAGAAAGAAGATTGCTATGGACAATTGCTTCGAAACCACCAGCGTATATATACAGATTATAAATTCACATTTATATCAATAATTATTGGTGTACTTGGTTTTCTGAGTATATGTCTAAGTGACAATCTGGTTAAGGTAGGGTTTTCAGAAACACAAAAATTAACCAGCTCGCACATTTCAAATGCATTATGTAAGTGGAGCAGTAAAAATATGCAAGATTTTTCTCAAGCTTAGAATATGACTTTTTTGTTGTTATTTATATTCTAGTGATGGAGCTTTGCATCTTTGTTAGAAACCAACCCCTTCATCAAGAGATGAATTCATATAATTAAAAACAGAAAAGAACATATATATATACATATGCGTATTGCTAGAAATGAGGAGTAAATAGACAGCCGACAACTGATGAAGGGTCCTTTCTCTGTCTTAACTTGTTCTGTTTCCCATTTTTTCTCGTTGTTTACGCATTTAACTCATTTCCCCCTCGTTTGTGTACGTATTTCATGTTATTTGCACAGTTGATGACGACCTGTCCCCATATATGCATGTATATGTATATATTCACATATGTTGGTGAAAATGGAGACTTTATAGATCCAGTCATTTAAATAAAAGCGAGAGAGAATGAGAGAGACAGAGAGAAAGAGAGAGATACAGAATGGGAGAGGAGAGGGAGAGAAAGAGAAAGAAAGAGGGAGAAGAAAAGAGAGAAAGAAAAGGAGAAACTTGAGAAGAAAAAGAAAACTTGAAGCTTTTAGTTTCCAGTAAATAATCCGCCATTCTTTTCTCTTGTCTTCTATTTTTTAGACTTTCACACTTTCAGAATGTCATTGCCAAATGATATAGTCTTGTATCCTAGCCTATCTTAGGAGGCCAATCAACTTGAGTGATTTCTTAGCTCGGAACTTATTGCGTATTAGACAAAGGGCAACAACGTATGACCTCACCATCTTGAATGTAGCGGATGACACAGAATAGAAAGTCTTCTGCAGGAGAGGTAAGACTTTTCTACAAATAAAAGATGAAAGTATTATCTCAAGAAAATGACAAGAATCGTGAAAACACATGCTGAAACACACACACACACACACACAAACGCAGGCACGCAGGTACGCAAGCACGCATATAATACATACATAGACTCACACATACACACACATACGCATATATATTATGAGAGCTCATGTGTGAGAGAAAGAGGGAAAGAGAGAGAGGGAGGGAGGGAGGGAGAGAGATGAAGAGAGTGAGAGAGAAAGAGAGAGAGAGAGAGAGGGAGAGAGGAGAGAGAGAGGAGAGAGAGAGAGAGAGAGAGAGAGAGAGAGAGAGAGAGAGAGAGAATTTGTGCTTTTATCATTAATAGAAATGCAACATAGAGCGGGGGACTGGCAGAATTGATAGCGAGTCGGACAAAATACCTTGCGATATTACTTTCAACTCTTTTCACTCCGCGCTCAAATCGTTGAGGTCGACTTTGAGTTTTATCCTCTCAGAGGCCGCCAGAAACAAAAGTACCAATTAAATGTAGCAGACGATGTTAATGATTAATTCTCACCCGCAAAATTTCTGTTCTTGTGTCTGAATTAGAAACAATTATTAAATGCACAATTAAAAGGGTCGTGGGTTTTAGAATCATTAGAAGATGGGGTAAAATGCGTTGCAGTATTTTCTTCCCGCTTTCAATCTTTGATTTGAAATCCCAATGAGGTCAAAATTTCCAGGGTCGATAAAATTCCGTATCATTCAATTAGTGGGGACGACACCATCGACGTTTCCTTTCGCACCAAATTTCTGTTCTACTTCTAAATGTTAGAAACGCCTTTTGGTAACACAACTGTTATCTAGTTGTAAGCGTGGTATTTAAAAAACATTTTTATAGGACTTTTCACTTCTCCGTGTTATCCCCTTATATTTTGTGAAGTAACTTAAAAAACATCATTAACTTACCTGCGTTACATCCTCGATCTTGCTTTCTGATAAAAAAAAAGCTCACAAAAATATTGCTATGTTAATGATAAGGGTACCTGTGGCTTTATATTTGAGTTAATTTATCGCTAAGGTCAAGGTTTTCATTTTTTCTCTTCATTAGAAATCAGGAACAGGTCCTAGTTTGTTGAACCTGAGAACTTTATTCACAAAAGTAAATTTTAAAAGACTCAAGAAAAGATTGAAAAAAAACCCCAATAAAACAAATGAAGGATAAGAACTAGAGAAATGTCAGACTTCTATCTATCTATCTATCTATCTATCTATCTATCTATCTATCTATCTATCTATCTATCTATCTGCCTGTCTGTCTATCTGTCTGTCTGTCTGTCTGCCTGCATACGAAAATTAGTTCTCTATAATATACAGCAATAAAGTGTATCCCAAATGTTTTGTTCAGGTTAAGCGACCCATTGCATTTGGAACATCAAATCCAGGGCTCCTAACAACGTCAATGGTGACACGTGCGCTGAAAAGACGATATATACTTGTACTTTTATATATATATATATATAGTATTGAGTATAAATATAAATATACACATATATAGTATTAAATATAAAACAAATGATAGAGACGAAAAATGGAATACACGGGTAACTACTGCTCATACCTATTGTTTCTACCGATCTTGCATCGATACCTCGCTGGAGGGAAACTATATAACTAGCTGTGGTGCATCCCTTGGTGCAGAAGCTTCTCCTCAGGTGACGTAATAAGAGCTATCTCGTTAAATGAACTCTGCTTCGCTCGGATTTGATACAGTATGTTGTTCGTGTCCGTAGGTTAAGGCTACTGGACAGGAATATATACATATACATATACATATACATACATACATAATACTTATATATATATATATATTATATATATATATATATATATATATATATATATATATATATATATATATATATATATATATATATATATATATATTGGCACTTGATCCCCGTGCTAGTAGGGTGCTAAGAGCACCATTCGAGCGTGATCGTTGCCAGAGCGGCTAGCTGGCTTTCGTGCCGGTGGCACGTAAAAGGCACCATTCGAGCGTGATCGTTACCAGCATCGCCTTACTGGCACCTGTGCCGGTGGCATGTGCAAAAAAATTCGAGCGAGGTCGTTGCCACTACCGCCTGACTGGCCCCCCGTACCGGCGGCACATAAAAGCATCCACTACACTCTCAGAGTGGTTGGCGTTAGGAAGGGCATCAAGCTGTAGAAACTCCTGGTGCAGCCATCTGGTTCGCCAGCCCTCAGTCAAATCGTCCAACCCATGCTGGCATGGAAAGCGGACGTTAAACGATGATGATGATGATATATATATATATATACATATATATATATATATATATATATGTATATATATATGTATGTATGTATGTATGTATGTATGTATGTATGTATGTATGTATGTATGTGTGTATGTATATATGTGTGTATGTGAGTGTATGTGTGTGTATGTGTGTGTTGTATTTATATATGTGCATGTATATGAGTGCATGTATGTTCTTAACGAGAAAGTCTTTATGCTATTGCTTGAGCAACCTGAAGTAATAACCACATGACTCTCAAGTCACGCAATACGGTCTTAAAATGAAGACCGGTTAATCAAGACTGGAACATTTTGAATCATAGGTCTGTTCTGTTCTGTTCTGTTCAGAACTGACGTCGGATTAAAGAATAAAAACATTAAAAATGAATGCATCAACAGCAAAGTTAGCAGCAGCAGCAACAGCAGTAACAACAACCAGAATTACATTGATGATGTCCACAAATGCAGCCCGGCGTGAAACAAGTGATGATAAGGATATTAATCACGATGTTGATAATGATTATTGTTGCCAGCTAGCTTGAAACACACATCAGGATGACGAAGACGATAACCTCACTGACGACGACGACGACGACGATGATGATGATGATGATGATGATTGATGTGGTGATGATACTAATTGCAGGAAGAGCCAAGAGGAGAAGGAGAAGCAATGCAGTGGAGGAGAAGAAGAAGAAGCTAGCATGTCATTTTAATTACCATAACCTTAAGTCTCCTTCATTATACATCTCAAGAGAGATTAACTGCATTGCAACAACACACCTAATCCGTCTCCCTCCCTCTCTCTCTCTCTCTCTCTCTCTCTCTCTCTATCTATCTATCTGACTATCGAAAACATCGTTTTATATGCATCAGCGATTAGATAACTTTTCGTTTCATTTTTGCTATCTTAGCACATGTGGTTTCAAGGCTCAGCGTGTTTGTCGATCTTATAGAAATACCAGGCAATCGTCTTCCAAGTCGCTGCATACCGTGTTCAAAACGAAGGACTCAATGGATAAGGGAGTTTCATATACATTATGTCTGAAAAGAAATACAAAACAAAAAGCAGAAACAAAAAGCAGAAACAAAAAGAAAAACAGTAAGGTCTCGTTTCATAGTACTGGAGGAGAGCGGACATGGATTAAGCAGAAAAACTAAATCTAACAACAGTTTTACTGTCGAACCCACGAGGATGCCTCTACGCGGTTGCACGACTTGGATAGAAATAGTCACCACATCTCCTTCATATTGCAATCTGCTATCTTGTAGACTGAGAGAGCTTTGGAAAATATAGTTCTATACTAGCTTAAGGTGACCCGCTCTACGCGCGGGTAAGGGTGTGGTTGTTACTTTCTGTTGCTTCCTTTATGTTTCTTATCACCACGTTCACCCTCTTTGTTTCTCTCTCATTTCTCTCTCACTTTCCCACTCTCTTACTCTTACTTTCTCTCGGCGACCTAGTCCAGTCGCTTCCTCGCCTCTTTTTAAGTGTCCCTGTAATTTTGGAGCCAATCCGACCCCATTTACCGCACCTTAAACCGTTCCCATCCCCAAATGAGACAAACAAATTTTTCGCATTTCAGCTTTATAGATATTGATATGCAATGTCCGAGATGGTACAATTGGCATAAGTGGGACGAAGTTAATAACAGATTTGCTTAGTTTGCAGTGACATCAAACAATTGCAACAACCATGTAGTCAGGTCACCCTATTTAGAGATCATCGGCTTGCATAAGCCTTCCAGTCATTTCCGACGTTTCAGCTTTGAACATTCATTGTCAAGAGTGAGGTCTGAAAAATTCGAAAGAGCATCATATTTTTTTTTTCTCTTTTGCTTTTCCCTTTGTTTATTTCTGTTAGACACAAGTCATTGATATTGTGCGTTACCGATCGACTAACGTCAAAATGTTATTGTCATATGAGGAAGGTATTGCTATTTTATACGTGTGTGACGTTGATAGATACATATATATATGTGTATATATGTATGTATACATGTATGTCTGTATGCATGTATGCATGTATGCATGTATGTATGCGTGTATGTATGTATGTATGTATGTATGTATCTATGTATATATATGTATATATATATATATATATATATATATATATATATATATATATATATATATATATATATATTATATATATATATATATATATATATATATATATATACATATATATATATTCAAATAAGGGCGGAGCTCTTCATCAGAAACATTAGAAAAGGAAAGATCCAAGGAAGGGATGACGGAGGAAAAAAATCGCGAACGATACGCACGCAGTCACATTACACACATATACACGTGCACACACACACACACACACGCACACGCATATATGTAATATAAAATGTATGTATATGTGTGAGTGTGTGTGCTTGTGTAGTAAAGCATGGATTGCTTAATTTGTAACCCTAAGATCTCAAGTTCAATCCTACAGCAAGCGTCACCTCCGTAGCTTTGAGTTGGTGCCAATTCTCATGTCTGGAACTCCACACATCACCCCACTCGCATGGTTTGTATCTGCAATCCACAGGTCCAGCCCTCGTTACGTAGAGTACAGACGATTAGAATGGTACTTTATTTTATCGATTCCCGGAGAGATGAAAGGCGTAGTTGACCTAGGTGGTATTTGACCCCAGAACAGGAAGAGACGTAAATATTTTAGTAACGATTATTGGTGGTGTGCCAATTGGCAATTATTTTAGTAATAATTATTTTCTTATAATTTTGTTGATTGCTAATATCACGGAGATCAATTTTCCTCTGCCTACCACCCACCCCTTCGCTACATTACGAATGTTAGTTTTTGTTTTGTTTTTAATGTGATGGTTAGCTGTTAGTTATGTACTTCTGTAGGTATGTAGCGAAGGTCAGGCGGAGGGATGTGGTGAGTAGAGGTGGGTGGTTGATGGAAGTTTGTTTCGGAATGAGGTTGTTTCAACACCGCTTCCACCAACCACCACCAACCACCACCACCAACCACCACCACCACCACCACCACCACCACCACCACCGCCGCCGCCACCACCACCACCACCACCACCACCACCACCACCATCACCACCACCGCCACTGCCACCGCCGCCGCCGCCACCACCACACCACCATCACCATCACCATCACCATCACTACCATCACCAATTTCTCTACCTCCACCATCAATACGTCATTAATATCGCATCGACCGCTGCCGCCGCCAACTCTTTTGCTGCCACTACCATCACCACCACTACCACCACCACCACCACCACCACCAACAACAACAACAACAAAAAGAACAACAACAACAAAGTCACTACCGTCGTCGTCACTACCATCACCATCACCATCACCATCACCATAATTTCTGCAGCTGTTACTGCTGATGCTGCAACCTTATTTTTCTATCTAGGTCAAATTGGCTGACACACTTAACCTTCACCACCACCACCATCACCATCACCACTACCACTACTACCGCCGACGCCGCCATCCTTCTCTATCTTCCCTCCTGAGCCCGTGGCATAACCTCTGCTCCCTTACTCCTACAACTTCCCTCTTATATCACCACCATTACCAACACCACCACCACCACCATCATCGACACGACACTCCCCACCGGCCTGTTAATCAATCGATAATTCTATCAATATATTCCCCACTATCCTGCCCCCCCCCCACCAATAGCCTACTACCAGCTTTTTCACCCCTCCCCCCATATATTGCGTTTACACCCCACGAAAGCATAGTCCCCCCCCGACCACGACCACCACCCCAGCCGATTCCTTCAGACCGAATTAAACAAAATACTTTCCCTTCCAGTTCATTTCCTTGAATCAAAAGTATCAATCACTCACCACTCCCTACTCTACGCACACACGCTCATACACACACACACACACACACACACACACACACACTCACACACACACACACACCACACACACACTCATACACACATTTGCACGCATATATATAAATATATATATATATATATATGTATACATGTATACACACGCACACACACATATGCACGCATAAAAACAGAAATATACACAAACATACACATACACACATACACATATATACACACACATATACACATACACACACTTACGCACAAAGGCAGATATTCGCTCATAGACATGCAAGCATACACACAGAGACGCACACAAATATACGGGCGCACACATGCACACACATACATACAAACACACATATACGCACATAGACATACATAGACATATACACACACTGATACACATAAGCACATAGACATACACACACACACATACACACATGCATATACGAACATATACACATACGTATGAATGCTGCTAATCTTCCCCAGCTTCCACCGACCTAAACACCCACTCCCCACTACACTTCCTCCTCGCAATACTAATCCTATAGTCACCCACCAACCCATACACCTACCTACCTACATATCTATCTACCTACCTACCTACCTACCTACCTACCTACCTACCTACCTACCTACCTACCTATCTACCTACTTGCCTACCTTCCTATCCACCTATCGCCTCACCTATTTCCTCACCTATCACATTCTCATATTCATCTCAACCCATTCCCCTCTACTCACACCTGCACAAAATCGGCACCACATCGGCACCACACCGGCACCATACCTTTCAGGCTCAACCATCTCGTTCGCATCACTGATGCTCTGTTACGGGCAGGCACTTACGCGCGTACTCACACATCTACTTACCTGCACACGCACACACAAACACACACACACTGTGTATACACACATACACACATACATGCATGCACATACACGCATGCACCATCATCATCACGACCACCACAACGACCACCACCATCACCATCAGCATCATCATCCCCCTACCACCAACATCACCACCGACATTACCACGACAACCATCACCTCTAACACCTCATCTACTACAATAACTTAGCACTACCAATGTCACTACCGCCGCCACTACCACCGCTACCACCACAACCACTGTTACCAACATCATCATCACCACCATAACAACCAATAATGCCAGCATCATCATTACCACCACAAGCATCACCCCTAACATAACTTATGAGCAACCCTCTATAACCAAACTACCACCAAAACCAACCACCACTACAGCCACTACTGCCATCGCAACTACCACCATTAATACCACCGCAAATAGCACCTCTACAACAAACATCACTACCAACAACAACAACGACAAGAACAACCCTATCATTATCACAACTACTGAAACCACCCCACCACCACCACCACCACCGCCGCCGCCACCACCACAACCACAACCACCGCTATCAACCATCACCACTCTCACCACCGCCACCACCACCACCACCACTACCATAGCGTTCTATCGTAGGTTTTTCACACGTCAGTAAGCTCTGCTGCATTCAACACCTATTGCCTCGACAGTGAGTGAGGTGCACCGGAAGTTATGTTAAGGTGTTTTAAGAATTCTGCAGCAAATGCTTTAGATGCCAAGAAGCCAGGATGTAACTACGAATGGAGGAAAGGAAGTTATGTATTTCTATATTTACTTTGCTGTGTTTGTTTCTATACCATTTGTTCGTGATATCCTTATCGTTGTAATCGTCGCCACTATTCTGCTACTGCACTTCCTTCCATTTTCCTTCTCTGCTTCAACATCATTTTTGCTCCTCAGAAAATAGCCTCCAACTACGAACATTGCCACTGTGTGTGTGTGTGTGTGTGTGTGTGTGTGTGTGTGTGTGTGTGTGTGTGTGTGTGTGTGTGCGTGTGTGCGCGTGCGCGAGCGTGTATAAAGGATCAAAAACGCATTCCTGAGCCATAGTATCTCAACCCCAGTTTCCAGAACTCAGTGGCGTAAATTCCCCACCCTACTCTAGACGGAACACCAGTTTATCGCAGCTGAGTGAATTGGAGCAACGAGATATAAAGTGCTTTTCTCAAGAACTCAAAGCATCGCCCAGTCCAGAAACGGAAACCGTAATCTTACAACTATAAGTTCAGCACTCTACCCAGCAAGCCACGTGCACAACCGCACCCCACCACACACAAGCACACACAAAAACACACACACACAAACACACACACACACACACACACACACACACACACACACACACACACACACACACAAGACAGAAAACTAGGTTGTCTAGTCCTACTACAATTGCCTCATGAAATGCCTATACTATGACGTAAGCATGGTTCCGGGTGTATAGTATGCACAACAGCCACAAGAATATGTAATACGTTATGCAACTCCCAACTCATCAGGCTTACCAGATACAAAAACAAACAATGTCATGCTGATGAATCAACAGTTCGTCAACCATCGAACTTTTGAATCAGTAGTACCAACATTTCAGAAACTTAAAGCGGGTAGCAATATAATCAGTTAAGAGCGTAGATGATAGAATAAGATTGTACGTTATAAAATAGTTAAAAGGCGTATTGAATCTAAACATGTCATTAAACTTAGCGACATCACTCATAAAAACTCGGACTGGCAAAACAGGCTTATATACCAGCAGATAGAGTCTATCAAAATATTTTTGAAGTTTGTTGCCGACTTTGTTCTCAGAAAAAAGATATATACTGTGTTACATTGTTTAGTACATGAAAGGAGTGATATGATTAATAAATCCAAGCGTAACGTATTCATTTACTTAATTCCTATTTATTAAAGAGCACAGATTAATTATTGCAAGTTTCAGAGGGGAAGGGAGGAAAATTGAAGAAGAAAGGAAAAAGAATAAAAAATAATTAACATATAGAGATAGAAATAATCACGGTGTCAACAATCTTTACCAATAAATAAATTGAAACTGAATAGCATAAATTTTATAGGGAAAGAGTACAGTACTTTTGTCAGGAATTCGGCGTTGGCATAAACAAATGTGTATATTAGACTAATGACAATAGGTTACGCAATAAGTGTCAACATAAAAGATACCAGTCTATATTAGTTATACATCGAAATTTAGAGAGATCAGTTATATAGCTGTTATGAAGTTACAAGTCTCAAGAATAGAGAAGGAAACGCAGATCTGACATTAAAAAACCCCGAAAGCCATGAATTCCAACAATTCCATTAACCAATATTATCGCATTATAATTGAGAATAAAGCAAATCAATTAAAAATCATAAAGGTTAAGTACGAGATAGGGCATATGACTACAAATAATAATTTGAATTATGGGGAGTATTAAGAAAATGTTAATGGAATTTATAAGAATTATAAAGAATTACAATGCCATATTTGTTAAGAGAATTTATAAGGATTATAAAGAATTATAAAGGCCCTAGCCAAGGAGGATGAAACAAATATAAGATACTGCCTAAGGTTAGAAACAAAATAGTTAAAATTATTAAGTTGTAAATTATATAAAATTACAGTCATCGGTATATGTCGTTAGAACAAATGGTGCACAAAAGTAGCTTAAATATAAGTTATTAGTATTAATAGTATTAGAATACTCTAGTCAACCTAAATGTAACCCCATGAATCCTATTACTAATACTTAAAGTTTATATTCTAGGGTTATAGATACGTATTTAGCATTGGAAAAAAGATTTTATAGAACATGTATAAAGTATAAGAAAATACTACAGATAGAATGTGGGCATTTGGTCCTTAATTCATCAGATCTATTGATAATAGCTTCATCCGCACATTTTGATTTCCAACAATTCCAAACAACAGAGATTGGAATCATATCTATCACTAACATAAGGCTTAGCGTATTTAGCGAAGTTACACGTTAGATGAAAATCTATACTTTTTCCTTTAATTCCTTCGGCCTTCGCAAAAAGCGATGTTGTTTTCGATTTACTTTCTAAATGTATGAAGATGATTATATAATCTTAATTTAAGAATAGATATGGAACGTACATAAGTGAAAGTATGTCGATTACTTTTAGTATTACATTCATAAACAATGATTCTGGTCAGGTAACTATTTTCTTTGTATAATTATCCGGATCTATCTTAATTAAGGCAAACATTCTATTAGTTTTGCAATAACGAATCTGTGCATTTTAATCAATAGAAATTAAGTAAATGAATACGTAACTCTTGACTTTATTAACTATACCACTCCTTTGATATACTAAACGATACAACACAGTAAATGTTCTGAGAACAAAGTCAGTAACTGTTTTAAAAATATTTTGATATCGTTAAATGTCATATTTGGCACGTACTATCTGCTGGTTTATAAACCTGTTTGCTAGTACCAGTTTTTGAGTGATGTCGCTAAATTTAATGATATCTTTAGATTAGATATGCCTTTTAACTATTCATTATTTTGTGATCCACGATCTTCATTAACTGATTTTGCGATCTATGACCTTGATTAACTGATTAGTACCACCCGCTTTACATTTCTGGAAGTTTGCAAGCTTGAAGCAGACTGTGGCAGGTATAGAAGGCAAAAAGTGGATGGTATACGATCCTGAACAATAATAATTTATTCGCGTCGAAAGCTACACACTTTTTCCCATAAGGAAGCCACGAAGATAGTCGTAAGAATGAAAGTTTAACGGTTAGCAACTAGAGTTGCTATAAATGGGAATAAAAACTCAAATTGAGGGAGTGGAACAGGTAAAATCCAAAGTACATCTGGTGTAAAAATTACTCTGCGAGAGAAACTTAATTTAGCTAATCATCAGGCCGAGATTACCTTATTTACATGATTATATTGTCGCTTGGAATTTCCAAATTAACTCACCGCAGATGTTACATGGAAAAACTTTATCCATTCCACTCCTTCCATTTGGATAAATTTTGTATATATTCGTTTATCAATTCGTTTTGCAAGATTCCTGATGTAAAATCGTGTTGAAATAGATATTGTTGTACTTCGGGACGGTCATTTTATTTATTAATTTTTTTTTGCCGAAATAAATACACGCACTATATATTTTATCTTCACTCGTTTATTACTGTTATTTTATTATTTTAATGCCTGTCCATTGTCCGGAAATCTTTCGTCACACATCTGTGATAGTTTCAGCGACACTTTTCGTTTCCGTGTGTGTTCTTGCTCCACTCACTCATAAATAAAAAGACCATCCCGAAGTACAACAATATTTGTGTATGTGTGTGTGTGTGTGTGTATACGCATACATACATACATACATACTACATACATACATACATACATACATACATACATACATACATACATACATACATACATATGTACATGAAGCATGCACACACTTCCCGGCATACGTATTATAATATATTCATACATGCGACTGAAATCACAAATATACAGTTTTGCACCATATTATCATACACTTACCAACATTGTTTTTGACATCTATTTTCGTAAGAAATAGTCCAGAAAGTAAAAGATATCTGTATACTCACCACTCACTGACAATACACACTTTTGCTATTGGCCCCAATTCATATCAATGTTCGAGGCTTCACTAAACACTAAAGTAATCGAAAACAATCCCCCGATTGAAACCACCCTAAAGAAATGTGGGCCAATGTGATGCCTGTGTATCTTTGCTTGGCCGATTGCTTGCTTGGGTAGCGGTCTTTCAAAATTTAAAATAAACGAATAATCCAACATCGAACAAGAGTGCCTGCTGTGCAAATTATTGATTATACGAAATATGGTTTCAAATTACATGTAAAATGAAATGCAAAGGAAATACATTCCTACATTCAGCAATATAATATTTAGATGTATTCTTGGCTATAACAGTTGATTTTTTTTAAAGATTTAGCAAAAGGCCGTACAACGTAAAGAAAGTACGGTTGATTAAATGCAGATGTAAGTGGTTATACTGCTTTACATAATATTAGAATATTTCATACAACTGTGTAATGGACTGAGAAGTAGGCGTGCATATTAAAATATGTCTCTAATATTTCATACGTAGTACATAATCTTCCATGTAATATATACATTATATAACGCTATCTATTATATAATCTTTTATATGAATTAATATTGATTCAAACGGTTGAGTGATGGTAAATGACAAAAGGTTCGAAACTGGCAAACTGAAGCTGCTTTGTGATTTCAAAACAAGGTTCAGTGGCAATAAAACTCCCACCAAAGAAAAAAAAAAGTTATTGAACGTCACATTCACGCGCCTCCTCTATGGAGATTTAAATGAAACGATGCCGTTGTTGTTGACAGCCGGAACTTCTTTGATCATAAATCTATTGGATTACAGCTGACCTATGATCAATGACGTTCCAGCTGTCACCACTCCATCTGTCATTCTGATATAGTGTATCTAGAATTACAATACTGCATGTAAATTATTCTTACTTTTTAACGCGATAAAATCAAATTTGTGGAAAGTTTGGTTAGTATTTCTAGCACGTCAAGTAACAGATTAGAAGCTTTGCGTTAACTCGAGATAATATTAGCTGATATAATATAATAGATGAGAGCCCAACAAGAGAGAACCGAAGGAAAATATTTTACAGTATATGGTCAGTTTAGAGAGGATAGTATATCATGCAGCCAGCCCAGAGACTACAGTTCATGTCTTGTTACATATTCTGTCCTTAGCATCACTGAGCATCTTTCAAGAAAAATACTTAGCAGTAAGCATGAGTTCGGCCCAGTGGTTTTCAAACATTTTTTTGCCTATGGACCCATTTGATTTCTATTTCATTCTACTGGACCCCTATTGACTTTCAGTGTTTTTTATAAGTCCTATTATATTTTTAATGTTAAATACTATTGGAAATTGTATTTAAAAAATTTTTTTAATATTTTGTGTACTTTAGTTGTATAAGCAATTTACTTCATATATATTTTTAGCAATAAAATCTCATATAGACTCCAAGGGCCATGTGGACCCCGTTTCAGAACTACAAGGGTAGACGAAGGAGAGTAGAGGTACTGGTAGAGAGAGTAATGCGGAGATGGAGAAAATGCTTGAGAGCACGGAGTCCCCCGTCGTAAGGGTGGATGGTGTAGAGGGATTTGATGTCCATACTGAAAATGAGGCGTGTGGGGATGGGGAGGGGATGAGGGAGGGGAGATGGGGAGGGATGGAATAAGGAGAGAAGGAGGGATGGAATGGAGGAGGGAATGAGGGGAAAATAGCTGCAAAGGTGGAGAGCAAGATTGGTATCCTGGATGCTTGAGCGGAGAGCAGTAACCAAAAATGCGGGAAGAATGTTGTGGTAGGCGGTGATAATTTCAGTGGCGGTTGCTACAAACAATGGCTCAACTAAAAGCACCGACATCGATCAATCCGTGTGAGAGAGACTCCATCTCCTTTGCGGTCCGGGGCTAAGATGACAACGCCCCTGGCTAAGACGTCAATGAAGAGCTCCCAATGTCAGTAGGCCATACTGGTGTCCCGCAAATCACATTTCAGGGATCATACGATCGGATCTACCCCCCACGTTATTAATGGATATGTAGTTTCTAATCAGCTTTCTCCTTTCTAGTTTTGAGAAGCCTACTTTAAACAATATGTATGTATGTATATATATGTAGGGGTATATACATACACACATGTATATATATATATATATATTATATATATATATTATATATATATATATATATATACATGCTCTCTCTCTCTCACACACACACATATATCATATGGCGAACGAGTAGATGAAAAGCTAGGGCAACAGACTAAATGTAATAATGATTTCTTCCACAGGCACAAGTCTATATATCTTGAGATAGAATTTTGACCTGGTGTTGGAGCTTCTAACAATTCCAGAAAAACTAAAGGTAAAGAGAGAAAATAAAAGACGACTGACGTATTTGCAAGCGTTGTATTATAATGCATGTTCTATATAAATGTGAGAGCTTAGACATTTTCTCACATGAACACGTTTTAAGACCTTTTTAAAAGCAGACACTAGCTCGCTAAAACTCCTTGGCAAACATTTGTACATTCTGATAAGACAATAAATCACATTAAGACTAAAAATAGCACGTATTCTGGGAATCTTTCGAAAAACATCACAAATGCATGCAGAAAAATAAACACTAGCATTTACTAGGAAATTAATAGCGAATAAGCATTCACAATACAAATTAAAACAGATAACAATATTGAATGGTCAGCTTCACGTAAACCCTATGCTACGTTAAAAGACCACTAGGATATTTTTACCATCCGATCCCAACAGTAGTTTTAGTGGTGGATCTACCATAAAACTAATGAAGCTTGAGCTTCAGGGATTCTAATCCCGGAGAAGCCCCTCTGAAGCAACTTAATGTTTTCATTCTGTCAATCTATGTATTTTAGTATTTTGCTATGCTGGCTGCTGTTAGCAGTCTTAGTGCTATGTCTAAACACTCAGAACCTAGCCACGAGTTGTTCACCTGCAGTTTCTGCCGGTGTGGAGTAGCATAAAAAATAAAAGTACAAACGACTCTCAGATAATTCGCTTCACTTGAATTATTTTGAAAACTTCGACCCTGTCCCTCCCATTGTCAAATTTGTCTGCTTCTACACCAGCACGGTAGAGATAAGAATTTTTATTTTCACACCATTATTTAATAACCAATGAAAGGGTTTGCCTCCTAATTTTGGACTTACAAGCTGTTCAATAACAAAGCATTTCTTCTAATTCAAAAATTGTTGGAATATCAACTTGTACAAAATGAACAATTTTTCATTTATGACTATATATTAAGTTGTGGACTCTTATCTTCATCGATCTCTCACTGTGGCCAATGAAAATATAACTCCAATTTCTTTTTCACAGAAGTCTGGTCCCCAAGAGGAATAACAATGTTTTCAAGACAGTACTTAAGCTGATACCAGAAATGCCAACTCAAAGAAAAGCAATTTAAAGAAATTTCTAAATGTCAAAAACTATCAAATTATTTTACAATAAGTAAAAGTTTGTCATCACCTGCAACTGAAACAGGCCATGCAAGCACCAGTGAAGTCAATGATAGTGCACAAGCCATGAGTACACTGTTTAGCAATAATCAACCTAGTGTTGACAATTTTGGTGCAGATGATGATCACCGTGGTCAAGAACTTCAAGAAAAGATAGAGCAGAAACAGGAAGCAAATTTAGCGATTTCAAAGAATACAGTGACCTGGCAAACTGGCCTGTAACAATTGATAATGATTTCGTAGAAAACTGTTTAATGCAAGACATCAGTTTTTTTCAAAATAAAAAACGAAATAATGTATATACTGAATCCAACAAGATTTACAAACAGCGAAATCGAAGTTTCTCAAACAAGTACTTTGAAAAAAAGATTGAAAAATAGTCATACTGTTAGTTTATTCAAAGAACAAACTCTTTCTAAATGCCAAATATCACTTACAACGGGTGGGTTTTCTGATTGGATCAATATACTCAGAACTCTAGAAAATCAAGAAGAGAGCATGGAATATAACAGGGCGATATTGAGCTGGCTAACACGAAAGTCAAATAAAAACATTTTGGATCAGCAACTTGAAGAATACTTGAGAAAAACATGCAGTACTATTTTGAAGCACTAAAAAGAGTTGTAGCAATTATTAAGTATTTAAGTGTAAGATGTTTAGCATTTATAGGCCATGAGGAAAAGTGGGACTCCCCAAACAATGGATATTTCATGGGAGTCATTCAGCTTATTGCGGATTTTGACCCATTTTTACAAGAACATTTAGAGAAATGTGAAAATTAAAAAGTGAATATTACTTACCTATTCAAATCTGAGTCTGAAGAATTGATAGAAATCATGGGAAAACATGTGAAAGATGAAGTGGCGAATCAGATCAACAACCTAGACATCAAATGCTACTCAATTATTGTTGACTCTACACCTAATATGACACATGTTGACCAGCTGGTAATTGTGGTTTGATACTGTTATAATGGAAAACCCCGAGAGAGATTTTTAGCATTTTTGCCAATAGAAAAACATTCATCCACGACCTTGTTCAACAAAATAACAATTGCCGGGGGAGCATAAGCTTTCACTTGAAAATATCCGCGGTCACTCGTATGATAATGCTTCCAACATGAAAGGCTCGGAGAAAGGGCTGTGAGCACTTCTTGAAAACATTAACAAGTATGCAGATTATGTACCATGAGCAAGTCATTTACTAACCTTGTTTGGTAAAAGGCAATGTCTACTGTACCTGAAGTTGTTGACTATTTTGGCATCTTGCAGCAGCTGTATGTTTTCTTTTCTGAATCTCCTCGAAGATGAGAAATTTTGAACACACAAGGCAATCTAGCCTTTTCTCTAAAGAGCTTAAGTGTAACTAATTGGTCTGCACATTATGAAACAGTCCGGGCAATTAAAAATGAATATATGGATATCTTACAAACTCTCAAACATGTTTGAAGACTTAGAAGAGAAGCCTGAATGTAAAGCGAGATGCAAAGAATTTATACCACAAATTGGTAAAATTAGAATATGCTATTTTGACAGTCGTTTGGGAAGAAGTTATGGTACAGATGTATTTGAAGGTTACCTTCTGCTAGCATCTTTGTTTTCATTTGTTAAAGAACTACGAGAAAATTCAGTCAACAGGATTGCACACTATGCAACTGTAGCAAATGGTTTATCTGAATATATCACCTCAAATTGTTCTGATGTTTCCAAACGCATTGTTACAAAAAAATTTGCAGATGGAACAAGTGATAAGGCTTCCTTGAAAGGGGCTGAAAAATTTAGAATAGAAGTTCTAAATCAAGTATATGACTGCTTGATAATCCATTTAAGCAAGTGGATGGACCCATATGAGCAGACTGCGAAAAAGTTCAAGTTCCTCTCAGAATTGATGAACAATTCAAAATTTTTTGAGAATAGTATCAAACTTATCATATCGCATTACAAAGACAATATTGACCACAAATTAATAAATGAGTGTTATCAGTTCAAAGCGAATTTACACCTTACGAAATCCCAGAACAGAAGAAAACACACCATCTAAAATACAATGCACAAAAGTTCTTCAGCTTATTTATGAGCAACAATTTGCTGAAGTATCCCGTAATATTACCACCGCACATAAGCTGTACTTGACAATACCTATCACGAGCTGTGAAGCAGAAAGGAATTCCTCAAGGCGTTACTTTTCAAATAATAAATTTCGCTCAGCCATGACTGAAAAGCGCTTACATTCCTTATGCATATTGTCTCTAGAAAAGGACATTGCAAAGAAGTTGTCATATGAAAAACTTTTGCTACAAAAAGAGAAAAAAGAGTATTTCGTTATTTTCATATGTATATTAATGATGCATAGTACATGATATAACGCTTCCCTAATTTTCAACCACCATGACTCTAAAAGTATAAAGTTTAACCTGGAAAATATTTGTAGTGATCTGTCATGGACAACCACATCGACAAAGATATCGGGGATTACCCAAACCTCGTTTCTAGTGGAACGAGGGCTCACTCTCAGGATCTTTTCAATTGTGTGGCCAGGAGCCCAGATCTTTCTACTTAACTAAATAATTTGAAACTTCGTATGCTGGTACAGTGTTTCAAAACAAGACACAGATTGGAACTAGTTTATTTGAGAAAAATCTATTTTATGACTTTAATCGTAGATTAAAACTGCGAATTTTAACCAATGAGATTGCTTGTTTTCATATTTAATACGTTACTGCATTCTGTTAGTGTGACGTAGAAAGCAGTTTTGTGACATACACCGAGTAAAAAATTTCATCGTTATTGTTTTGTTTACATGTTAATATAAAGCGTTACGCATATCAGAAAAAAAAAAAAAATGTGTGTAATAGGTGTAAAACAACTTCCTATGAACGAATATGAAAAAAAAATTCGCGCACGCGAAAGGGGGGTGGGGGAGAGGCCTCGGAAAATTCACATCGGGAAGTTCCGAAAGCGTCTGAGGGGCTTACCCGGGCACCAAAACAAAAAATAAATAGTGTAATATGTGTAAAACAACTTGCTCTAAACGAATATGACAAAAAAATGCGCTCTCGCGAAAGAGGGGTGGGGGAGAGGCCTCGGAAAATTTATATCGGGAATTTTCGAAAGCGTCTGAACCGGGCACAACAACAAAAACAAAAACAGCGTAATAGGTGTAAAACAACTTGCTCTAAACGACTATGATGAAAAAAATGCGCGCTCGCGAAAGGGGGGTGGGGAAGAGGCTTCGGAAATTTCCCATCTTCAGTCCACGGCCTTTAAACTAAGAAAAAATAGTGTAATTGGTGTAAAACTACTTGTTCTAAACGAGTATCAAGAACACACACTCACACATGAATCATAAACTCCGTATTTTTGTACATATTTCGCAAAAAAAAATAAATAAATAAAGAGAAGAAATTCTGGAAAAAGTGAAGAAATGTTGGATCTCCGCCATGTGAATCAAAATACGTGTCAGAAACATCTTGAAATACTACAGAAATTATGTTACGAAAATGATAATGTATACATACCTCTTTGAGTGGTCCATCGACAATGATGATAAAGAAATGAGTTGGATTTGAACTCAGAATATTGACTAACACAACTACATACTACAAGACTCAAAATATTCAGCCAAGTCACCACCCTTTAACTAGCAATAATAATAACATCAATAACATAACAGCCAAAAGATTTATTTGTTCTGAAAATAACAATCATAGTAAATAAATATGTTCTTTAATATTCACATTCATGTGCACAGTTAAACACACTTACATACAAACAGTCACGCATGCATAATACAGAACGGAACACATAAATGAAGGATGCATTACTTAGTATATATTACATCTAGAGAATTTTGATTAATAAGTCAAATATGCAAATTATAAAGATAATTAATTGCTTTACTAAACAGTGTTGTAAAGGTGAAAAAATAAATTTGGAAAAAAAATACACGCCAAAACTAATTAATAAAGGATTGACACAAAATAATTATTTTTTCTGTCTCTTTTTTTCTGATAAATGCATCTTAATAAGTGAGAAGAATTGCATATATCTGAACTATTTCAAAGAAAAGCATAAATTTAATGTTTAAAATAGCTTTAACCAAGGAATGAGATCCAACATTTCTTCTTTTTTTTTTTTTTGCGAAATATGTACAAAAATACGGAGTTTATGATTCATGTGTGAGTGTGTGTTCTTGATACTCGTTTAGAACAAGTAGTTTTACACCAATTACACTATTTTTTCTTAGTTTGAAGGCCGTGGACTGAAGATGGGAAATTTCCGAAGCCTCTCCCCCACGAGCGCGCATTTTTTTCATTATAGTCGTTTAGAGCAAGTTGTTTTACACCTATTACGCTGTTTTTGTTTTTGTTTTTGTGCCCGGTTCAGACGCTTTCGGAAATTCCCGATATAAATTTTCCGAGGCCTCTCCCCCACCCCTCTTTCGCGAGAGCGCATTTTTTTTGTCATATTCGTTTAGAGCAAGTTGTTTTACACATATTACACTATTTATTTTTTGTTTTGGTGCCCGGGTCAGCCCCTCAGACGCTTTCGGAACTTCCCGATGTGAATTTTCCGAGGCATCTCCCCCACCCCCCTTTCGCGTGCGCGAATTTTTTTTTTTCATATTCGTTCATAGGAAATTGTTTTACACCTATTACACACATTTTTTTTTTGATTTTCTGATATGCGTAACGCTTTATATTAACCCATTTGTTTACATACCATATGTTTACTACGTCACCAAATTGGTGGTCGAGACGGAGTAAATAATATGAAGCCGAAAGACGGAATACCTTTGGTTAAAATTCTAATTATTAAACAATGTTAAACTTAGAAGTTACAATTCCGTTTTCATTCTGGTTTACAATTAAGTTTACTTTTGACACATTCTACCAGTATACGAAGTTTCAAATTGTTTGGTTCAGTAGGAAAAATTTGGAAAAACTGGCTTCACAAATGAAAAGATCCCACTCTCAGACTAATTTTTAAGGACTCCACGTCACAACATCACCATTTGAGCTATCAGGGTCTCAAGCTAGAGTTCTTTGCAAGGGCATGAAAATCCTGTGACCCTTGATGGATTTTGCCCAACTGTTTCTGGTTGTAAAGCACCCCCTCCATAACATTTTAAGCTTCAGGGCCCCAATATTGTAGATCAGCCACTGGATACGATTATCTTAAAAATTATTCAGACCCATAAATTAACCTGTAATTAATTAATAATAACTTCTCTGTAATTAACTGAATTAAGCATAAAGATGATAAATAAAGACTTAGAGTCTAGCTGTGTTGTGGGGCGCGCGTGTGTAGTAAAATAAGGATTCAGATAAAATCAGGTACTTGATAAGATATGCACCAGGTAGAGTTGGATAAGCCTGTGGTTCCGGCCTATGATTGGTAAGTATCAAATAGGATATTCCCGTTGTGAGCACAAAGAAAACTAGCCCTATGAGTATTTAGCATTTAGGGCCTGGTCCAAATCACGCGTTACTTTCAATAGTATATTGTTGGTATACTCTAGGGTGTCCGACAAGTTGTAGATTCCCTTGGTGTATTATAATCAAGTGAGTAATAGCATACGATGGATAATTGTCAGCTCATTACAGCTGCTTCTTACGTATCATTTTTAATAAGAGAATGAGTCATTATTCCATTACAAAAAACCGTAATCATCAGATGAAACGTAATTTAACAAAAAAAAAAAGAACATCCCAAGAGCACAGCAGAGATGTAGCTGAAGTCTGTCGAAACTATGAAATGGGAAAATGACCAACAAATTTATGTCAAATAGGTGATATTTTATTATAGTGTCACCTACACCCTACTCCAGTCTACCTAAAAACCAGTCTACCAGACTCCTATCTCACCCGAGCAGCTGACCTTAGATATCATATTACACGCTTTCAAGATCTATATTCTTAACTTTAACGGCCAACTTTGGTGGTGATTCTCCCATTTCATAGTTGGCATCGACAAACTTCAGCCACATCCCTGCTGTACTCTTTAGATATTCTTTCATTTGTAAAATTACATTTCATCTGATGATTACGGTTTTTGTAATGGAGTAATGGTCTCATGCTTCTATTAAAAATGATACGTATGTTATTATTCATTTGATTATATATATATATATATATATATAATATATATATATATATATATATATATATATATATATAAAATAAAATTTAGGGTAAAAATTGATATTTATCAATTAGAACCAGTGGTCTAGCATATTAAAGAAAGAATCCGAAGATTAAAATATTTATATATACCAATTAAGGACTGAACACGAAAAGTGGACAGTCAACATGCTAGATATAGACGTCAAATCGCCATTCTCCACAAAAAGTCTATGTTCTCAGATCAAACTCAACACAAAACCAAAGCAATAAAAAAGTGAAAAATATACGAAATAAATATTTTGTGGAGAATGGCGATTTGACGTCTATATCTAGCATGTTGACTGTCCACTTTTCGTGTTCAGTCCTTAATTGGTATATATATATATATATATATTATATATATATATATATATATATTATATATATATATATTATATATATATGTGTGTGTGTGTGTGTGTGTGTGTGTGTGTGTGTGTGTATGTATATATATATGTGTATGTATAATGTATACACACGCGCGCACACATATCTATGTACATACATATGCATGCACACACGTGTGTGTTTGTGTGTGCGTGTGTGCGTGTGCGCGTGTGAGTACGTGTGCGTATGTTTGACACACCCTGGAGGAAGGTCAATTATATAGAACAATCATGGGCAATTTTTTTCGAGAAATGGGCCACATGACACAGCACATCATCAGGTAGGCCGCACAACTGAAGATTTAACGCTAATTTTTCATTAAGCGTATTATTCAGAAGGACCCGCTGGCTGCGAGTTGCCCGTGAGTGGTATACATCAAGTTTATAGTCTATTAATTTCCTGCCATGTGAACGAACATTTGCACGAAAGGCTAAGGAAGACGTTACTAATGTATTTAAAGATTTTAACTGAAGAATTAAATTTGATATCGATGTAATTAATCGTTTTGATTTTAGACTTGAATGCAGCTAAGCATTCTACTTTTAGAGTGTCAATTAAACAACTGCTATCTATTATTTCCCATACTCTTGGAGAATTTTGTCAATACCATAAGCCATCACAAACGGGGTTGATTTCGTTACGTCTTGTATAAAAATATGTAAGCATGATAAAATTTGGAATAAACTTCTATTTAATTTGGGTGCGGTATCTAATAGAGTAACAATCTTTCTAGTCCATTAAAGAAATATTTTCATTGAGTCGTAAGTGCCATAAGATTTTCAACAAGAATTTTGAATGAGTCTGTTACAGTTGAATTAATAAGCTCAACAATTTAATCACGAGTAACGAATTAAGAGATCATAGTTAGTTACGTCCTTCAAAGATTAAATGATAATAAAATTGAGATGACTATAACTCATATCCAATCAATCGCAAATGTTTTAAGGACAAACTGAGATCAGCTGGCTTCCATGAAATTATCCATTTAGGTTTAAACTGGACTTTTCCGTAAGAGTAGGTTTGTAAAAATACACATCCTTTAAGAACACAGTGTAAAATTGAAAGTTGTTAATACGACGAACTTTCAGATACTGTGGTCTGTGCTCGATTTTGCTAAACTATATTTCGATGGCTGTATATAGTGTAACTCTTGCACTTCTGAGAACATTTTTATATTCAAGTTTCTTTTCAATTTATTAAATTCGAGAAATGAACTCATTTCAAAATGTCATTCAAAAATGTAGCAGCTATGGAATATTATTCTACCTAACAGGTTGAATATATTGTTCCTCCATTAGCGGAATGTCTTTTAAATAATTCGGAAGTTTTTCGAAGTTCTTTGAAGTGCTTTGGATATACTTTAAATATTTGAATTATCCTCCCTAACTCATTTGTGTCAAAGACTTTCTGTTAGCCAAGTGTTGTCGAAGGCATATCGTCTATAATTTTGTAAAATTCATATTAAACTGGAATCTTCTTTTCTCAAAATTGAGAAAAAAAAAGGAGTTAAATTTCTTTTTCTTAATTTCACTTTGTATTTTCATTTTATTTTTATTATATTATCTAAATACTGATCCACTTTTCCTTTTGCACTGTCTTCACATTCATCTATTTCTCGATTCTCTTTCTCTTTTTTCTCTCCTTCTTTTCTTCGCATATTGTATCTGTTTTTTCGTTTCTTCTATTCAAACTTCTGTATATAAAGGCATCAGTTTATTCTCTCTACCTTGAATACTTACATAATTTTGCATTCTTACTTTTCCCAACAACTTTTATATATTTACTTGCCATGTATTCTCTTCTTTCTTTTGATACCTTATTTTTCCGTCCACTCACAAAAATATACCCTGTTCCTGTATAATGCATGGAAACTACAAAATGTTACATAGGCAAACATATATCACTCACCTCATATTTACTCTTATTTCTCTGTTTTATCTATTCTTTTTCTTTCGTTCCCTTTGCATTTATCCTTTCAATATTGTTCTTTTAAATTCTCCCGTTTTCACTTTTCAATGTTATCTTATTCTTTTACGTGTTACTCCTTGTCCTGCTACGCCATTCCATTTCAACGCATAGATGTAAAATTTCTTTTTGTACTTATTATTCACTACGATACATACATACATGCATACATACATACATTCATGCATACTTACATACATACATACATACATACATACATACATACATACATACATACATACATACATGCATACATACATACATACATGCATACTTACATACATACATACATACATACATACATACATACATACATACATACATGCATGCATACATACATACATACATAAATACATGCATACATACATACATACATACATGCATGCATACATACATACATACATAAATACATACATACATACATGCATACATACATACATACAAACATACATACATACATGCATACATGCATACATACATACATACAAACATACTAATCCTCGGTAGTATAGTGGTAAGTATCCCCGCCTGTCACGCGGGAGACCGGGGTTCGATTCCCCGCCGGGGAGGTTCATATTTTTAAATGGCGGTGCCCCAGCATGGCCACAGCTCATGAGCTGAAACTAGAATCAATCAATCATACATACATAATACATACATACATACATAAATACATACATACATACATGCATACATACATACATAAATACATACATACATAAATACATACATACATACATACATACATACATACATACATACATATTGGGTCATCCCATAAATAATGCTTTTTTTCAATTGCATGAACTAAAAGTTGGAGGGGTATAAACTACCTGCATCAACTTGCTATAAAAACAGGTAGTAATATTACCTTGTCCTTATTCTTAGTGCAAGTTTGAAGAACAGATCGATTTTAAAAGTTATATTTTCAAAGTTATAATGGAAGTGACAAAGGAGCATATTCGGCATATTTTACTTTACGAGTTCAATAAAGGCAATAACGCAACAGAAAGTGCGAGGAATATTAATGCAGTATATGGGGGATCGGATATTAAGCGTAAGCCGGTGTCAACTACAGCTTAGAAGACGAGCCTCATCCGGGAAGATCTGTAGGGCTCGACGAGGACGTCCTGTAAATCCTCGTGGAACAAGATCCCATCGTAACTGTTGAGTAACTAGCAGAGACGTAGGATTTGGTCATTCAACCATTCATCGACACCTGTGTGCCATCGGAAAAGTCAGAAAATTGGGTCAATGGTTCCTCACAAACTTTCCGAGTCTAATCGCGCAGAGAGAGTGAATGTGTGCTCTTCTTTGCTGTCACGTCTCACGAATGAACCTTTTGTGGATCGAATAGTGGCTGGTGACGAGAAATGGGTTCTCTATAAAAATGTCAAGCACCGAAGACAGTGGGTAGGGAAAGGAGAAACCCCAGTACCCTAGGTTAAAGAACGTCTGTACCCGCGTAAGGTGTTGTTACTTGTTTGGTGGGATATGAAATGTTTAGTCCACCTTGAACTTTAAAGCCCAAAGCAAGCGATAACAAAGGAGATCTACTGCAGGCAGCTTGAGCAGCTTAAGTCAGCGCTAGAAGTAAGACGACCATCTTTGATTTGAAGACGAAAGGTGCTTTTCTATCAAGATAATGCTCGGCCACATACAGCGAAGACGACATTCCAAAAGCTGGAGTAGTTTGAATGGGAAACGATGCCCCACAGACCATATTCGCTGAACATTGCCCATCTGACTATCATTTATTCCTTTGGATGGAATAAGATATATGAATTCTGTAGGCGAGGTCAGAACAATACTAGAAGAGAATTTTTCATCACGAACAAGTGAATTTTGGAAGAGGGGCCTTGCATGTCTACAAGAGAGATGGAAGAACATTGTAGAAAATGAAGGAGAGTATATTTTAGATTAAAAAGAACTTTGTTCATGTTAATTTTGAAAAATAAAAGTATAAAAAAACATTATTTATGGGATGACCCAATATATATATATATATAATATATATATATATATATATATATATTATATATATATATATATATATATATATATATATATATATATATATATATATAGTTAATCCAAACAAGAAAGCACAAAAAATCACAACGCGAGGACGTGGAACAAATATAGTATTATTGGATGCCCAGGAAAGAAGGAAAGAAGGTGGTTTTAACGTTTCGAGCGGAGCTCTTCGTCAGAAACATAGGAAAAGGAAAGATCCAAAGAAGGGAAGACGGAGGAAAAAAAATCGCCAACGGTACCCACGCGGTCACTATATATACATATATATCATAAATGAAAAAATGTATGGTAAATAAACAAACGACATACCGTATACTGAGTGTACGACCGGACGAGAGACAAACACTCACACATACATACATACATACATAATACATATATATATATATATATATATATAAACGCACAATGAGAAAGAGAAAGAGTGGAGAGAGAGAGAGAGAGAGAGAGAGAGAGACAGAGAGAAGTACACACATAATTATGTACAGACAGACGCACGTGAATCCCAGCATGTGTTTGTAAAGCAAATTAATTCCACAGGTGAAGTTTGTACTATTGTAGGAAGAACGTTGTTATCTTTAAAATAGATAAATTACTGCTTGTTGCAAAGACACTGGAACAATGGGGTGTCTTGTAAACATGGCGTACGTTTTCGACACCCAAACACTCACGCACACATGAACACGTAGAACGCATGCGCAACCACACACGCACTCACACACACACATACTCACATCACAGACAAACAGACTGACACACACACAAACGTATATGTGATGTACATATGTATGTACATCACATATGTATCATACACGCATCACATATGTATCATACACGCATTTCTGTATGTATGTATATATATATAATAAATTAATAAATAAAACATATGCATATATACATGCATATATGTACGTACCTAC
>NC_042998.1:131683232-131685732 GCF_006345805.1 Octopus sinensis | reverse complement strand
TAGCAGCACATTAGAAAAGCAGAAAACATTGCTGTATAAAAGCAAGCATAAAAAAAGGAAAGCATACAAATTACAATAGTAATCATCTTTAATCATCTTTTTAACCAGAAAATTCTTCATCATCTTCTACACCAGAAAAGTCTTCATCATCTTCAAAACAAGGAACATCTTCATCACTACTGCTGAAATCACTGTCTTCAAATAATGCATCATCTTCTGTGCCATCAAGGGCATTGCTAATGCCACACTTCTTAAAAGCCTTCACAATGATTTCACCGTCAGATGGCATCGAGTTAGGGTTCCGATCAGCTGATATTAGTAAACGTGTGTCATGGATCGCAGCCTAACAATTTACGGTAGATTGCTTTGATTTTTACGATAATTCGTATTTTAAAGTAATAATACTGGTAATAATAATAATAATAATAATAATAATAATAATAATAATAATAATAATACTAGCAATAAAATAATGAGGCATGAGTACGGAAAATATCATTAAGGCGTTAGCGTAGGTAGAAATACTTATCGTAAGCTAGGTTAGTGAGCGTCTAGGAGAAGATTAGCCTACGGGAGGGTCTTGACTTCGCATATTAGACGCAGGGCGATTTTTTGAGCCAAATTTTTTGGAAAAAAGTGCGTCCTATATGCTGTCAAATACGGTAATTCTGCTATGAAGGGAAACCATTGGGTCGGCAGATTTCCAAGATATAGTCCCCACCCCCCAGATCATCACTGATCCTCCTCAATGTTTAACAGTTGGAAAAAGTAGTCTGGGTCATGCTTCTTTAGGCTGTCTCCACACGTATACTCGGCCGGAGGTCCGACATAAGGCTAAGAATAACTCGTCCGAGAAAATAACGTTCTTCCACTGCTCTAGGGACCAATTCTGTAGGTTTTTACACCACGCTAAATGATTTGCAACGCTTGTTTTTGAAAAGTAGTGGTTTTTTTGACTGCAGCCCTCCCATGAAATCCGGTTTTGTGCAGCTCCCGGCGAATAGTTTTTGTGGAAACTGGGTTCTCGAGGTGGTCATTAAGCTCTGCCGTAATTTTGGGAGCTGTACTTTTGTGATCCTTTCTAACAATTTGCGTATGAGTTCGACGGTCCGTATCTGAAAGTTTTTTTTTTTTCCGGAGTTTTGTTTCAACGAGGAGGTTTTTCCCTCTTTCTCAAAGGCTGTCATTACTTTCAAGACAGTACTTCTTGATACACCAAACATTTCGTTATGCTAGAGCCTACCATACGAGCACCAGCAATTTGACCTCTTTGAAAGTCTGATAGATCTGTCATCTTAATGAATTTTAATTACTTTTTCTGATGATATCTGAAAAGAACAGCAATTTTAGCAAAACATATTAAGCAACACTAATAATAAATTAAAAAAATATAAAAATAAACAAGCTTTTGACGGTTTATAGCTATTTCAAAATTACGATGCTAGGTGTTTCCATTATTTTCTTCAACCCCTGAATATATATATATATATATATGTGTGTGTGTGTGTGTGTGTGTGTGTAAAATTACGTAAGGCCGGTTTATGAGATTACACTGGATTTCCCGTCCATAAAGCGCTTAGCATTGAGGCAATTCACCAGATCCGTGACATGCTGGCACATGGCCTCTCTAGTGAGTGGCCTCTCTAGCCAATGGCTGAGGAAAGGACCTCGCTACACAATGTCAACAATAGGAGATTGTCTCCCTGTTATCTTCTGGATTTCAACAGGCCAGCAGGATTTTCTGAAATGCAAGCACCGTTCTAAGATCTCTGTTCTGGATTTAAGAATGTTCCTCTGGTTTAGGGATCCCTTTAGTATCTTCGCCTGTTCCGCTATGCACAATTTACAACACTTGGTCCCGCTTATGCAGTGGCCTGGATTTTCTAGGATTCTCCATGATATTGTGTGTGGATCCCATCGTCCTTCAGCTGCCCTACGTTGCTGGCTGAAAGAGGATCTGTAGTTGGAGAGGCGTTGCTTGAATGTGTTACCAGAGCAACCGATGTGACTCCGTGCTTGGGTGCTGGCCTATTGGAACCCACTTACGATCGATAGCCAAAGGGAGACAATCCCCTGTTGCCGACATTGAGTAGCAAGGTCATTTCCTCCTCCATTTTCTTGAGAGGCCGCTCGCTATAGAGGCTATAAGCCAACAGTTTTGAGATCTGATGATACGCCGTAAAGCTAAGTGTTTTATGGACCTGAACCCCACGGTTGTCCCATAAACCAGTCTTATTTAACTTTATATAAAATCCTACTCTATAACTTAGAGTGTGCTTCTTTTTCGGATTTATGTTTTATCGACGATCGATATGTATGTATGTATGTATGTATGTCTATCTATCTATCTATCTATCTATATCTATCTATCTATCTATCTATCTATCTATCTATCTATCTATCTATCTATCTATCTGTCTGTCTATCCATCTATCTATTTATCTATTATATATATATATATATAATATATATATATATATATATATATATATATATATAT
>NC_042998.1:131665732-131680732 GCF_006345805.1 Octopus sinensis | reverse complement strand
ATCATCATCGAGATTTTCTACATTCCTTTTCTGCTTCTTTCTTCATTTAGCCATTCTTCAATTTTTAATTCCTCCACTTTTCCTAATTTCCGCCATTTTACAATTCTTAGCTTTCCCGCTACCACCCCTAAACACTGCCTTGCAAGAATGAGTCCTTACATTTTCACTTCCCCAATACTTGCAATTAATCATGGCTTTGGAATAAACCCCATTTCCCGATTAACTCAAAAGCAATTTTCATGCTCCTTAAAAATGTATATTGATTAACTACGAAAATTTTAAGCTTTTGAAGCTCATAAGAATGTGTACATTTTCACACACATAACTCATGTGCATCTACTTTTTTGTATTATATATATATATATTCTTTTCTTTTATTCTTTTATTTGTTTCAGTAATTTGACTGCAGCCATACTGGAACACCGCCTTTTCAGTCGAACAAATCAGCCCCAGGAATATTATTTGCAAGCTTCGTACTTATTCCATCGGTCATTTTTGCCGAAACGCTACGTTACGGGGGGGGCGTTAACACTCCAAAATCGGTTGTCAAGCGATGGTGGGGGACAAACACAGACACGCAAACATACACACGCACAGACACACACGCGCGCACATACACACACACACACACACACACACATACACACACACACACACACACACACACATACGATGGGCTTCTTTCAGTTTCTGTCTATCAAAACAACTCACAAAAGCTTTGGTTGGCCTGTTGCTATAGTAGAAGACGCTTGCACAATACTTATGTGATAGCTGAAACGAAGGAACAGCGCGCTTCCGAGAAGTGTTTTCTGCTGGGCAAAAGTGCGGCCGTTTTCATGCTATAGTTGTCATGCTTCAAACTGCATACAAGGTCGCTGCCACGAGCAAAATACAAGTTTACGAGCGGTTTTCACGCTTTAGGAATGGTCACTCGTCGCTTGATGATCAAACGGTTATCCTCGTTCAGGATAACCGTCGACCTCCCGAACAAAGGAAAACATCATGAAAATTCATGAACTGATCTTGGCGGACCGTCACCGAACAATTGACGAACTTGTTGATATAAGTGATTTGTCCTGGAGCTCCCGCCAACGAATTTTGAGAGAGGGATTGCGAACGAAAAGAGTTGCAACAAAATTTGTGCCTCGCTTGCTCACGGAAGACCAAAAGCAGTCACGACTGAATGAGTGCTGTCTTGAACTGAAAGAACAGCTGGAAGTTGATCTGAAACTCTTTTCGAAGGTCGTCACTGGTGACGAAAACTGATGCTACGGAATTTGCAGATGTGGAAGAGGTGAATAAAAGAACGACGGAATCATTAAAAGGCATCACTTCACAAGAGTTCCAGTACTGCTTCGAATAGTGGAAAACTCGTCTGGACCAATGCATTGCTTCAAATGGAGAATTCTTTGAAGGCGATAAAAGTGTAAACATGTAAAACTAAGTGAATAAAAGAACATTGCAAAATTCAGGTTTCCTTTGAGTAGCCCCTCGTATACACACACACACACACACACACCACACACACACACATATGCAGACAGACATATACGCAGACACACATGTATGCACACACACATATAAATAGATAGATTAGATAGATAGATAGATAGATAGATAGATAGATAGATAGATAGATAGATAGATAGATAGATAGATAGATAGATTAGATAGATCGATAGACAGATAGATAGATGAATTTACCCAAATAAAATAGATACTACAGAAACTCATTAATTCACTGGAAAGAACAAACAGCCAAAAACTTGCCAAATATTAAAATGAGTCTGTTAAATTTAGTTACACGTTTATTAATATTTTGAAATATAACTTCACAGTGGTTAGTTAGGTTTAGGTAATCGGTTTCTGACAAGAATGTAACGACAATTGAAATTATAGCTCTGTTGAACCGTCTTTTACTAATTACATTAAAATTGTATAAATGTGACAGACATTTATGACTGTCTACTGTATCAAGTTTAATCAATTTAATTAATTAATATATGTAATGACGGTTAAAAATCTAAGGTTTTTATCCCATAGGAAAGTTAAATACGTTTACGTCATAATCTATCTATCTATCTAAATTTAGTTACACGTTTATTAATATTTTGAAATATAACTTCACAGTGGTTAGTTAGGTTTAGGTAATCGGTTTCTGACAAGAATGTAACGACAATTGAAATTATAGCTCTGTTGAACCGTCTTTTACTAATTACATTAAAATTGTATAAATGTGACAGACATTTATGACTGTCTACTGTATCAAGTTTAATCAATTTAATTAATCAATATATGTAATGACGGTTAAAAATCTAAGGTTTTTATCCCATAGGAAAGTTAAATACGTTTACGTCATAATCTATCTATCTATCTATCTATCTATCTATCTATCTATCTATCTATCTATCTATCTATCTATCTATCTATCTATCTATCTATCTATCTATCTATCTACATACATACATCTATATGCATAGACACATAGATATATATACATACGTGTATATTCATAAATACAAACGTATCTATCTATCTATCTATCTATCTATCTATCTATCTATCTATCTATCTATCTATCTATCTATCTATCTATTATCTATCTATCTATGTATATATATATATATATACATATATATATATATATATATATATATAATATATATATATATATTATATATATATATATATATATATATATATATATATATATATATATATGCATTCTTTTATTCTTTTACTGATTTCAGTTATTTGACTACGGCCATGCTGGAGCACTACCTTTAGTCGAGCAATTCGACCCCAGGACTTATTCTTTGTAAGCCTAGTACTTATTCTATCGTTTTATTTTTGCCGAACCGCTAATGTTACGGTGACGTTTATACACCAGCATCGGTTGTCAAGCAATGTTGGGGTACAAACACGGACACACAAACATGTACACGAACATACACACACACACACACAGACATATATATATATACACACACATATATACACATGTACATCCACACACACACACACACACAAATACATAAACACACACATACATATACACACGTACACAGAGAAGGCACAGTGAACATGTCCTCTGCAGAGTTCCTAGTCTATATTAAGATTAATGCTACTGGAGCCTAGTTGAAAGTGAATTGTAAGTGAATAGACGGAGTAGTCCTGGTTGGGGAACATAGGAACATGTGACAGAGTAAACTCCGCTAAATATGATGGCATGAAAACTAGCAGTGCTTTAGATATACTACCGAAAAGTTGAACCAACAAGTTAATATGTGGACATGTCTTCTTTTCATTTGTCATTAAGTTATATACGCAGAGTAAAAAAAAATTATTTCTAAGTTATGAAATAATGAATTCGTGTATATATTTTTCTGTTCAACTTTATCAAAACAACTCACTACATCTTTTAAGGGACTTTCCCTGGACAGAATACCACAATCTAAAAGCATTTAGAAATATACAAACATGAAATATGTTACATAAATAAAAGTTTAAAGAACTGCTTCTAATTCAAAAATTTCAATTTTGTTTTACTTGTGAGGCACAGCTGCACATCAGTAGATAGATTTTATCCTGTCAGTTTATATTTCGCGCCAGCGATTTTCTTTCATCTCGAGGTCGGATTGAGAAAACAACACCAATGAACTAAAATAACAGCGAAATATCGATGTCTATCGTTCTCGTTCATCTCCTGGGCGATTCGTTTCGCCTGGCTTTGAATATATACTCTTTTACTCTTTTACTTGTTTCAGTCATGTGACTGTGGCTATGCTGGAGCACCGCCTTTAGTCGAGGAAATCGACCCCAGGACTTATTCTTTGTAAGCCTAGTACTTATTCTATCGGTTGGGGGGCAAACACAGACACACAAACGCAAACACACACATACATATATATACACATATATACGACGGGCTTCTTTCAGTTTCCGTCTACCAAATCCACTCAAAAGGCTTTGGTCGGCCCGAGGCTATAGTAGAAGACACTTGGCCAAGGTGCCACGCAGTGGGACTGAACCCGGAACCATGTGGTTGGTAAGCAAGCTACTTACCACACAGCCACTCCTACGCCTATAATTGTAGTTTTTCAACACACGACGTCATTAAAGGGACTTTCCTTGGACAAAATACTGCTGCACCAAAGTGCTTAACAACACACATGCATTAAATATATGACATCGAAAATGTTTACTATTCAGTAACTTACACTGGATGTATATTTAAAACTACTGCTTCGTATATACTACTAAATATTTTTGAAATGAATCGAGATGTCAAGTAAATTTCGCGGTGTAACAATTTCGTATTTTATCTATAGTAGCACTTTTCAGATTTTATTTAATATCATATGTCAGTATTTTATTTTTGTGCTTTACACATGTTGGGACAGATTTTCATACAACTTTATTTGTTTATTTTTAATACTATGATATCGTTCCGCTTACATTTTTTCTTTTTCATATGTTAATCCTCCTAATTAAAATACGCTTAAAATTAATGAGTTGTGAGCATTTGTCGATTTTAACTGTTTTTTTTTTTAAAATTTAATTATAATTTTGTTCACCCTGCTACATTTTTCAAAGCGTGGTTTCGTCTGAAATATAACCCTCAGACATAAAACACATTTGTTTTTCTAATCATAAAGAAAAATGAGATTGAAGGAGAGATAAGGTTGATGTCTGAGACTAATATATATTTTCTAATCCTTGGTGTAATTTGTTTAACGCAGGAGTTGACAACATGTGGGCCGCGGCCTACAAATGGGCCAGTGAGGCATTTATTCACTGTGGGTCTCGGACCTTTCTAAAAATTCTTCATATTAATGTTTGTTCTGAACCATTGAGTTCTTGATGGCTTTTAGATTGTCTTTTGCATACATAAGCATTGCCGTTGAAAATGGTGAAACGCGGGATATTTTTGTATTTAAGAGCATGGGAGGTATGTCGTAAAGCTGGCAGAAACGTTAGCGAAATGCGTAGCCATATTTCGTCTGCTGTTACGTTCTGAGTTCAAATTCCGCCGAGGTCGACTTTGCCTTTCATCCTTTCGGGGTCGATAAATTAAGTACCAGTTACGCACTGGGGTCGATGTAATCAACTTAATCCGTTTGTCTGTCCTTGTTTGTCCTCTCTGTATTTAGCCCCCTGTGGGCAGTAAAAGAAATAGGTATGTCGTAAAGAATCTCGATTCGCAACCACATGGTTTCGGATTCGGTCTTACTACATGGCATCCTGAGCAACCGTCATCTACTATAGCTCCGAGTCGACCAGTACCTTGTGGATGAATTTCGTAGACGGCAACTCTGTGGAAACCAGTTTTGTGTGTGTGTGTGAGCGAGTTTCTGTGTGTGTATGTGTGTGTATGTATGTGTGTGTGTATATGTGCGTGTGTGCATGTGTGTGTGTGCGTGCGTGCGCGCATGTGTGCGTAGGTGACATAATCCAAGCTGTACCCTCGTGAAGGACATTTACATATTCACATTAATTAAATGTATGTATGCAGGAGCTTTATTGTATATAAGGAATAGGTAGCAATTGAATTTTCTAGTGAATTCTATTTGCAGAATAATTACACATCAGACCAAAAGATTGGAGATATTTGGTATATTCCTAATTCCATGTTACATGTATTTCTTTGAAGTACAGGGGTTACAAAAGAGTATAAATGCAGAAAAACATGTATACAGTAATTTTTGTGATTCTTCAAACAAAGATTTCTTGTGTGTCATAGTGCTTGCGTTTATCCCCCATTACAGCCAGACAATAGGTTATAGTTTCTTCACGTTCTTGTAACTTGGCTGTTCGGCAAAAAAGACTGACGAAGTAAGGGCTAGACATAGAGTAAACACTAGGGGTCTATTCGTTCGACTAAACCTTTCAAGGTGTTGCCTCAGTATGGCCCTACTCCAGTGAAAGAAACAAATAGAAGATAAAAGACAAAACATTGTGTGGTAAGTAGCTTACTTCCCAGCCACACAGTTCTGGGTTCAGTCCCACTGCGTGACGCATTCTGAAAGTGTTTTCTATTGGGTTGGCAACTAAGTTCCCACCGTTTCTTTAAATTTTGGAATCTATAGTTGCAAGAATTCTATTTTTGAGTCATTTTGAAATCTACTTTGTTAATTTTTGTTTATTTTCAGATCATTAAAATGGAATGTCAAGTTAAGAAAAACGAACATTTTCGATACCTCATTCTTTTTGCTTTTAATCAAAGTTCTAAGGCCGCAAAAACTGCTCGCGACATTTGTGCTGTGTATGGAGAGGGTGCTATAGCTGAAAGAACTGCTCGTGATTGGTATACCGAGTTCAAATATGGAAAGTTTGACCTCAAAGACGCACCTCGTTCTGGACGTCCAGTTGAGTTCGATGAAGAGCGATTAAACCAACTTTTACACGAAAATTCTCGTCAAACGACAAGGGAACTGCCAAAGAAAATGGAACGTTTCCACACTGCTATAGAGAAAGAAGACTTCACTGCATGGGAAAGGTTCAGAAGTATGGAGCATGGGTTCCGCATGCTTTAAGTGACAACAACAAAAATCAATTAGCCACAATCTCCGCTGGTTTGCTTGCTCATCACCGCTCAACTCATGGATACAAGCAACGATTTCTTTACCGAATCGTTAGTGGCGACGGAAAATGGTGCCTCTACATCAATATGAAGCAGCGTAAGGAATGGCTTAGCCCCGGTAAACAAATGACACCGCGCGTGAAACAAGATCTTCATCCGCGTAAAACGATGTTGTGCGTATGGTGGGACTGGAAAGGGATTATCCATTACGAATTGCTATTCAAGAGAAAAGACCTAATGGGCAGCATGGAGTTCTTTTGCTGCACGACAACACCTGCCCTCATATCGTCAATATGACCAAGGAAGCCATTCAAACGCATAGCCGGGAAGTGCTACCACACCCGCCGTACTCTCATGATTTGGCACCAACAGATTTCCACCAACGGAGTCGAAATCGGGTGATTTCTAACAATGAGGTATTGAAAATCTTGTTGAACGTTGGGAAGAAGTTGTAAACAACAAGGGTGAATACATTATTGATTAATTAATTGTTATTTTTTATTAAACCTTTTAACAAATTTAAATTTTAAAAAACCGCGGGAACTTAGTTGCCAACCCAATACTATAGCCTCAGGCTGACCAAAGCCTTGTGAGTGGATTTAGTAGACAGAAATTGAATGAAGCCTGCCGCATATATATATATATATCACCGTGATCACCGTGACAGACCAGGCTATCAGATGTTGCTACACATCGCTGGTCACAATGCGCTTCGCATTGTTTTAGCCTTCAAATGACGCCACCCCGCTGGCTAACCGAGCAGGCCAATATATACGTGTATATATATACATATATATATGTATATATATATATATATATATACATACATATATATATATATATATATATATATATATATATATACACAATAATATGTTACATTACTTGATAGTCAAGATAAAACTCTGAGTTTCAGATGCCGAAGTGGGAATCCACGATATCTCTTCGGTTATCTGGCCAGATAACCGAAGAGATGTGGATTCCCAATTCGGCATCTGAAACTCAGAGTTTTATCTTGACTATCAAATAATGTAACATATTATTGTATAGATAAATTTCCTCTATTTACATAATATTGAGGTCTCTTTCTTTCTTTTGTTATCTTACCGTTTTACCAATATATATATATATATAATATATATATATATATATATATGTGGAGGCGCAATGGTTAGGGCAGCGGACTCGCGGTCGCAGGATCGCGGTTTCGATTCCCAGACCGGGCGTTGTGAGTGTTTATTGAGCGAAAACACCTAAAAGCTCCACGACGCTCCGGCAGGGGGTGGTGATCCCTGCTGTACTCTTTCACAACTCTTTCTCCCACTCTTTCTTCTGTTGGCCTGCTCGCTTAGCCAGCGGGGTGGCGTCATTCGAAGGCTAAAACAATGCGAACGCATTGTGACCAGCGATGTGTAACAACATCTGATGGTCTGGACGGTCACGTGATCACGTGATATATATATATGTATACATATATGTATGTATGTATACATGTGTATATATACGACGGGTTTCATTCAGTTTCTGTCTACTGAATTCACTCACAAGGCTTTGTATGTGTATGTATTTGTTTGTGCGTCTGTGTTTGTCCCCCACCCTCAGCTTGACAATCAATGCTGGTGTGATTATGTCCTCGTAACTTAGCTGTTCGACAACAGGGACCGATAGAATACGTACTTCACTTTCAAGAAATAAGTCCTGAGGTCGATTTGTTCGACTGAAACAATCAAAAGAATTAAAGAATAAAAGAATACGAAATAAAGCAATATAAAAACATGAGCCAGCATAAAAGTTGTTAATCCTTGGCGCCAATCCGATCCTTTCTACCGCCTCTTAAACCGTTTCCATTCCACAATGAGACAAACAATAAAGAAATCAAACAACTTTTTCGCATTTCAGCTTTATAGGTATTGATGATGTAGGGAAGGAAGGAAAGAGAGAGATCGAGGAAGATAGGGTGATATCGGAAAGAGAGAAACGACAAGCACTTGTCAAAGTCTGGGTTTTGTTGCCCTAGTAACCACAGCTTTTGAAGTTTCTAACCTAGTTCAGTCGCTTCCTCGCCTCTTTTTACATGTCTCTGTAAATTTTGGCGCCAATTCGACCCCATCTACCGGCCCTTGAACCGTTCCCATCCCAACATGAGACAAACAAATTTTTCGCACATCAGCTTTATATATATATATGTATGTGTGTGTGTGTATGTGTGTGTGTGTACATTTACGTGTGCGTATGTATGCGCGCGCAAGTGTGTGTTTGTACCCCCCTACCGCTTAACAACCGGTGCTGGTGTATGTACATCCCCGAAACAGAGGTTCGGTAAAAGATACCGATAAAACAAGTACCAGGCTTTTAAATAAAAAAAAACGGAAAAGAAAAACCGGGGTCGATACCTTTGAGTAAAAATTCTTCAAAGCGGTGCCCCAGCATGGCCGCAGTCAAATGACTGAAACTAGTAAAGAATTAAAGAAAATATGTATGTATGTATGTATGTATGTATCTATCTATTTGTTTGTGTCTATCTCTCTCTCCCCTCCCCCCCTCTCTCTCTCTCTCTCTCTCTATATATATATATATATATATATAATGGAATAAGCGGAGCAAGAGCACATACAAAGATGGAATGAGTCGCTGTAGAGGTCACAGATTTCCGGACAATGGACAAGAGTTAGAATGCGAAGAATAATGAAAGCTTGAAGAACGAATATATACTGCGTGTGTTTATTTTGGATAAAAATGACCATCCTGAAATACAATATACTGTGGCTCTGTGGTAAGTAACTTGTTTAGTAACCACATGGTTCCGGGTTCAGTCCCACTGCGTGGCACCTTTGGAAAGTGTCTTCTACTATAGCCTCGGGCCCATTGTAGATATGTATGTATGTATGTATGTATGTATGTATATGTTTATGTGCCTGTGTTTGACACTTGAAAACTGATGTTGGTGTGTTTACGTCCCCGTAACTTAACGGTTCGGCAAAAGCCACTGATAGGATAAGTACTAGGCTTACAAAGAATGTCCTGGGATTGATTTGCACCTGCAGTCCATAGGGTGCAACATGTATAAGATAAACGAAGCGATGTATATTCTTATATATATATTCTTTTATTCTTTTATTTGTTTCAGTTATTTGACTGCGGCCATGCTGGAGTACTACCTTTTTGTCGAAGAAATCGACCCCGTGTCTTATATTTTGTAATCATTGTACTTATTCCATCGGTTTCTTTTGCCGAACCGCTATGTTACAGGGACCTAAACACACCAGCATCAGTTGTCAAATGATGATGAGGGCGGGGCAAACCCAGACACAGAAACATATATATATATATATATATATATATATTATATATATATATATATATATTTATATGTTTGTATGCTTCAATGTATGAATGTATATATCCATGTGTGTATGTAGGTGTATATGGATGAATGGATGTGTATGCGTGTGTATATGTATTCATCTGTGTATGTGTGTGTGTATTTATATATATATGCATACGTCTACCAAATCCCGAGGCTACATTAGAAGACATTTGCCCAAGGTGCCACGCAGTGGGACTAAACACGGAACCATGTGGTTGGGAAGCAAGTTTCTTACTACACACCCCAGCCACGCCTCCGCCTATACATGTATATGCATGAGAGAAAGAGAGAGGAGTGTGTGTGTATGTGTGTATGTGTGTGTGTGCGTGCAATCTGAATTGCATATGTGCATTTCTGCTTTCTTGAGTGTCTGCACGTTGCATGGGCGGACGGTTCACCTAGTCTTGTTTTGCGGTAAGCATTAAGTGGGTGCATAAACACTTTGATATAATTTTTGTTGATATTGTTGTTGCTGTGGTAGTTGCTGTAGTTGTTGTTGTTGGTGGTGGTGGTGGCGTCGGCGGAGTGTCGTTGTTGAGGTTCTTTAGCTTTAGGTCAGGCTTTGATGGAGCAGACCTATGGCACATACATTACAGTGTAACCACACACCACGCTCTCACTTCAACCATACACCCACTCCAGATATATGTATGAATGTATGTATAAATATATATACCTACGTACGTATGAGCGGGCATAAATGTGGTCAGCGTGTGTGTGTGTTTATAAATGTCTATCTATCTGTCTATCTATCTATCTGTCTATCTATCTATCTATATATCTATCTATCTATCTATCTATCTTTTTATCTATCTATCTATCTATCTATCTATCTATCTATCTATCTATCTATCTATCTATCTATCTATCTATCCATCTATCTATCCATCTATCTATCTGTCTGTCTGTCTATCTATCTATATCTATCTATCTATCTATCTATCAAGCTATCTATCTATCTATCTATCTATACATACATACATACATACATACATACATACATACATACATACATATGTACATATATATTTGTGTGTGCATAAAAAGAAGGAAAGAAAGAAAAAAGAAAGACAAAAAGAAGGAGTGTAGGTATAGTGGCATGAATGTGTCCAGACAGTAGTAAAGAGACAGTAGTAACAATAGACGGTTGGTCAGAGATGGGCTGGCAGCAGTCTGGCACCAAAGTGGGTGAGTAGACATATTTGATATAGCAAATGGTAATTGGAAACACATACACTCATGTGTAAATGTGGTGTGTGAGTATGTGTATGTGTGTGTGCGTGCGCGCGATAACAATTGACTACTGGATACGTATACATATAAACCAGCATTGTGCTCTTATGTATGTATGTATGTATGTATGTATGTATGTATGTATGTATGTATGTATGTATGTATGTATGTACGTATGCATGTATGTATGTATGTATGCATGTATGTGTGTATGTATGTATGTATGTATGTATGCATGTATGTATGTATGTATGTATGTTTGAATGCATGTATGTATATATCCATGTATGTATGTAGGTGTGTATGGATGAATGGATGTGTATGCGTGTGTATGTATTCATCTGTGTGTGTGTGTATTTATATATGCATACGTATACAGACATATGCATGCGCATATATATATATATATATATATATATGTGCACATACATATACGTACAATGTATTTAAGTATGAGTATACGGTACATGCATTTATACATATATACCTGTATATATGCGTGCAGGGACATATGTATGTATGTAGACAGCAAGAAGACGTGCACAAGAAATGTATGTAAATACGTCTGTCTGTATGTCTGTATGTATGTTATTTTTTTTTTGTAATTACTCTTTTACTCTCTTTACTCTTTTACTTGTTTCAGTCATTTGACTGCGGCCATGCTGGAGCACCGCCTTTAGTCGAGCAACTCGACCCCGGGACTTATTCTTTGTAAGCCCAGTACTTATTCTATCGGTCTCTTTTGCCGAGCCGCTAAGTGACGGGGAGGTAAACACACCAGCATCGGTTGTCAAGCAATGTTAGGGGGACAAACACAAACACACACACACACATATATATATATACATATATACGACAGGCTTCTTTCAGTTTCCGTCTACCAAATCCACTCACAAGGCATTGGTCGGCCCGGGGCTATAGCAGAAGACACTTGCCCAAGATGCCACGCAGTGGGACTGAACCCGAAATCATGTGGCTGGTTAGCAAGCTACTTACCACACAGCCACTCCTGCGCCTAATTATTTGCTTTCTAATAATAAAGACAGTGCTGGTGTCTAACAAAGAAACAAAGCTTCACCGCTTGTTGAAGCAATACTAGAAAAAAGTTGTATGATGGTTTTCGGAAATTTTTTCGTACTTCTCTGTTTCGCTTACAGATTGTGCCTGTAAACTTCGTATAAATTGGTAACATAAAGTGTCTAAAAGACATCACGTTTCCAATACTATGACTTAGAAAATTACTAACATATCCGAGTGGACCAATAATTATACATACAAATCGAAATTAATCCTCTGGATTGATAAGCTATTGCTTTCGAGGTAGTTGTCAGCAAATATTCTTTTTCTATCTGAATTTGAAGGGAATGTTTTACATGTATAGGTGCAGGAGTGGCTGTGTGGTAAGTAGCTTGCTTACCAATCACATGGTTCCAGGTTCAGTCCCACTGCGTGGCACCTTGGGCAAGAGTCTTCTGCTGTAGCCTCGGTTCGACCAAAGCCTTGTGAGTGGATTTGGTAGACGGTAACTGAAAGAAGGCCGTCGTATATATATATATAATATATATATATATATATATATATATATATATATATATGTGTGTATGTGTGTGTGTGTGTGTGTGTCTGTGTGTGTGTTTGTCCCCCCCCCAACATCGCTTGACAACCGATGCTGGTGTGTTTACGTCCCCGTAACTTAGCGGTTCGTCAAAAGAGACCGATAGAATAAGTACTAGGCTTACAAAGAATAAGTCCTGGGATCATTTTGCTCGACTAAAGGCGTTTTTTCTAGCATTGCCGTAGTCAAATGACTGAAACAAGTAAAAGAGTAAAAAGAGTATGTATAGGGCAGCTGGCGTCTACAGCTTTATTTGGTTTCTTGACTTCTGCCCGAACAACTGTTTCTGGTCTCTTATTTCTGCATTCAGCAGAAGCTTTTTGATGCGTTTATTCAACCGCTGCTCTGCTCGTATGTGTTGAAGCGAATGCATGAGTTCAGCAATAGAAGTAGTTTCGATATTTACCCCAAGTCAGTCATTTCTATGGATGGTATTGCATAGTGTTTGCAGTAATATGATACCGTGAAGGTGAAGGCGGCGACCTGACAGAATTGTTAGCACACCGGGTAAAATGCTTAACAGAATTTGTCCGACCCTACTTTCTGAGTTCAAATTCTGTTGACGTTGACTTTGCTTTTCATCCCTTCGTAGCTGCTAAAATAAGTACCTGTTGAACCCTGAGGTCGATGTAATCGACTTTCCCCTTCTCCGTGGTCGCTGGCCTAAGGCCAAAATTTAAAATCAATATCATATCGTAAAGGCGAATGGCTTAATGGCTAGGGTGTTGCACTTCCGATTACTAGTTCGTGTGTTCGATTCATGGACCAGGCGGCGCATGGTATTGTAGAGTAAACCACTTCATTTGACGTTGTTCTCGGTCAGTGGCAGAATTGTTGACCTGTTGGCAGAGATGCTTCAATAGTACAACTTCTGGCTTTGAATTCAAATCCCACCTGCCAGGAGAATGCAACGGGAAACAACTCTGGTGTTAATTCCAGGTGTAATCATGGTAAGCGAACTAGTAATCTACTTAATAGCGATGCGGGAGGGTACAGGCTCTCCCAGGTCGTATAGAAAGTGCTGGAGAAGGTTCACAGCTCAAGACTTACCTAAGAGTTGACAATCACTAGACTGGAATATCAGCCTATCTTAATAGGCAACTGCTGATCACATTTGCCATAACACCCACATAAATGTAACATAATCAACATTTTTGGTCGCATCGCGGAAGGTTTGACAGCTTTGCTCTCTCTTTGGTTCAATGGATTTGTAGTTATCGCCTACTATTAGATTGCACAACCTTTGGTAATGTCACGTGGCCTAACGCAGTGCAGTCTTAAGGCATGGATACACTGAGCAGTTGACCGGACGCTTCACAGGTGTTGGGACCCAATTCCGGTCTCCGTATAGTTTACTATCAAGAAATAAATATTGGTTTCAAATTTTGGCACAAAGCCAGCAATTTCGCGGGGAGGAGTAAATCGATTACATCGATCCCAATGCTCAACTGGTACATATGTTATTGACCCTGAAATGTTGAACGGAAAAGTCGACTTCAACAGAATTAATACACAGATCATAAAGACGGACGTAAAATAGCGTTCAGTATTTTAAACGTTATACTAATCATGCCTTGTCAAAGAAAAATTAGTGATTTCAAATTTTGACACTAGGTCAACAATTTCGAGTGTGAGGGTAAGTCAATTACACCGACCCTAGTTTTTCAACTGATACTTATTTGATCGTCCCCGAAAGGACAAGAGCCAAAGTCATGTCGGTAGAATTTGAATTCAAAATGGACGATGTGCTTGTCACTCAGTATTTTCAAGAAGGACGAAATGTCACTCAGCATTTTCCCGCCGTGCTAACTATTCTTTCAGCTCGATTCATTTGTCAATGTATAAATATTAAAGGGCTCAATGCATTGATTTGCCCAAGGGGCTATAATGCTGCTAAGACATCCTGGTCTAAGAGAAGCTGCTCTACTTGCTAATGTTAGCATTGTTCTCAAGTTAAGAAGAAGCTCACCTATTTTTATTATGCAAACTGTTTATCTTCCAAGTTTTTGTCGAGGCACGTCAGTTCAGGACCAGGAATAACATGGAACGTTTATCAAAGAGAACTTATTGAAGGATTCACATGCGACTCGTAGGACGTTGTCTTGACTTATAAGCTTTTACATATTGCTTCAGATTTTGTTTCTGCTATTATTTATCTGCGAGTAGTCTATCTGTATTACCATTTCTGTAGAAGCTTCTACA
>NC_042998.1:131648232-131655732 GCF_006345805.1 Octopus sinensis | reverse complement strand
ATGCTTGAGAAGAGAAGCATGGCTATGGGTCTGCTGTGATGATGAGCATTAAAATAGTTTGTCAGGTTAGAGTTGGCCACTTATTGCTATTAAGATTATTTTTATTTGAGCGCTGAATTGGCAGAACCGCTAGAGCATCGGACCTAAAACATTACGGTATTCGGGTCATGGCTTTTCGCTTCTGAGTTAAAATCTCCCTGCCTTTCGTATTTTGGAGATTAGTCTCATCGTTGGGCTGTATATTTATAACATTTATGTATGCATCAGGTGGTGTTGAGGTCTCTTCCTACAGACAGCGGGTGACCATATACTCTGCTCCTCTCAGTCATGGTCGGGTCGTCGGCGACTAAACCAGCCCCCCTCTTGGCTCAGCTTGCTGGATCTTGGACGAGGGTGTGAGGGCAACCATCAGAACTAAAAATGAGATCTGTTCAAACAAGAGCACAGGAGCGCTGTCCTTGACCTTTACCACATTAAAATAAGATCCCAACGGTGGATCAAGCAGAGGAAGTTAGATCTCCGAACTCAACAACTGAAGAGGGCAATGCCAGATGGAGTGGCTAGAAAGACGCAACTCTAATGACATTGGAGCTAGCGGCATTCCGTTGCAACCTATCTTTCGGACCTTGCATGTAACTCCAGGTAGTGCTGTGGCAGAAGGATTTTGGACCATAGTGCGTGGAGACTCTCTTGGCAAGAGATCTCCACCCTATAGAACATCACGCCATTGGCTGGTTTCTTTTTGATTGAACTCCCCCTTTTTTCTTATTACAAAAGCACAACAGCGATGGGGTAAGGATGGTAGGAGCAGGTTTTGGTGAAACTAGACGCTCCTAGTCCAGACCTGCACGTTGGCGGCAAATTCCTGATTGTTGCCTTCTTGAGCCCTGGTAACAACCCAAGGACACGTTCCTACATCTGCGACTGGGTATGCCTATTTGGGAAGGACCTACTCATCAGGTGTGTTCATCTATGCTGAATCAAATCACGATTCTAGTTCGGGACCATTTCATATATTTATATCGGACTGTATTAACCTTTGATTAGTATTATATTGGCCAATGTGAACTTGTTTTGAGGAGTCTAACAACTTGATTTCTATCATAGTTCCAAGCAGATCGCCATTCAATACAGTATTATACTAAGCTGGTCCCTTGCTGTAAACTATGGTACTGAGTGGTTGATGTTTCACCAGACCTATACTAACTATTACTAAGCAAAATTCCCCAATGGTTCACTTGTAGCTGTGCTGCAATGCTTGAATGAAATCACCCTTTCCTATAAACAAGGCAGCTTTCACTCAGCATCACATCTGTAAAGCCATCATTCGAATTAAACTGCAAAAATTGTCTTCGTGCATCGAGCATAATTCAAACTGCTACCGATTCTTGTAGTCAAACTCATACAGTTTCTTGGTAAATATTTAATATAATGTATACTTTGTTGCTCCCCTAATATAAAGATTTTATCTACTGAACTGACACCAGCTCATGAATAATAATTTTAAAACTCTAACCCTCATGAAAGGCAAAGTTAACCCGCGCCTTCAAATCTGAATAATTAATTTCGAATACGAGATAACCCTAGTGCTATTTGCAATTTGAAGTCTTATAGTTAAACTATAGTTAAAACGCAGGCTTTGCACCACTGTAGTTCTTGATTTGATCTCACTGCCCCTTCGAATGTGTCTTAAATGCTGTTAGATAAAGTGAATAAACATTATTCATTCAAAGGTAATATTTTGCGTGCGTATAAGGCCCCAAAGTGGGGCTGAATCGTTAGCACACCGGGCAAAATGCTTAGCGGCATTTCGTCCGTCTTTACGTTCTGAGTTCAAATTCATCCAAGATAGACTTTACTTTTCATCTTCTCGGTGTCGATAAAATAAGTACCAATTAGGTACTGGGGTCGATATAAATGATTTACTCTCTCCCCCGAAATTAATGACCTTGTGCCAAAATTTGAAACTCAAATTTTGTGTGGGTATGCCGGCGAGATGGCATAATCTTTAGCGCGCCGAGCAAAATGCTTAGCGGCTTAGTTGAGCACTGGAGTTGATTTAATCGACTTATCCCGCCTCCAAAATTGGTGACCTTGTGCCAAATTTTGAAACTATGACTCAAAGTTTCGCATTCGCAGTCATCAGGACAATATATATATATATGTATGTGTGTGTGTGTGTAGTAATATAGGTGTGGAAAGGTTTAAATGCAGATTCGTTCTTTAATTTGGAGGTTTCCAAAAAAGATTTCTAATGTTGATTCTTCATATTTTGCTGGTAGCTTACTGGCCTAAATATACGATGTGAGGTGAATTTATGGAAAGAAATCCCATAAAAGTCATCAGTTTAGTTAAAAATGGAGAAGACAAGTTATTAAAATATATAAGAGAATTTTAATTCATACAGACGATCGTTTCGTACAGCGATATAAAAATCATGCAAATTCATGACTGAATTAAATTAGATTAAATTAACTGAATAAATAAGTTAATTATATATGTCAATGTACTCTTCAGTGCAGGAAGTATAAACAAAACTGACAATGAACTTGAGAAAGGAAATGGCAAAAGAATAGAATCTAGGAGATCAATATTTATCTTTATGAGAAAGAGAGTCAAGTTAGATATTAACTACAACTAAAAACTATAACAGTTATTTGAAAATATAAGTTAAGCGGTATCAGAGATGGTCGCCTTCCTGAGCCTTGATGATAACCCAGGGAAACGGTCCTACATCTGCGACTGGGTATGCCTATTTGGGAAGGCCCTACTCATCAAGTGTGTTTATCTATGCTGAATCAAATCACGATTCTAGTTCGGGGCCATTTCATACCATATTTATATCGGCCTGCATTAACCTTTGATTAGGATTATATTTCTTTTCATAAATTCATCTCACATCATATATTTATGCCTGTAAACTACCAGCAAAATATGAAGAATCAACATTAGAAATCTTTATAGATGAGTAAGGGGATTAGAAGTTTTAACTCCAAATAACTAGCGTAGGGCAAAAATTGTATTAGAAATGTCCAATGGAAAGGCATTCCTATATTTGAATTATAGTTAATATCTAACGTGACTCACATCTCTTTCTCATAAGAATAAATATGAATTTCCTATATATTCTATTCTTTTGCTATTTCCTTTCTCAAGTTCATTGTAAGTTTTGCTTATACTTTTGCACTGAAGAGTACATTGATATATATATATAATTTATTTATTTATTTAATTAATCGAATCTAATTCAATTCGATCGTGAATTTGCTTGATTTTCATATCTCTGTACGAAACGATCGTCTGCATGATTTAAAATTCTCTTTATTTTAACAACTTGCCGTCTTCATTTTTACTAAATTGATGAGTTTTATGGGGATTTCTTTCCATAAATTACTCTGATGTAAACTGGCTATGTGAAAGAACCATATTGGCCCCAATTATGAAATGGTTGATAATTTCAATCCCGAACTTCTTCAAAAGTTAACACATACATCAGAAATGACCTTTTGATCAATTGACAGAAGTCGATCAAGATCAGGTTGATCAATACCTGATTGAATTTCTTAACACACATAAGAGGACCCTAAAACTGGGTACTCCCATTATTTTGCTTAGGAATCTTGAACCATCTCACGTGTGTGTAATGGGAATCGCTTAATTGTTACTTCTATGACGCTCCATGATCTAAGTTTTGGTATTTCATTTAACAAATCTCAAGGTCAGTCCCTCAAGGTAGTTGCATTTGATGTCTTAACTACAAGCTTCTCCCACGACCACCTCTATGTTGCTTGCTCGCCACTTGGAAGCAGCAACAATTTATTCATTTCGACACCAACAAAAACTTGCACAATGGATATTGTTTTCCCTGAGGCACGTCAAAATTGACAAACTTTCAGTTCGAAATTCTATTATCATTACAATTTGGATATTTTAAAATAAAATATAGATATTTTGAAATAATTATGAGAAAATATCTTTCTACTTATTGCTTACTAATCTGAATAAGACCAGCAGTAACCCCGGGCAACGCCGGGTCATTCAGATAGTATATATATATATGTATATATATATATATTATATATATATATATATATATATATATATATATATATATATATATATATATATATATATATATATATAGATATATATATATATATATAGATATATATATATATATATATATATATATATATATATATATATATACAAAGGTATCTATGTATACACACACACAATACTACATATATATTTCCTTTACCATACAGTCTGCCATTGCGATAGATCCTTTCTTCAGCAGTTTGTGACACCAGGTGGGGACTACCTTATCCAATCTTGACTCAATAGATAAAAAAAATAATAAACCAGCATAAGCAAAACAAAGCAAAAAAAGGACAAGTAAAAAATCTCCACATAGAACATGGCACATATTGCGTGCAGGCCGCGCCACTGCCAGGATACGAACAGCCAGATCCCTTGTCTGATGTCTCTGTACTCCTATCGGCATGGCCAGCAAACGGCTCGCGTTGACTCAATATGAATGAATCACAATCATATATCCATCAATAGATAATTAGCTCTATTGACTTGAAGGCACAGGTTACACACACACATACACACACACACACACATTCACACACACACACGCACGCACACACACACGCACGCACACACACACACACACGCACACACACACGCACGCACACACACATACACATCAATACATATGATCTTTGCAGACTGTATATACACATATATTAATATACTGAACAAAAACGTCCAAGAAATGTATAAAGTGATTTACTTTCGTTTTACAAAAAGACCAAAATATGGCTTACTTTTGTTTATTTCGTACATTTTTTTTTAGCTTAGGTCAAATTTCAGCGTTCTTATTTCATCTACTTACCTCCATATTTCGATCCATTACTTTCTTTCTCTCTTTCTCTTCCACTCTCTCTCCACACACACACACACACACACATACAAACACATACACACACACACACACACACACACACACACACACACACTCACACACACACACTCACACACACACACACTCACACACACACACACACTCACACACAGACACATACATACACACACACTCATATATGCATCTTGCTGCTTGAATGTACCCACGTATCTATATGTATTTATATTTACATATATATATATATAAACACGCAAATAAACAGATACATATAGACATGCAAATATATACATACACACATACACATACATATATGTATGTATATATACCTTTAGTAGTGTTATATATCAGTATGTAAGCATATTACAAATACACAAACATATTTATAACCATTTTTAGCAACAAAAGATCTATCTATCTATCTGTCTGTCTATCTGTCTGTCTGTATGTCTGTCTATCTATCTATCTATCTATCTATCTATCTATCTATCTATCTATCTATCTATCTATCTATCTATCTATCTATCTATCTTTTTTTTAAATTTTATTTTATCCCCCCCTTTTTTGTCCTCTTTCTTTCCATTTACGATCCCTTTTGATCGAAAACCAAACCCCCTTCTTTTACCCCCAAAAGAAAAGCTCTACCTTGTAATTTTGTCCTGTCTGTGTGCAGCCCTTTGTGGCTAATAAAGAAACATATCTATGTATGTATGTATGTATGTATGTATGTATGTATGTATGTAGTATGTATGTATGTATGTATCTATCTATCTATCTATCTATCTATCTATCTATCTATCTATCTATCTATATATCTATCTTTTTTTTAAATTTTATTTTATCCCCCCCTTTTTTGTCCTCTTTCTTTCCATTTACGATCCCTTTTGATCGAAAACCAAACCCCTTCTTTTACCCCCAAAAGAAAAGCTCTACCTTGTAATTTTGTCCTGTCTGTGTGCAGCCCTTTGTGGCTAATAAAGAAACATATCTATCTATGTATGTATGTATGTATGTATGTATGTATGTATGTATGTATCTATCTATCTATCTATCTATCTATCTATCTATCTATCTATCTATCTATCTATCTATCATCTATCTATCCATCTATCAGTCTGTCTGTCTATCTATCTATCTATCTATCTATCTATCTATCTATCTATCTATCTATCTATCTATCTATCTATCTATCTATCTATCGAAGCGCCGAGAGGGGGCATCCCTGACGGACCGAACGTGCAATGTCGAAAGGTCTCGATAGATGTCCATTTACGCGAATTACCGAACGGATGCCCCTGTACAAGGCAGCTATCCAGCCGCGGAAGACGGGACCGAAACCAGCCGCTCTCAGGACTGCCTCCAAGTATCGATGGTCTACCCTATCAAAGGCTTTTGATTGATCCAAGTTGATCAGGGCCCCACCCATGCCAGGTTCGTTAACTACCCTGTCTATGATGTAGCGCATCAGATGGAGGTTGTCATGGATGGTCCGGCCTGGCACGGCGCATGTTTGCGCCTTGTCGACCAGTTTCTCGATGACAAGCGCCAACCTCTTGGCTAGCACCTTGGCCAAAATTTTCAAGTCTGCATTAAGCAGAGTGATGGGCCTAAAGTTATCTATTACATTTCCCTTGTTTAGATCTTTCTTCAGCAGTGTTACGGCTCCTCGGCTCACAAAACCAGGAATGCTCCCGTTTTGCTGCCAGTTGCAGTACACCGCCGCCAAGAGATCTCCAAACAAGTCTGGCATACAATTGTAAAGCTCGTAGGGTAGACCATCCAAACCCGGTGATTTGTCCCTCGAGCATTCTGCCATCGCTTCCCGCACTTCCGCCGCCGTGATGGCACCTTCGCAGCACCCTGCCTTTCTTGTCGAGAGTCGTGGTAGGCTATGTAGGTAGGCACTGAAGTCCACCCTACGTTCTTGCCCTCCACTCGTTCCGAACAGTCGGGCAAAATGCTGCTGAAAGGCCTCACACATTTTACTTGGCTCGAGCAATTCGCGCCCCTGTTCATCTACCAGTGACCGAATGGTGGCTTTGTTGCCCTGTTGCGCCTCTGCCACCCGGGCCTCTCTCGCGGCTCCAACACCTTCGTTCCTTAGAGCACGCATCCTAGCTCTGACAGCACATCCTTCGTGTTTGGCGTTGAAGTGTTGGTCGAGGGCCAACCTCGCCGCCAAAACGTCGGATGCGATGCCGCTTCTAATTGCCTCTTCTAGCTTCTTAACTAGCTCATCCTCTACTCTATTTCTATCTATGGCTAGTGCTTTGCTGTACCTAATCGCTTCTGCTTTTACTGCTCTCTTGAGGGCAAACCACCATTTGTTGTTGATGATGGCTCCCGTCAAAGCCCTCTTTACTAGTGTGCTAATCCGGTCTCTGAAAACTTGTCTCGATGGGAAAGACGCGTTTAGTTTCCAGTATCCGGGACCCTGCCTAAGTGTCTTACCTAAGTCTAGCGTACATGTCACAAGTTTGTGATCCGTGTAGCTGACTATGTGGAATTGTGGACATCCTATGCTATCTCTATCTACTGTCCTACACAGTATCCTATCTAGATACGAT
>NC_042998.1:131640732-131643232 GCF_006345805.1 Octopus sinensis | reverse complement strand
CCACTATTTTGCAAAACAAACAAGGAAAGACTTAATCAATACATAAAATTTTAATAAAGGGAGGTTTTATCATTTATGTTTTTATGAGTTTTAATTTATCATGGTAGTTTGATTAAAGAATCCATTCATAATTTTTTAAAATAATGTTAGTTTACCGCGTGAATATAATTTTTAATTCCATTTATTCTATTTCTCCATTCATAATTTTAAATGACGTTTGCTTCCATAGCGCGTATTCTTTTTATACATATGTTAGGTTCCTATGGTAACGTAATTTTGGTTTGATGTTTTTAACGGCTTAGAATTTTTAATTCACTTCATAATTTTAAACTGACTTGAAAGTATGTATATTATTTCTCCTTTGTCATATTGTTATTTTTGATATTCTGGTTACTTACGATGTATTTTATATATCGTATTATGTGTAATAATGTTGTTTTTCTTGGAGTGTTTATGTATGTGGGATTGTGTGTGAGTGTGTGCGTATTTTAGTTGTATAATTTATTTATCTGTATGAGTGTGGGTGTGTTAAATATGTTGTATATATAGAGTTTAGTGAGTATGTATATGTATATGGTGTGTGTTTTACGTATGTATATTTGTGTGTGAATGTGTTTATGGGTTTGCTATATAGGTTTGGGGATGTATGTGTTTATTTATCTGTGTGGGGTTGAGTGGGGTTTTGGAGTATATATTGAGGTTTATATGTATGTATAGGTATGTGTGAGTGAGGTGGTATTTGTATATGTCGTGGGTGTGTGTTTTACGTGTGTGTATTTGTGTGTGAATGTTTAGTTTAGGGGGATTGCTATATAGGTATGTTTAGAGTTTAGTAAAGGGAGATTTTATCATTATATGTTTTTATGAGTTTTAGTTTATCATGGTAGTTTTATTAAAGAATTCGTAGTAATTTATGTCTATTTACGACGTCTGTTATTTTATTACATTATTTCATTCATAATTTTTAAGTAATGTTCGTTTTACCAAGTGAATATAATTTTTAATTCCATTTATTCCATTTCTCCATTCATAATTTTAAATGATGTTCGTTTCTAGAGCGGGAATGTGGGTTGTATGTGTGTGTGAGGGAGTATGAATAAGTATTGTGTTGAAGTATTTGGTTATTTTATTTATTTATCGTTGCCTAGACGTTTTTATGTGTATGTATAGGGATATATATATAGGTGTGTGATTTAGTGTATGTATTTAGATATGGTTATATATAATTAGTTATATGTGTATGGGTGTATATATAGTTTATTTTTTGTTTTGCTTTATATTTAATTGTTGATTGATTATATATGGATTATATATAGGTTATATATAGATTATATATTTATATTTTTCATTAATACTTTAATTATTTTAAAATTATTATTTTTATATTTTAAAATATTGATATTTTAGATTGGAAGTCCACCTGAAGATTGTCGATCAGGACAAGAAACAATTGTAGTGGCGGTTTTTTTTTTGACTTTTTATTAAAATTTTATGTATTGATTAAGTCTTTCCTTGTTTGTTTTGCAAAATAGTGGTTTTGTCTCTAATAATATTATATAATATTTTACTATAAAATTGGATTTAATCCTAAATCTGATTTTTTCCCTGTAAATTGGATTTATTCCCTAATATTTATTATATATATATATATATATTATATATATATATATATATATATAATAAATATTAGGAATAAATCCAAATTTACAGGGAAAAAATCAGATTTAGGATTAAATCCAATTTTATAGTAAAATATTATATATATATATATATATATTAAGTATAGGAAAGAATGGAGCTGAACGAAGATTTAACAAAATTCCTTTATTTTATTTTCGACATATGTTTCGAAGTCTGCAAAGTCCCTAATTCCGAATGAATAAGGAGTCCATTATGCAGCTTTCTCTTCAGGAAAATCCAGGAACTTAATTCTCCCACAAAATGCACAAGTTTTTCGACGACTGCTCACGAGGAGCCCATAAAGATAATGATAAATAATGTCTATTTATAGGGGGTGACGCCGGATTGGTTGAAAGCAGGAGAAATTGTCCGTTGAAAAAGTTCAAGGGTTGAATCAAGGTAGGAGAAGGAAGGAATAGGAAAATTAAAGTGAGGGAATGTATTCTGTATGACTGGTGTTTATATTTGTATATATGTATATATATATATATATATATATAACCAGCCGAAATTGCAAAAATAATCTAGAACTCGACTGAGGATAGAAAACTCGAATGACCCGTCCTTGTTTTCTTTGTATCGTCTGTCTGGATGTTCCCTTTTTTGCATATATATATATATATATATATATATATATATATATATATATATATATATATAATATATATATATATATATATATATATATGTATATATATATATACATACATGTATATATGTATATATATAAATTACTTGAAATTTACAGAAAATCAAGAGACGAAGACAGGTGTATAAACAACAAGCAGGTGTATTAGTTTGACGCTCGGGAAGATGAGGA
>NC_042998.1:131610732-131635732 GCF_006345805.1 Octopus sinensis | reverse complement strand
AGGATCAGGTGATGCGGCTAAACTAGGCAGAAGTTGAAGTATCCCACCCAACCAAAGGAAAAAAAAATCCAAACAGCTGGAGTTAAGTACCATAAAGCATTTGACTGGCCGACTTTTCAACCATACCGTCGGTCTTCCACTCTGAACTAGCACTTTATTTATTGACCTCGATGGGATTTGAAGTCAGATCTCAAGAATAATTGCCCTACGGATTCCACTCTACGCATCAACGACGCAGTCAATTATTTCATTGCGTCTAGCATAAAATAGGTTCGTAAACGGGGGTAGGGGAGGCGTACCCCACTCCCAAATTTACTTGGAGGCAGTAAAAACACTTTGAACATCCTCCTGAAAGACTGTGTTTGCACCCCAAGGCAAGTTTCATTCCTGCACTTACGAATCTAAATAAAATAAAACATTATTACGTCTCATCAGCTGTCAGATTCTTTTTGTATACAGAAAAGAACGATTTTAGACCAAAACTATAAACATGCTTATAAGTATTAAGTTAATTCAGCGATCTATATGTGTTTAGTATCTTTTCCCTCTTTGAAAAAGGAAAAAAAAAAAAGTGAACAAGATAGACTTATTGAAAATATTGGATAAATATGCCAAATGTTTTGCAAAACCAAGGCGAACATCTTAGCAGCTAGTTTTGATAACAACTTTTGTGTTTCGTCATGCTAAGTTAGAGCTGTCACATCGGCATTCAAAGCATATGTCAATATTGGCTTGCCACGTATATTTGGGGTTATAATAATAATTATTATTATTATGGCGGGTGGTGGATTACAGAACCTTTAGAGCATCACGAAAATGCTTTGGTGTATTTTTAACAGCTTTTCATATTCTGACTTAAAATATAGCCGATGTAAAATATTTCACACTTCAAAAGTCGATAAAATAATAATCTTTTCTACCATAGGCACAGGATCTGAAATATCTGGGGAGGGAGATAGTCGATTACATCGACCCCAGTACTTGACGGGTACTTAATTTAATGACCTCCCCTAAATAGGATGAAAGTTAAAGTCGTCCTCGGAATATAATGACGAACGAAATACCGCTTAGCATTTCACCGGGCGTGCTAACGATTCTGCCAGCTCGTCGCCTTTGTGACCTGATGCACTACCAGATAGTGATTCTCATGGCTTCTTATCTTAACTGATTGGAAATGTTATCATGTACACGTTTTGTTTTGGTATAAAAGATGGGCTACAGCAAATATTCTGCTCAATACCACAGATTTACTTGTCAGTTGTTTGACCGTAACCAGTTGAGCATGTCTCTTTGTAGCTGGCGATATGTGCATATATGATCACGAGCAGAAGTAGTGGGAGAGTATGATAGCCATGTGTTGAGGGAAATTCTTTTGGGGTTCAAATAATTCACCTTTGAAAACAAGGGTGTTTCATTCAACATCCTTAAACAACTCTTATTCAGGGACCTTTTGAGCAGGATTGGTTACTCGACCTGATGAAAATTCTAACTAAGCCTCTCTTGCAAGCTCATATGCTGTTTATCTAGATCATGAAATCATCATGTAGCACACATGTGGTTATGATGCAAGTTTATGGTGTACCCTTACCAAACGGGTAGTCATGATGGGTAATTGGGCTTTGTATATTTGTAACCCAGTGTCACATTGATGGCATGCACTGCTCTCTAACTCATAATAATAATAATAATAATAATAATAATAATAATAATAATAATAATAATAATAATAATAATAATTCCAATCATAGTAGGTGCATTAGGCACGATAAAAAAGTATTCAGATAAATACATAACAAAAACACCAGGACTTACAAACACATATAACATACAGAAAATTGCACTACTAGGCACTGCACACATCCTACGCAGAACACTTTCCATACAATAACCATCAGAGCATCACAACAAATCACAGCACATACCCAAGGCACACAGAGCTGCGCTCGGTAGTGAAGTGAAAGCACGCTATAAAAATAAAACTACTGAATAATAATAATAATAATAATAATAATAATAATAATAATAATAATAATAATAATAATAATAATAATAATAATAATAATACCTGTTGTCACAGGTGCCCTGGGAATGATAGCGAAAGGGACTGATTGCTACCTAACTCAGATACCAGGAAACCCCAAAATGGCAGAAATTCAAAAGATAGTGCTCATGGGAACTGCTCATATCCTACGCAAAATACTCTCTATGTAATCCCAAGGTTTAAAACAAACTTTTTTTTTATTTAATTATTTAAAAATATTTTTTTTTAGATTTTAAAATATTTTTAAAAAATTTTATTTTTATGTATTAGACATTCACTAGTACAACACCCCCCCCCCAAATATATGGCACAGAACTTCCAACCTGTTGTCTCTTGAGGTCTCTGGGTGAGACTTGGAGCCAACTTGTACAGACATAAAGCAAAAGTCAAACATAGAATAATAATAATAATAATCATAATAAATGCCCCGATGCACTACCAGACAGTAGCTTCCGTGGCTTCTGATCTTAACTGATTGGAAGTGTTATCATGTACATTGTTTCGTTTTGGTATAAAAGATGGTCTACAGCAAATATTCTGCTCAATACCACAGATTTGCCTGTCAGTTGTTTGACCTTAACCAGTTGAGCATGTCCCTTAGTGGCTGACGATATGTGCATCTCTGATCACGAGCAGAAGTAGTGGGGGAGCATCATAACCATGTGTTGAGAGGGATTCTTTGGGGTTTGAATAATTCACCTCTGGAAACATGGGTGCTTCGTTCAACATCCTTAAACAACCCTTATTCAGGGACCTTTTCAGCGGGATGGGTTACTCGACCAGAATAAAATTCTCAATGGGCCCCACTTGCAAGGTCATGTGCTGTTTATCTTTTTATGAGATCACCATGTCGTGCACATATGGTTGTGATGCATGTGCCTGGTGTACCCTTACGGGTGGTCATGATGGGTATACTTGGCTTCGTATATTTTACCCCAGTGTCACTTTGATGGCATCCACGGCTCTCTCACTCAATAATAATAATAATAATAATAATAATAATAATAATAATAATAATAATAATTAATAATAATAATAATAACAACAACAACAATAATAATAATAGTAATAATAGGCCAAAAAATAGATATAAACAATCCTCTTAAGCACGAAATAGCTCGGCTATGGAAAATGAAGGTGAAGACAGTGCTAATTATTGTTGCTGGGTCCTTGGGGACAATATCAGAAGACATCTAGATGAATATAAAGTAAATCGGAATAGAGTGTCCTGTAACAAAGGCTTTGCCTCCTTCGCATAGCTAGAATAATTTGAAAAGTATTAGAAAGATGAAACGAACAGACATTATGGTACTGTAGGCTGAAGGCAGGGAACTTGCTTCTGATGCAAAACTCTAGGAGTTCCAACAAAACCTAAGTTAAAAAAAGAGAAAAACTGATGGTTTCAAATTTTGGTACAAAGCCAGCAAATTCAAGGAGAGGGTAAGTCGAATACATCAACTCCAAGTTGGTACTTATTTTGTCGAATCCGAAAGAGATGAAAGGCAAAGTCATCCTCGGCGGAATTTGAACCCAGAAATACTGCTAATCATTTGGTCTCACTTGCTGAATATTCTACAAGCTTACTTCAGGTACAAGTCCTTAACTTCGTGTGTGTGTGAATGGGGAAGTTAATCGATTACTTCGATCCAAGCGCTTAACTGGTCCTTATTTCATTAACCCTGAAAGGATAAAAGGCAAACTCGATCTCAGCGGAATTTGAAATCAGAATGTAAGGGTAGACGAAATGCAGCACTAATAGGCGTTTGACTAAATGTCAGTCAGAAAGCATTGTTCAACTGTTTAAATACACTTTTCCAACAGGCGACACTTGAGGCCACAGTGGACTCCATTTTATAGTAAATTTATGTCTATATCCATGTATTGATCTATTGTTCTTATTCATTTATTTACAGCCTTAACAATAATACGTACACACACACACACACACACACACACACACACTCAAACAGACACACACACACTCAGACAGACACACAAGTACGTATGCATATGTATGTTTATGTATTTATGTGTGCATGCAGGTATGTATGTATGTATGCATGTATGTATGTACGTATGTATGAATGTGCGTATGAGTGTGTGTGTGTGTGTGTGTGTGTGTACTCGTGTGTGCGTGCATTCATAAGCTTCAGACTGAGACTGTGCGATCAGACAATAACTGATTATCAGGGTACATGTCATTACGGGTAGTGTAGGTAGGTGGGTTTGTTAAGCTACAGTTTTGTCACCGCTCAAGAATTATGAGTATTTAATTAGAAAAACACATAGAGCGCATATTTTAACACGGCTGAATAGTGAGTCATGTAGTTTGCGGGTAGATAACGGGTGGGTAAATATTGTATGTGCGTGGGGCTTGGGAGGCAACGGGGAGGTTATGAAAAAAGAAAGAGGTGACAAGATGAAAGACAGAATTTGAAAGAAGGGGGAAAGGATGGGTGCACAGGTTAGATAATGTCTTTCAGACAGGCAAAATAATAAAATGATAGATGTATAGATATGCGCTTGCATAGATAAGCATACACATATTAGTAAATATACATTGACACACTCGATCCCACTCTTCTCTCTCTCTCTCTCTCTTTCTCTCCCCCCTCTCTCTCTCTCTCTCCCTATATATATATATATATATATATATATATATATATTCATCGTTGTTCAAACGATGAATAACTTCGCGTAAACCATGGTCCGTTTTGTTCTCTTACTTTATTATTATCATCTTATAATCATCTCATAATAATGACTTTTATGACTCGTATTACTATCTCAGTCAATCTAAATGTATACATTTGTCGTTACCTGTCATAAATAGCCTTTCTTTATTTGCAATGTGCATTTTCGTTGATTTTTCATAATTTACCCTTACATTTCGACGTGTATTTTATATTTTCTTTTCGTAACATATTTCTACTATATATATATATTATATATATATATATATATTATATATATATATATATATATATAATATATATATATATTATATATATATATATTATATATATATATATATATATATATATGTATGTATGTATATACATGTATGTGTGTATGTACATACACACACATCACAGGCATATATTTAATTTATGAGTTTAGTGCAGAAATATGTTGCCAATGGTTTCATGCGATTTTGGTCGCAATTATTCAATCGTAGTTGCAATCTTATGAGTCCTAGTGTAATAAAATGGCAAAGTTATCGCTTCCATTCATACAACGATTGAATTATTATGAAAAGTTTCGCATGAAAACATTGATATCGTATCCATAACATTCTACTAATAAAAGGAATTATTTATCCATTAATGCGGTATTGATCTCTTATTCTTTTAGTTCGTTACGAGCACACACATAGAAGTTTAGAATCGAGTGCAAGTATGCATGCATATATTAATGTGTGTGTGTGTATGAGTGTGTGCGTGTGTGTTCGTGTGTGTAGTGTGCATGTCTTTTCATCTATCTATTTCTTCCTGCCACCCACACTTATATATACGTGTACGTGTGCGTATATGTATGTATGTATGAATGTATGTATGCATGTATGTATGTATGTATGTATGTATGTATGTATGTATGTATGTATGTGTGTATGCATGCCTGCCTGCATGTATGTATGCATGTATGTATGTATGTATGTATGTATGTATGTATGTATGTATGTATGTATGTATGTATGTATGTATGTATGTATGTATGTATCACCAGGGAAGTTCATTCAGCTTGGTAATGTTTTATTTGGTAAGGATGAAATCAACAGCTGTTATTCAGCAGAATTCTTCTACTATCTAGCCAGGCCTCACCTCTGATCAGCAGCCAAATAAACTTTGTAGTCAGGTAGGGTGACGGACTCACTTGTACTTTCATTTCCTGATAGGCAGAATGAGGTTTCACCGTTTCGTATAAATATAATACTGTTATATCATTGACGCGAAATGTCGTTTCCCTTCTCTTTTTATCTTAAACTTTTTCTTTTCTTTTGCACTAGATACAATTATATCAGTTCTGTCTAAAGCCTAGGATAACTTCAAATCAAACTATATTTCTTGGTTTAGTCTTGGTGAATGATTTGAGCTCAATGACCTTCACAACCTCTCCGAGACCGATGAGTTAAATTTCAGTATTTACTGAATTTGATTAATCTCTTCTCATAATCTGTATTAATTTTCAATATAAGTCATAGAGTGAACGTGAAAACTTTGTTAAAGTTAAGCATTCTGCTTGTGCTTCCAATGTTCTATCTTCTGTAAACGTGTTTTCAATTTTTGCGTATCTCAATGGTACAACTCATAGACAACCGCACTTATGTTAGTAGTGAATTGAAGGGCGGTGAACTAACAAAATCGATAGCACGCCGGACAAAATGCTTTGCAGCATTTCTTCTGGCTTAATGTTTTGAATTTCGGTGTCGATAAAATAGGTGCCAGTCGAGCACTGATGTTAATGTAATCGGCTTCCTACTATGATGCATATTTTTTAAATACTCGACAGCTGTTTCTGGAAGCTCGAGTTTACTTAACGATCATAATTAGCTGACGGAACCTGCAAAAATCATGGGCAAGTAATCTGTAAATAGTCGCATAGAGGTATTGCTATAAGATCGGCTTACTTCATCAAGAGAAAGAATTGACAAAAAGTTTACTTTTCACTACAATGGAATACGCTTGCATGCTAATACATTAGAAAGTTACTCGTCATAAGACGGATAATTTTAGCGGTATACTTTTACCACTGTGGGTAATGACAGGATATATGGCATACGTACAATAATTACAGTTTAACTTCCATCAAATTACTCATGGTGGCAAAAAAGTACTTTCAAAGTTTACCATCATATAATAAGTAATATTCAGGCATATATATATATATATATATATATATATATATATATATATATATATATGCACATAAGCATACACATATACAACACACATATATGTTGTATATATATATATATATATATATATATATATATATATATATATATATATATATATGTGTGTGTGTGTGTGTGTGTAGATATTGATTTATGGAGATTTTGAGAGTGGGGAACAGATTAAAAACGATGTTTGTGTATGTATAGCTGAGAGGGTGAAACTGTTGATATGTCTAAGTATTCGCGCATAAGTTTGTGTTCACGTAAATATGTTTGAATTTGTAAGTGTGAAACAAAGTGATGGTGAAAAACAGAAAAAAAAAGAAACGAGAAAGCAAAAAGAGGAACATAGACCGGAATAGTCGGTGAACAGGAGAAAAGTTTTGTGATTTAGATGACTAAAATACAGTTTTCTTTTAATGATTGTTCTTACATAAAAAAATAACAAAAATAGTAATACAGGTAATAGGGCAAGCAGAAATACATTACATGACAAAAACTACAGCAAAAATCACTTACCTATCACTGTAACACACTTTATGAAAATAACCTTCAAGCAATCTTAATAAAGTAATGCATTAATTGTTGAAAATGCATTGAGGATATTCGAAACGTCAGTTGAAATTATCGTAAAGTTTTTACGAAGGAACCTATTATTTGAACATGCAGTCACGATGCTGAGATACCCAACAGCAAATTACCGCCAAATATGGATCCCGCGCTGGCTAGGACAATGTGCATTTCAGTTATTTGATCAACAGAACCACCTACTCAAGTCATCAACAAGTACTCCTCATAGACTTATATCTTTACTGCAATCAAGAGATGGAATCTGAATTACATAGTGTGTGCCAGCAAGTTGGGCCTTTTGATTACAGGTAAAAGCTGTCCGGTGGGTTTCTTTACAAGCTATATTAGAAAACATTAAAGTGCTGTGAAGTGGGAAAGAACTCGGGATCCCGTTGCTGCAAAGAGAAATTCATAACTAATGAACCATGTTTCCATTTACATCAAATATATACAAGTCATATAAAGGCCACACTAAACATCCACTCCGATTAATCTACTCCAGGCACTATTGGGACTCTTCTGCCTACTCGTTCCTATTTCTCGTTGGTTTTTCCCTTCGTACTCCTTTCATATATCACAGAGATTTTCATATGGTACCCATTAAAGAGCATTTGAATAATTGCTTCAGATAGAAACTTCTATCTCTATTCTGACAAACTAATCTACACAAACAACTAGATCGCTCAGTTACAACCTCGATGTGGTTATTAGATGAATACTTTCAAAAAGATCCCATATTTTTAAGGTCTGTCTTATTGGGAGCGTGAAAGTGCGTAGCTTAGCGATTAGGACTCATGGCTGTAAGATTTTGGTTTCAGTTCCTGGATCGAGCGAAGCGTTGTGTTCTTGAGCAGAACACTCCATTTTACTTTGCTCCAATCTACTCAACTGGCAAAGATGAGTAATCCTTCAATGGACCGGCGTCCTGTTTGTGGTAGGGAGGATTCATGCGCTGCCCTATGAGTCTGAAGTTTTCGGGAAGAATTTTATCTTTATTGGGAGCATGAAAATACTATTATACACAATATAAAACTGCAATATAGACTGATTGCAATACAATTTCATACGCTACGTCCTAAAAATTACGCATGATGGGAATAAAATCAACTCAAAGGGAAAATAAACTGGATACATGCAATACTTCTAACCATTGGAATAGTGACTCCATAAAATGTACCCGCAACCTATAATGAATAGAATTAGACCTCGCACCATATTTGAACCCAGCACTTCTACACATATCCATCTCTCTCTCTCTCTCTCTCTCTGGTTTATAACAACAATGTAAATATTATGTTCAAGGATATGATGATGGGTCCCAATATCAACAAATTGTTTGTTGAATCATTTAAAACCTTCATTTCTTCCTGGTTTACTGGACCTGACCATGATGATCGGTGGCTGTATCAGTGCTGCAGCATTTACCAAAGAGCATTCATTTGTCATATCCTTCATCAATACTTTCTACCGAATACCGGCTTTCGTCTTCAATTCTAATACCTCCATCAATTTTATAGACATTATGTAACTCCATCGACAACCTCCACACTCCCTGAAAGTCAGCTACACACCTGCGGACTCACGCTGCTACCTCAGCAGTTTCGTTTCACATCCTACTTATAAAATCTGCTATTCTCTTTTCACATTGCCTCCGGCTTTACCGCTTCTGCAGCAACGATCCGGGGTTCGTTCTGGACCGTCGAAACGGATGTTTTATTTTACCCTCACTAACAAAAGCCCCAATTATCGAGGATGCTGCCTTCAGCTGAGCCTAATATATCGACTGTGCTACTCAATATATCGATTGTACATGCAAAGCACTCTCCCGAGACCAGCTACTGGTTAAACTTCGAAATTACTATCAATAAAATTGCTTTAAAAATTTGTTGTGAGTTATAAATGGCGTTAATTTTTAGGTTTACACTTATAAAAAATCATTTCACCTTAACCTTACGTAAAGAGAGAGACAAACAGACAGAGAGCCCCCCCCCCTACACACATACATACTCACACATATGTACACATGAATTAGAATGGACACGGATCAGTGACTGAAGCAGGTAAAAGAGTCCACTAGGGACGCGTATTTATATATATATAGTTCAAATTTGCGGAAAACAAAAGACGAAGATAGTAGGAATAACAAGCAGCTGTATTAGTTTAACGCTCGGGAACAACGGAAAAGTCCTTTATATTTCGAGTCTACGCTCTTCGACAGAAAGGATTAAGAGGAAAAAAATGGTGAAATAATGAAAAGCTGAAAAGAAAAGAAAAATCGACAGAGAAAAAATGTGTATACACACACACACACACCACACACACACACACACACACACACACACACACACACACACACACACACACATATATATATATATATATATATATATATATATATATATATATATATATGTATGTATGTATGTGTGTCTTTCTTATGATATTTCTAGTCTTCTCTCTCTACCCACCTTTCGTGTTTATATTTAAAGAGTGAAAGAGAGAGAGGGACAAAGAGAGAGTAACAGAAAGAACAAGAAGAAAGAAGAGGGAAACGTTTATAAATTGAATTCGGCAAGTAAAAATAGAATGAAAGAATATATGTGACACTGGAATAAGATCTGTGACAGGGATGGAGCATTACACAATGAGGAAGAAAGAAACATTAAGCATGAAAGCTAAAGGTCGGAGAGATAGATAGATAGAGGGAGAGAGAGAGAGAGAGAGAGAGAGAGAGAGAGAGAGAGAGAGAGAGAGAGAGAGAGAGAGAGAGAGAAACAGAAAGTAAAGAGAGTCAAAAGAGGGGGAAGACCAAATGAATAGAAGAACGTGAGTAAAAAGGAATATACATCGAAATAGTCGATCAACAACAGACACATTGACAAAAATATCTTCTTTAAATGATTGTCCTCAGAATAAAAACAAGAAATACAAATAATGATAATAGTAATAACGTATACACAATAGGGCAAGCAAAACTGCTTCATATGATAACAACAAGAACTAATTAACAGAAAACGTTAACATACTTTGCAAACAACGCTAGAGCCGTAAGCAATTGTAATAAAGTAATGCACTGTTGATAGAAAATGGGTTGCGGATAATGGAAACATTATTTAACATTTTCGCAAAGACTAGAGAAACTAATTATTTGAGTGTATATATCATGCGCAACAAAATATATCCTGGAACATGATTGACCTACGTAAAAATAACAGGTTTGCATGTTTCTTTTTTCCAGCTTCGCACATGATGCGCTGTGGAACAGGAATGAATCTTAAAAGTACACGGACAAGAGGATTGCTGGAGAAACGACAGTTTTTTTTGTCGACTTCTTCTCTTCTTTAAACACTCAAGCATGACTGCATGGTAATAAATTTGCCTCTTAACCACATAGTTCCGGGTTCAGTCTCAATGGGTGGCACCTTGGGCATGTATCTTCTACTACAGCACCGGGACAACCAAAGCCTTGATAGTGGATTTGGTAGACGGAAACTGAAAGACGCTTATTGTGTGCGAGTGTGTGTTTGTCTCCTACCACCGCTTCACAATCAGCCTTGGTTTGTTTACGTCCCGTAACTTAGCGGGTTTGGCAGAATGGAACGATGAAATAAGTACCAGGCTTAAAAAAATAAATCCTTGAGTCCATTCATTCGACTAAAAATACTTCAAGGTGGTGCCCCAGCATGGCCGCAGTCTAGTGACTGAAATAAATAAAAGATAAGAAATAAAATGCAAGCATGAATACACACACACACACACACACACACATATATATATATATAGACGTGTGTGTGTGTATACACATGCTTGCTTTTTGTCTTTATATATATATACATAATTGGCCTATATATGTACATTAGTTTACTTCCAAAGTATATTTCACAGATGCATTAGAAAGCAACATCAACCATGCTTCTGAGTATCTCAGATGGTTTCGTTTCTTGCAACATCAGATTTCCTCGTCCGGTTGACCCATCCGTAGATAATAAAGTCTCACCGGTCAGCCCTTTTTATCCAAGCCACCAAATAGCTTTCTCTGTAGCTTCGGTAATTGAATGTATGCCCTCCCCGTTCTTTTTGCTGCACCAGTTATTCTTAGCCAGAGCCTTGTAGCGTGAATGCTCCGCTAAATCACCGGCCGCTCACTTCATGTGTCTCACAACGTGATTTCTAGCCTTGGTTTCTTCACTGCTCTACCAGTTCCTATTGTTTGGTTAGCTTTCTCTTATAAGCCTCCACCGTGTGTTCTTCCCACAGCACAGTCAGTTCCCATGTGATCATACGTTTGGGGGAACTCGAGTAGGCAACTATGTCTGTACAGAGAGAGTGTCGTTGATATGATGTGCTCAGGGAACTGTAACTGATCGACGTGATACACTCTCAGTTGCTAGGACCGTGAAAGCAGGCACAGTAATGATGTTCTAGTGAACCCGGACTCTCTCCAGCGTTGAGAACAGTGGTAGTGACCTTCGTAGGGTAGTATTTGTTATCAACCTTGCAACCATCTTAAGAACGTGATAATGTCGTCAGCGGTAGCGGCCATCAGCATAGGCGCAGGAGTGGCTGTGTGGTAAGTAGCTTGCTTACCAACCACATGGTTCCGGGTTCAGTCCCACTGCGTGGCATCTTGGGCAAGTGTCTTCTGCTATAGCCCCGGGCCGACAAATGCCTTGTGAGTGGATTTGGTATATATATATGTGCATGTGTGTGTGTGTGTGTTTGTTTGTGTGTCTGTGTTTGTCCCCCTAACATTGCTTGACAACCGATGCTGGTGTGTTTACGCCCCCGTCACTTAGCGGTTCGGCAAAAGAGACCGATAGAATAAGTACTGGGCTTACACAGAATAAGTCCCGGGGTCGATTTGCTCGACTAAAGGCGGTGCTCCAGCATGGCCGCAGTCAAATGACTGAAACAAGTAGAAGAGTAAAAGAGTAAGAGTAAAGAGTAAGCTGCTGAGGAGATACTGACTAAACTTCTGATCAGGGGGGATGTTAGCCTGGTCACTAAGTGGAATGGCATTAGTTGAAAGCTAAGACGATGCAAAGCGCATAATGTCCACCGATGTATAACAATATCAGCTAGTCTGGTAGATCACTTGATCATGTGATATGTAAATGTATGAATCATATTAATGAACATAATACATTTATGTATGCCTAATTTTATATATGTATAAAATAGCTTGATTCAGTTTCCGTGCAACTTCGTTTCACAGGCCCATGACAGAACCCATCTTCTTATGTGTTATACGTGTATTATATGTGTGTATGTGTGTGTGTGTATAGACCTTCATAGATATATATGTTTATAGATACACACACATACTACACACACACACACACATACACACACATATATATAGATTCGTAGATACACACACACGCACATTATATATATATATAATTATATATATATCTATGTATATATGTATGTATAGGCAAGAATGGAGAAAAAATTTCAAATGTCAGATCTCTTTATCAAATTAAATCACTTCGCATCATAGTCATATTCATATAAATTATGAATTCAAGTACAAATATACAAATCATGAAGGCGAGCGATACATGAAAGTACCTTCTCTAAAACATTCGGTGTTAAGCGCTCAAATTTTACGAATCGATGACTAGTTTAGAAGGTAGGAATCCAAGAAGCGGTGGTGTGCGATGAATTAGGATGAATCTTTAACGAGTACATATTCTTACGATCGTTTCGATTCGAAAAATTTGAGCGCTTAACACCGAATGTTTTAGAGAAGGCACTTTCATGTATCGCTCGCCTTCATGATTTGTATATTTGTACTTGAATTCATACTTTATATGAATATGACTATGATGCGAAGTGATTTGATTTGATAAAAGGATCTGACATTTGAGATGTGATCTCCATTCTTGCCTATATTCTTATTGGTCCGTAAGAGTGTTAATGAGTTGCGCTGTATTAAAGGATATCCTTTTGATATTCTTCTCATAATTATTCTCTCTCTCCTCTCTCTCTCTCTCTCTCTCTCTCTCTATATATATATATATATATATATATACATACATATATATATTTATATATATATATTTATATATATATATATATATATATATATATCATACATACATACATGCATACACACAAACTACACACACACACACATATATATATATAAAACAAATAGTGAGGGATTATCAATCTAGGCAAAATACTTCATAAGTTCTCTGTTGATACATAATATTACTTAGATTAGTGATAATTCCAAGTAATTTTTGGTAGGGTTTAATTGATCAATTGATTAATAGACCAATTGAGTAAACCTATCTATAATGAGTAGTACTGGAGACAGCTGTAAGCCAAATTTGCTATAATAAAGGAATTATATGTAATGACTATCATTTAAACTTGTTTATCACACACACACACACACACACACACACACACACACACACACACACATATATATATAAGGCGGCGAGCTGGCAGAAACGTTAGCACGCCGGGCGACCTGCGTAGCCGTATTTCGTCTGTCGTTACGTTCCGAGTTCAAATTCCGCCGATGTCGACTTTGCCTTCCATCCTTTCGGGGTCGATAAATTAAGTACCAGTTACGCACTGGGGTCGATGTAATCGACTTAATCCCTTTGTCTGTCCTTGTTTGTCCCCTCTGTGTTTAGCCCAACGTAGCCTCTCTCTAAAAATTGTATAAAGCAGTTACATATGTTTGTATCTGAGGGAAGGAAATGAAATCAATTTTGCAAGTTTTTAATATAGCTGACTTCATGGAGGGAAAGAACACAGATTATATTATAGAGATTATTAGATTATAGGTATTGCATGAAATTATAGGTATTGTACACTAAGTGGGACAGGACTACACAGGTATGTATAATTTGTATTATACAGTGAAAATGCTAAGTTAGAATAAGTAGTAAATTAATTAATGGTACACTACGAACCGTTGATTTAGATAATGTGAAATATAACTCATACCTCTTTAATAAACGTCTGTAGCTGTCTTGTGAGAAATAGATGGTTAAACAATATGTTTAACCATCTGTCGTTAAGCCATATGTTTTTTTTCTTTGCTGTTAAACCACATGTTTTATCTCTGTGGTTAAACCATATGTTTCTTGGTAGAAGAAACAGACTGACCTGATCTAGTTTCCGTATTTTTTACCGCTTCATCAGAGATCGATTACACATTTTCATAAGAGAGAAAGCATGGTACACCTATATTTATCCTAACACAAACTACTCCAGTAATATAATCTAATATAAACTTTGGGAAGTAAAAGTAATGCAGACATTACGGAATTTTGTCCTTAAAATCAACCAGAGAAAACAATACTTGTTCGGACCGGGTTAAATCTCTTGGCGAAATATATTCAACGTAGTCGTCATGACTTACAAGTGATCAGTGGATATTTAGAAATAGAAAATATGAATATATATAATATTCTTAATAATCATACGAATATATATAATATACTTAATAATCATACGAATATTCTCAAGTGTACAAAACAGTGATGTAGAAGACTTAAATTAACTGAGATTATCCTTGCGATTACATGTCAAACTCTTCCTTGAGAAGTGTATAAAGTTTAAAAGCAACAAGAGCAATAACTTCAGTAATATTAGATAATTTTCTATTTAGGAACGAGTCAGGTTTTTAGATCTCACCAGCAACGTACATTCTGCCCAGTTGGCAAGACTATCAGAATATACATATAAAAATAAGGGGATAGTGTGGAGGTTGCTTATGAAAGTTATCAATAAAGATAAGATAATATACTTCACTGGAACGTTATACAGACTAAAAACATTAAGTGTAGAATTTTACACATGCAATATACAGAATTGAATAACTTGGGTTAACTAAGATTACTTATGCAATTATATATCACCGTATTGCAACATACATCTCCAAATACATGCACAATTAAATACAGAAAAAAGTACAAAACCCAAAAGCTGAACTTTCGAATGCGTATACGCAAACAAATATACACATACGCACATACACGAATGTATAGATGCTCGAGTGACTATAAAGTATACTACATACAAATACATACATGGAAGCGCAGAACATTAACATGCACCTCATTACACATAGATATATACACGCATTCTGTCTCTGATATGGACAACTCGCTTATCCATTTTTCCTTTTTTACTGTTATCTTTTAGCTGTGAAATCTTTTTTCTTTCTCATTCTTCCTTCCGTCGGTCATTCATTTCATGTCATTCTGCATAAAGTACACATGCAACTTCGTTCCACAGAAAGCTTTTCTCCTTCTTTGTTCCATCTTTCTTTACTTGTTTTCTGTTTCATCTTTCTTCCTTTCTTCCACGCTTTCTGTTGATGAAGAAGTTCTATCCGAAACATTGAGTCATTTTTAATTCCTTTTCCTCCTTTCAGCGCAACACTAACATAAAGTTTACATTTTTGTTATTTGATTGTTTTATCCATGAGACTTTTGCCCTGTCTGTGTGGTGTCTACATGTCTGTCTGCCTGCCTACCTGTCTGTCTGTTTATCTATCTATCTATCTATCTATCTATCTATCTATCTATCTATCTATCTATCTATCTATCTATCTATCTATCTATCTATCTATCTATCTATCTATGTATCTCGCGTTGCTCTCAAGCAACTCTGCCGTCCTGGATCGACCTTGAGTGACTCCATCATAACCAAAGCATTCTATAGGGGATTAGTGGAGGGGAGGTACGACGACGAGGAATACCTGACCCGCCTGTTCGGGACGACTTTCGGGCCAGGGCCCATGGGCCCAGAGATCCCTGGCCTGGCAGTGCTACCGAGAAGCGCTACCCGTTCGGGATAAGCTCTGCAGACACGGCTCGAGAAACACGGAGCCGACCTGCCCGAGATGCGGTCAGAGCGACGAAACCGTTCTGCACGCACTCGTGCAGTGTCCAACAATTTCCGACCTGTGGGCTTATGTCGAACAACTGCTGTCACGTGTGGGACGAGTCAGTTTATCAGCTGAGTCTATCGTCAATATTGTCACGCCTCCTTCCTTCAAACGGGAAGGAAGAGCTATTTTCATCATCCTTGTGGCTATGGCGAAAGAATGTATCTGGTGGACGCGTCTGAAAGGATTGGAAACAAACACTTTCCTCTCTGGTCAATCTCTCATCAACTTCTTCAAGTACCACTTGAAAAGGAAAGTGAGAGTAGAGAGGCAAGTTTTGTCTAGCGAATGTTTTTAAAAAAGATGGGTGAATGTAGCAAGGATGACACGTATGAATGACGAAGCCACCTTGAGCATAGTCCTATGAACCCAGAAATTGAAAACAGAGGGTTACCCACTTGCAAACAAATGTGGTAACATATAATAATATTGACCGAGGTTACCGTGGTCTTTTTCGTAGGCTTTTCTTCCCACGGATAAACCTCATCTGCTTCCCCCCATTACACCGTACATCATGACACTGTGTTACACGATCCCTATTGATCGTTTTTTTTCCTCTTCCCCTTTTTCCTCTTTTTTCTTCTTTTTTCCTTTTTCTTTTCTTTTGTTTCTTTTTTTCTCCTTTTTTTCCCTTTCACGATCCCTTTTGATCGAAAACCTACGGCCCTTTTTTTCTCTTGTTCTTTTTTTCATCCCCCAAAAGAAAAACTCTACCTTGTAATTTGTCCCATCTGTGTGCAGCCCTGTGTGGCCAATAAAGAAACTTATCTATCTATCTATCTATCTATCTATCTATCTATCTATCTATCTATCTATCTATCTATCTATCTATCTATCTATCTATCTATCTAACTGTCAATCTGTCTGTCTGTCTATCTATCTGTCAATCTGTCTGTCTGTCTACCTGCCAATCTGCTTATCTATCTATCTATCTATCTATCTATCTATCTATCTATCTATCTATCTATCTATCTATCTATCTATCTATCTATCTATCTATCTACCTACACTTTTGTCTGTTCACCCAGGCAGATAGACACGCACGCACGCATGGACACACACACACACACACACACACATCTATTTTCCTACCACGAAAATGGCACATCAACAACATAAGAAAAGCTTAGTTTCAAAGCTACTAATATCACATTCCAACTTAGAGATGCAAAAATATTTTAAGGAAATCTCATTGGTATGATAAAACAAATTAAATTTTAAATTCATAGAAACGGTTTCCAAAAACAAAAGGCATGAAAATACCAAATCACTAAGAAAGTTACATAGTCTTCATATTCGAGAAAAAACAACAAAACAAACCAAAAACCAACTTTAAGCTGTCGACAACGACACCTACAAAGGCTCACGAGATCATAAGCAAAGAAAAGCTTCTATAAAGAGAAAACAGACCTCATCATAAATACAAGAATAAACAGAAGGAAAGGATCTAGCAAGTCTAAAAATAGAAAACAGAACAATGATTACCATAAAGGAAAATTGAATTATTTTATCTTAGTTTAAAAAGTACATTTTCAAATATCAAGTTACAATCCACGAAAACTATAGCTTATATAAATCTATTATAAAAAATTAGGTCGTTTATCTATAAGCGTATGCACGAAACTATGTACATGTATATAATTCCATGCATACATACATACATACATACATACATGCATACATATATATATGTATATATATATATGTGTGTGTGAGTGTGTGTATGTATGTATATGCATATGTATATAGATGTATGTGTATCTGTATATATATATGTATATATATATATATATATATATATATATGTGTATGAATGTATACATACATATATATATATGTGTCTATATGTATGTATATATATTCACATATATATGATATATATATATACATATATATATATATACGTATGCATACTGTATATTTATATATGTATATATATAATTACATGTGTATATATATATATATATATATATACTTATATGTAGATAACACTCCCATATCAGGAGTAGTAAAAATGTGTATATACACATCATATACGTACATGCATGCTTTCATACATACATATATACATACATACATACATACAGACATACATACATACATACATACATACATATCTGTGTGTATGTGTGTGTTTAAATACAGTAAAAGCTAAAAAATGCTCCTTATTTACGGGGTTCCTGCAACACAAGTATTACGTACACGCATGACTGCATACATATATACATACACCAACATCTATGTACGTATGTATGTATGTGTGACGTATGTGCGTTTGTGACAGTATATTCCAGTGCATCAGAGTGTACAGTAGATACATATCTACTGTGGGGTGGATGCTAATGTCACACGGGTGAATACCTTTTGTTATTTTAACTGTATATGAACCTCTTCGACTCTACAGCTACTGTTACAGTAAACTTACACACACAGACACGCACACACACACACACACATACACACACACACACACACACACAGAAACACGCATACAAACATACACATAAACGCACATACTGTTATGTACAAGCCGTATCTCTACACATATACATGTACCCAATTGTATATACATAGCATACAACCATAAACACGCACACACACTATATATATATATATATATATAAGAGAGGGAGAGGGGGTGAAGGTAAGAGAAAATGAGGGAGAGAGAAAGGGTGAGAGAGAACGTGAGTGGGGGAGAGATGGGGAAGGAGAAGGAGAGGGTAGAGAGGAAGGGAGTCATGAATAGACGCATTCATATATAAACATCATTATGACATACGAATACATAAACACACGCACACATGGACAATTGCGCACGCGCACACCCTCCTCCGTGCACACACGCACATCCTCCCGCGCACACACCCTGACAAATACCCTCCTCGCCACACATAATGCTAATGAAGAAAGCTACACTATCATACAAGATAAATTGTGTTATTGCAACAATCTTCCGTTTCAAGAGAAGGTTAACCAATATCTTGAGACAATTGCGATTAGCTTCGCCTGACATCAGAAGATCAAAGAGTCAGTAATTCTCCAGGATTACCATAGCGTTAATGAATGGACTGATTTTCTGGTGACAAGTGGACAGTTGGGACGACGTCATCAGCATGGCAACGGGTCTACCGTGACCTAAAATATAGGTATATACTAAAATCGTGGAGAAGGTTTACGATATAGGTCATTTTCACAATTTAGTGGGAAATGAAGTAAGAGAAAAGCTCACAGGGACCAGTGGCATGGATTTGGACAATAAAGGTTCTATTAAATATCTTACAAAATGAATTATTGTTTCACTGAAATTATCTCCATTTTTCAAGAGAAGCAAAACAAAACCACGCAGCAATTGCTACTACCCCCGAACGAGAAGGACACACGGACGGACAAGCACACACACCACACACACACAACACACACACACACACAACACACACACACACACATACACACACATACGCACATATAAACGCGCACACAAAACGAACTGAAGGAGCTGTTTGATCGTTGGTTAGAATGCCAACTTGAATGAGATGGCATTCTATCCAACTATCTGACTCTTGAACGAGTTGAAATCTTGAAATCATACCTTGATAGCATTTGAAATAAATAAAAATCAACTACGAAAGAAATGCTTTTGATCATCACAAATGGAGAAAATAGATAAAGGATGTTACGCATGTTTTTGAAAACGCTTGCATTTTCTCTACAGAATTTTAGAGAACGGCACGAATGCGTAGACTGTGAATTAGATGGTATAAACTTAGTCTGCAATATCTGTTGTGGTATATATCGTTTCACGCGTGGGTTTGCCTGTCAACAAAAAATTCATGACAAAAGATTCCATAACATATTGTCCCTCCTTCGGTTACGGCGACGTGGGTTTCAGTTGATCCGATCAACGGAACAGCCATTTGGTGAAATAAACGCGCAAGTGGCTGAGCACTCCATAGACAAGAGTACCCTTAACGTAGTTATCGGGGAGATTCAGCATGACACTTAATGTAAAAAAGCTAGCCCATTTGAATTACAGGTACAACTTTTTTTTTATGCCAGATGAGTGAACTGGAGCAGATGGAAAAAGTGACTTGATCTAGGGCGCAATGCACCGCCAGGAAACGAACTCACGACCCTACGATCGTGAGCCGAATATCTTAACCTTTACGCTACGCACATTCATTTGCATAACACACAGTACATTCGGGAAAGTGTGTAGATATACTGGCAGCAAATAAATAAATGCTATAGAACCCAGTGCATTGATTTCTTCAGGGCTTCTCATGCTGTAAAGACGGTCTTCTACATGAGCATCTTTGTTGGTGAAGTTTGCCAAAAACACACAAGAGAACCTATCAATCTTGAACGGCCATTTTCGAAAGAACGATTCTGTTGTTGGTTACAGATGATCTTCGGGCACGTATAGACAACAATTTCTCTCTCTCTCTCTCTCTCTCTCTCTCTCTCTCTCTCTCTCTCTCTCTCTCTCTCTCTCTCTCTCTCTCTCTCTCCCCAAACCACCATGTACACACACTGAAATGATTGGAGCAGGTTTTACATCGATGTTACTCAGGGTTTTGCTTTACTGTTTCTCTGAAGTTCAAAATTCTCATGCACAACCTTATTTGGTCAAAATGAAACGTGTCGCCAGTACTATTTTTATGCCTTCCCTTATAACTAGACGCTTTGCAACCTATTACATCTTAAATATTTTAAATGTTAATTTTATGTTACAAGCATTTATATCTAAGAATCTCAGTGTTTATAAACCTCTTATGGACCCACTGTTCATTACCTGAATAAGCTTCTATATTTTAATAGCATGAATAATCGTTTTGCAATGATCTAAAACAAAACTCGGAGTAACGGTGTAAATAAAAAAAACATGCCATTGATGATATTTCATACATTGAGTACTTTGGCTCGTATTTTTATTTGTGTGTGTGTGCGCGCGGCATGTGTGCATGTATATATATATATATAGGCGCAAGCGTGGGTGTGTGAAAAGAAGCTTGCTTCCCAATCACATGTTCTAGGTTCAGTCCCACTGCGACGCACCTTGGGCAAGTGTCTTCTACTATAGCCTCGAGGCGACCAAAGCCTTGTGAGTGTATTTGCTAGACAGAAACTTAAAGAATCCCGTCGTATACACACATACACACACACACACATACACGCACACGCACACACACACACATATATAATTATTATATATATATATATATATATATATATATATATGCTTGTGTGTCTGTGTTTGTGCCTCCAACATCGCTTGACAACCGATGTTGGTGTGTTTACGTCCCCGTAACTTTGCGGTTCGGCCTTAGCGACCGATAGAATAAGTAATAAGCTTACAATAAATAAGTTTTCATTCTATCGATCTTTTACCGAACCGCTAATTTACGGAGACGTGAACACACCAGCATCAGTTGTCAAGTGATGGTGGGGGACAAACACACACACACACACGCACACACACACGCACACACACACACACACATGCACATATACGACGGGCTTCTTTCAATTCTCAGCTACCAAATCCTCCCACAAGGCTTTGGTCGGTCCGAGGATATAGTAGAAGACACTTGCCCGAGGGACTGAACTCGGAACAATGTGGTTGGGAAGCAAGCTTCTTACCACACAGCCACTCCTAGCGCCTTATATATATTTCTTTTTTTTTTAAGTATATAATTATAAAATTTGAATTATAATTAAGGGCGCTGGATCACCAACGCCTAAACGCTAGAAGCAGATGCCAAATGTCTACAAGTCACTCTAAATTTATTCTCTATTCACAACCAAGGCCGAATGCGAGGTAATGAACAAGTAGATTTACAAAACTTCGGATAATCCTATATCTTAAGATTTCGTGCTCTGAAATAAAAATTTTACTTTACACTCGATAATATATATATTATCGAGTGTAAAGCGAAAAATACATATACATACCGAAAAATTTCTGCATACAAACACCAATATATACATGCATTTCCCGCGTATACATTATATCTAACCGCCCAACTCAGCCATGTGGGGTGAATATAGTACCGTAGCATGATATAATGACTAGAGAACTGAAAATATTTATACTCATATATATATTTTTCAATATGTGACCGCGTGTGTATCGTTGGCGATTTTCTTTCTCCGTCTTCTCTTCCTTGAACCTTTTCTTTTTCTATGTTTCTGACAAAGAGCTCTGCTCGGAACGTTAAATCCTCCTCCTTTTATTCCTTTTCTGAGCGTTCAATAACACTATACTTGTTCCACCTCCCCGCGTTCTTGTGTTTTCTCTTTGTTCACTATATATATATATATATATATATATCAAAGCAATTAAGATTCAAGTCAATTCCAATGAATTTACTTGAATGTGGTACTTAACTTAGATGCACCAGAAAAACTATATGGTGTTAACCATACAGTAATGTGGGGTGATTATAAACGAGAAAGAAGCAACAAGAATGGATTAGTTTTTAGTACAATTGTTTCATACAAAGACAGGCTTTATTACAACTTGCAAAAATTGCAGCAGATAAAAGTGTCCCGTACTCATCAGCTGATTTAGCTGATGAGTATTTTAGCTGATGAGTACGGGAGACTTTTATCTGGTGCAATTTTTGCAACTTGTAATAAAGCCTGTCTTTGTATGAAACAATTGAACTAAAAACTAATCCATTCTTGTTGCTTCTTTCTCGTACATATATATATATATATATATATATATTATAAGATATTAATACAGAAAACGGTGTGGTAACTAGAAGCATTTATTAGTACAACAGTCGTTTCGGCTTCATACTGCACTACTCCCTAGTGGGTGTGAAACTATGTAATAACACCAGATGCAACGCACATCGCAAAAGAGCCATCCTCAGGTGACATAAGTTGCTTCACGTGTTCACAGATTTACATTTCGATTTCGCTTCAAGTTATATGGTGGTGGTGTGAGATTCTAGCAGTTCAGATCAGTTTGCTACAATATCGCTGATGACACCTGGTAGCCATAAGTGGTGAATATTGTTCTGCAGACACACTATCTGAGACTTACCCTGGAACAAGGTTTCAATACTGCATTTAACGCCTACTTTCTAAACCATAACTGTTTGATTTTAAGTTTGACTTAAACACACACACAAATATATACATACCATATATATGTGTTTGTGTGTGTGTATAAGCATATGATCTATCTATTTATTTATCTATCTATCTATCTATCTATCTATCTATCTATCTATCTATCTATCTATCTATCTATCTATCTATCTATCTATCTATCTATCTATCTATCTATCTATCTATTTATCTATCTATCTATCTATATGCATATATATACATACATACATAACACACACACACACACACACAACACACACACACACACACACATATATATATATATATCTTGTACCGTTTGAATGATATATAATCTTCCCTTTCCCAACTACTTAATAGAATAACTTATTTTTCTCCTTTTCGAGGAAATCCAATACATTAAGCTATAAATAATAACTACTACACCTCATAGTAAATATTAAAAACCCCCCCCCCCCAGTAAACTATTCTATGAAGTAGTAGGAAAAGAAAGATGGTATGTCGTGCGTATGATATAAGATACTACACTAATAAGAGGAAAAAGACCGCATTCTGTATGAAGAATTCAAAGTAGGAAGACGTTAGAAATAATTTCCAGCTTTAGCAACCTCTGTCGATTGGCGTTGGGACTTAGTTACAGAGCAGAAGAATTCTACTGCATAACAGTTGCTGGGTTTATCCACGCCAAGATGGGTTTCACCAGCTTGAATGAACTTCCCCCAAGAAAAATGAAAATATTTATTATATTATAATGGAGAGTCTGCTTGAACGCTCGTTAAAATTAGTATAATGATATGCACTAGTACTTTGTGCGGTTAGGAAGCTTACGTCTGTCAGTGAGTTGTTTCGAGTTCAGATTCGACAACACGACACCTCGGTCTTCGGTAAATGCCTTGTCAGTGAATTTTGCGACGGAAAATATGTGGTAGCTGACTCTATGCGTGTGTGTGTATATATATTATATATATAACATTATATATATATATATATATAATTATATATATATATTATATATATATGTGTGTGTGTGTGTTGTGTTGTGTGGTGTGTTTGTTGTGCGTGTCGTGCGTGTGCGTATGTGTGTGCGTGTGTATGTGTGCGTATGTGTATGTGTGAGTGTATATATATATATATATATGTATGAGTATGTGTGTATATCTATCTATTTATCCATCTATCTATATCTATTTATCTCTCTATATGTATGCGTGTGTCTGTGTGTGTGTATGTGTGTGTGCGTATGTGTGTGCATGCGTATGTGCATGTGTGAGTGTGTGTGTGTGTGTGTGTATATAATATGTGTATGAGTATGTATGTATATATATCTATCTATCTATTTATCTATCTATCTGTCTATCTATCTATCTATCTATATTTATCTCTATATATATGCGCGTGTGCTAGGGTAGTCGGGCAAGTACTTGTGTTTGTGCTTATCACCGCTTTACTAGCGGTGCAGGTTTGCATTATA
>NC_042998.1:131600287-131610632 GCF_006345805.1 Octopus sinensis | reverse complement strand
ACAACCTACACACCACACACACATACATGTATATATATGAAGAGAGGAGAAGAGAGAGAGAGAGAGAGAGAGAGAGAGAGAGAATTCCACATGTGGCGACGAACTATCACACACATATACACACACTCGCATTCATAGACACATGCTTCGAATAACCTCTTGAATTCTTTTTTAATATACCACTACTACAAGTTGTAGCAGCAGCAGTAGAAGCAGCAGCAGCAGCAGTAGTAGCAGTAGTAGTAGTAGTTGTTTGGCCAGCGCACTTTATGTTCGGGCAGAAGATATATATATATATGTACTTACATATACGAGACCAAAATTTACGTATGCCGCTATATGTATATAGTAAAGAATACATAAAATGAGACAAGAACGCAACAGGCGACAACAAAACATCCTGACAGTTAGATGATACAAAAAGGGTCATGAATTAACAAGGACGGGTCATTCGAGTTTTCTTTCGTCAGTCAAGTTCCAAGATCATCTTTGCAGTCTCGGTTGGTTATACTGTGTGCGTGTCTTTGTGTTTGTGTCTGTTCCCAGTGTCGTTTGACGACTGGTGTTGAAGTGTTTATACTTCCTTAGCAATTCGGCAAAAGAAACCGATGGAATAAGTACCAGGCTTATAAAAGAATGTACTGTAGTCAATTAAATTTTCCAGAGATGTGCTACAGCATGGCCGAAGTCTAATGACAGAAACAAGAAAAAAATAAATGAATTACCTGCTCCTGCGTAAATGCGAAAGTAACTGACCATTCCACAGACACGTACCCATCAGCGTTATTTTGAGACAGAATCAGCGTGGCATAGTGTGGCGAGATTCTACCTTTTGAATTACAGCTTAACGGCATCTCATGTAACCAATTTCACTGACAGTGTATGAATCGACACGGGCAAAAGTAAATGACGCCATTCCAAGATACCCTGCAAAGGATTAAACTGAGATTCCATAGGTGAATGCGAATTTCTCGATCATTCGGCCATACCTAGACGCGAACAATCTATATATATAAAGCTGAAGTTGTCTGTGTGTGGCAGGTTTGGTAGCCTTCAACTAACACTATCTCCTGTGAGACCATGCGGCGCAAGTTGACCGAAATTGAGAGTAGATGGCTTGCTCTTCATTCCGTAGAAGAAAAAATTCAAATCGGACCATGTTAAGACCAAAAATTATTAACATCAAATAGGTGCTTTTTTTTCTATGAAAATCCCTATTTTTTACGATGCTTTGACTGCTTTTTCGCCATTTTTCGATGTATTTCAACCAGAAAAATGCTCACTTAAAGAGAATAACAAGCTACATAATGCAAAATTTTTACTTTTCAAAAATTCCAATTCTAAAGGGTCGAAGTAAACCCGCGCAACACCGGTGATACTGCTAGTATATTATAAATCTATACAAAGAATATTTTCTTTGAGGGTAACGCTCTCACTATGGGTATAATGGGAAACAAAATCTGTTATAGACTATATATATATATTATATATTATATATATAAAGAGAGAGAGAGAGGGAGGGAAGGAGTGTTGAAAAGTTCCTGGCTTTAAGGGTGTCGGGAAAGGCCTGGCTGGAGGCCCAACCTTCCAAATTATTTTACAGGGCTTAAAAAAAACTGAAGGATCGCTGCAATAGGTGTGATCCTGAGAATGGAATAAGTTGAATAAAATCATAATTAATTGATCGTCCTATATTTTCTTTTACTCAAAGCCAGAACATTTTCACCAACCCGTCGAATGAATGTATGTATATATTATATATATATATATAATATATATATATATATATATATATATATAATATATATATATATGTATATATATATATATATATATATAGATATATAATATATATATTATATAGATATATATATATATATATATATAGTGTGTGTGTGTGTGTATAGCTTGTACTCGATCCTATAAGCTCATTAAGTCGAACCATATCTCAGTATACAAGACCTTCAATACTGAGGGATAAGTCTTCTCTGCGTTTGTCCTTGGACGCGAGTGTGTCGAAGGGTTAACCTGTGGCGCGTATTCGTTTTCAATTGAGTGGGCTAGAACAGCATGAAAAGTGTGCCACGCTCAAAGATACACGTGTCACCTCTTTTGAAAAATCAAACCCACACCCACCTGCTAACGATCGTAAACCACAACATCTTAACCACTACGCCACTTGCAGTTTATACATACCCGTATACTTATACTCATATGTGTGTGTGTGTGTGTGTGTTAGCAAATGCATGTAAGCCTTTATGCAATGGCGAATGATTAAGCCTGCAGCTGACGTAACAATGTGCAGTAGACTGCATCTTGTATAAAACTATTCACGGCAAATTAATTCATTCGGGTTTATGAATTTTTTTTACACAGTCACTAGTTTCTTGGATCCTCCTACTGTTTTACTGACATCGTGTACATACTGATTGGTTCCAGTGTATAGGTTTTGCTTTTCTTTTGTTAAGGCGGTGTTAGCGAAGACCTGAATACGCATCTCTGGTGAAAATCATCAGGTGTGAGGTAACAGCTTTTGTCATTTGTATGTACTATGCATCCTGGGGCTTTGTTAGAACACGATCAAGCAGAGGCGAAATGTATTCAACTGTGAACATATGTCACTGTATTTATGACATTAAAGGAACTAAACGCGCTCACACACATGCAGTTATCCAAACACACACTACATGCATGTGTGCATGCGCAGCGAATACGCGTGCATGTATGTATGCAAGTATATATATATATATATACATATACAACACACACACATATATATATATATATATATATATATATATAACACACCACATATATATTATATATATTATATATATCTATTTATATATATATATATATATATATATATAATATATGTGATATAATTACATACATATGCATATACATATATGTAAGTATATGTAAAAGTATGTATATGTATGTATGCGAGTATATGTAGCTACGCTAGTTACATAGAAGCGTATTTATACGTTAGCATGTAGTCATAACATGCAAGCAAAGAGGCATACACACAAACGCACACACAATCACATAGACGCATACACAACCACACACTTATACAATCACACACAAAATCGCATGAAACATACGTATACGTATCTCTATATGCGGTTGTGTAAGGTTTAAGTATATGTCTAGTTCAGTGCGTACAATTTCTATGCAGAACACGTATTAATATACAAAGCTGAGACAGCTCTACTATGAAAAAGGCTTTTTCTCTTTTCTTCCGTTCATATACATGTGTGCACGTGTACGCGTGTATGCATATATGTGCATGTGAGTATGTTCGTTATTTAGTTTGTTTCAACCACCACGGGCCAAGCGATGCATGTATACTTTCATACATACTTCCATTTATATACACTAGCAGCGTAAATCAGCATTGCATGGTTTTGTATATTTTTATCGCATCAGTCAGGACGACAGTGCTCATTACCATTACTATATTATTATTATTATTATTATTATTATTATTATTACACTTCAGTGTAGACATGGGCAAACAGTGTCGGGTCATCCAGATCTTATGTAGATAGGGTATTTTGTAGGCCAGCAGATAGGAATAGCATAAATTACAGCAACATTCGTCCTAAACCAGGACTACCATTTTATGTTGGTAAATATTCTTTACTCTATAACATAGGTTGTCCACAATTTGAATTCGCCAATCACAGACCATAAATTTGTGATCTGTACGGTTGACCTAGATAGGCTCTATAGGCAGGGACCCGGATACTTGAAGCTGAACGCATCCTTCCCGGTGTGTCAAGCTATCGTCCAAGATTGTGAAGATCTCCTCGCCTCCTTCCTTTGGCCGGGAAAGGAGGGCACTTTTTCCCTGTCTGGTGGCTATGGCAAAAGGGGTTGTGTGGTGGATGCGATTGAAAGTCATGAAGACGGGTTCCTTCCTATTTGGCCAATGTCTCATTGACTTTTTCCGCTTCCATCCGAAAAGGAAAGAGAGGCTGGAGAGGGAGGTACTGTCACCCAGTAAGTTCGTTGAAAGGTGGGTGAATGTAGCAAGAATGACTCGCGTGAATGGACCTACTCTAAGCCTGTAGGCCGGATGAACGAGAGAAGAGAGGGTGCCTTTCTGAGGTGCTGTTGGTGTTAAGGGGTTCAAACTGCGTTAGGTCTCTTTGGTCAGCTTACGGTTGAACTCACCACTATTGGGGCCGCTCTTTACACGTTTAACCTCATTGTCTTCGTCTATGTATCGTCATCTATGTTTTGTGTTCGCCCTGGTGGCCAGTAAAGAAAGTATTATTATTATTGTTATTATTATTATTATTATTGCGAGCTGACAGAATTGTTAGCATGCTGGACGAAATGCTTGGCGGTTCTGAGTTTAAATTTCACCGAGATCAACTTTGCCTTTCATGGCGTCCCATATGTCTTCGGCTGTTATCGGCATTTAGCAGAACTCCGCATCCCTGGCCGAAAGGCACGGCATGCCGGCGTGGTAGGAGGTGAAATCCATCTCCATCCCCGACACACCATCTGCCTCGAACGGTTCGGCGAAGTGCTGTTGAATTTCCGTACATATCTGCTTGGACTCGTGTCCTGGCCCGACAAAGACCGAATTGTAGCTTTGTTGCCACGTTGCCCCTCTGTCCGGGCCCATCAAACAGCTTTGGCTCCTCATGTCTTAGAGTACGCGCTCTAGCTCTGACAAAGCAATCTTCGTGCTTGGCATTGAAAAATTGATCAAGAGTCAATTTCGCCGCCATCACGTCGGTTGCAAAGCCGCTCCTAAGCGCCTCTTCTAGTTTCCTAACTAGCTCTCCCTCTATCCTAGATTCCTTTAAGGCTAGTTCCTTAATAAATCCTACTGCCTCTACTCTAATAGCCCCTTCTAGGGCTATCCACCAACGGTTGTTGACGATTGCGCCTACCAGTTTCTGATGGACTAGCTTTCTAACTCGGTTTCTGAAAGTTTGATGCACTGGGAAAGAGGTGTCCAGCTTCTGGAGCCCTGCCTATGGATCCCGTCTAGGCCGACTGTGCAGATCACAGATTTGTGGTCTGTGTAGCCAACTGCTTTGGACTGTGGGCAACCTATGCTATTCCTATCTACTGTCCTACAGAATATCCTATTTAAATACGATCTGGAAGACCCTGTGTTGTTCGCTCACGTTCATATTGGCGCATTCGGAAAGTCCAGTCGGTACCTGTCAGCCAATTGGAAACGACTGAGCAGGTTTGTGAGGCTTTTGCAACCCCACTCTCCTATCGGCTAGCCCCACTCATCCAAAAGAGTGTTCCAATCGCTCACTTGAACTAAAGAGCGAGATGTCCCAGGAAAACATCCAAACGTGTGAAGAAATCTGGCTACCCCGTCCCAGTTGGGGCTTACACAGCGACTAGTCTGAAAGCACCAAAATCACTGCCGTTCACATCCAGGACCACTAAATTACCTTCCGGTTTCAGGAACATCGTCCGTACTTCGAGATCCAAATTTTTCCTAAACAGCACTGCTACTCCGCTCCCATTCCAGGCTGACTAAGAGATGCATAGATCTCGAAATCGTTAAAAATGGGTCACGTGTGTAGCAAATCCTGGTTTCACTGACAGCTGTCACAGCCATAGATAGTGACCTGAGGTCGTTGAGTAGGCAACCTTGCTTCCAGGGTGACCCCAGGCCAAGAACATTTATACTACCTACTCTTAAACACACCATGATGACCGGACGGAATTTACAGAAGACACAAAGGGGCGTCTACTTACCATTCGGGTGTCACTGGAGGTCATGTGGCTCAACGTCCATGAGTTGTTGGGGTTCCACGTCTTGCAGAAAGCTCTTCCTAGTGAGTTTATATGCCTCTATAGGCATCCGTACAACACCAATGCTTCTGGTACTTGAAAGGTGCTGGTGCTAAAGCTCGCTCCCTGTATCTCGATATCATTCCTTCGTGATAGGAGGTCTATCAATTGTTTATTTGACCTCCTCACTAGCACGAAGTTTGGTGTTAGTGTGGTTGCTTGTTGCTGTTGGGAGTGTTTTTTTTTGGTTGGTTGTTGCAGTTGGGGTAGTGTTGGTGGCGAAGTTTGTGATTGTGGTGCTGGAGAAGATGATGATGCTGTAGGTGTGTCTGTGGCAGTTCTATGGTGTATTTTCTGTTTTTTGATGTGCGTGTTGACGTGGGACTTGGTGCCTTTTTGTGATTCCTTTTCGTTTTGGTTTTTTTTTGCTTTTCTGACTCCCCCCTCATTTTCACTGCGTATTGTCAATGAATCTGAGTCTGTGGGGTTTGAAGTTGGCGGAGGGATGGAGGGAGTGAGATAACTTCGCTGAGGCAGCCCCTGGGTGCTGTATGTGTTTTTATGTATTACCTCTTCTGCTGTTAAGGCGAGTAAAGCTAGTGTATCTGTTGGTGTTGCTGGTGTTGTTGGTGCTACTGGCGTTACTGAAGCTACTGGTGTTGTTGCTGTGGTTAGTGTTGCTGCTGTGACTGATGTTAATGATGTTGCTGGGGTCACTGTTGTTACTAGGGTTACTGTTGATGCTGGTGTTGGTGAGTTTCCTTCGTTTATTGGTTTTGCTCTTCTTGTTGATGATAATGCCGTTGTTGCCAGGGTTGGTGGTGCTTTTGTTACTGTTCGTTGTTGGTTTGGATGTCGTTGCGGCTTCTGGGGATCTGGTGTTGAAAGTACGGGACAACCATGGCTCCCCGTCTTCTGTTGAGAGCAGAAGACTCTGGAGTGTCCTGTCGCTCCACACAGGTGGTACTATGGCCTTGTGCTCTCTATTGTGACATATAATTCTTCTTCTCCTGGAAGGTGAATGAGGTCTGGGATCTTGTGAATAGCTTCTGGATGAATGTGGTGGAGTACCTCCACACTGGTCCCAGACCAATTTCCACGTCGTGTCCTTTTGACCACGAGGAGGCTTGTTGCTCCCTTCCAAAACGATCGCTGCGAGAATCCATTACACGTTTACCTCTGGTAGTATCCCTGCTATCTTTATACGCACCATCTCTTTCCTAAATAGGATGGATGAAGCATATATTAGTGTTTGGCGGCCAAGCTTCAAATTTAAAGAGCTTTGAAATGCAATACCCACAAACTGTTTAGCCCTCGAAATATGAAAAATGTCGGGTATTATTTCTTTCAGTGCCCTTTCTACGTCCGCCTGGCTCGCCGTCTCTGGCCGCTTCCTGATTATAGAGATGCATCTGTACAACACAGCTTTCTTTTTTGTTTCTGCCAACACCTCGTGGGGATAGCAACACTGATTGCGCCTTTTCCAGTCTTATTAACTTAGCTGCCTCAGCTAGACACATGTTTTTCTGAAGCAGATCCATACAAAAATATTCTTTGCTTCTTGCTGCTGTCTCTGCGAAAGATGTAGTCTGATTCATGTTGTCATTAATTACGATGGTATTCGTTGTAGTGGTAGCGGTGGTGGAGTTGGTTGTCGTCAAGAGACTGTCACTATGTGATGTTTTTTGTTTATTAGTTGTGGTGGTGGCGGAGTTGACTGTGGTCTTGATATTGCTGCTACGAGCTGTCTTTTGAGTTGGTGTATATAACAATATAGTTAGAGGGAATTCAGCTTCGTAGTTTGTGATGTCGCTAAGCATGTTCGGATTATTATTTTTTGAAGTGTCTTCAATTTCGTGTGCTAGAATTTGAATCTGCTGTGTGCTTGCCTCCCCATCTATTTGTGAGTAATAGACGAAGGGCACTGCGGCGTCTTGCACCTCTCTATCTGAAACACTTCTCACCACGTCTTCTACGTTTTCAACAAGGCTGGTTTCGCCACATTTGTTTTCTTTTTAAATTAATGTTGAAACAATTATTTTGAGATTAAAGACCCCAAGGGGGGAGGGCGCTAACAACAAAAAGCGATCCACCGGTGCAAAGGTGGTGCTTTAGGAAAACGTTTTGTTGCAAAATAAGCAATTAACAGCTTTTGGAAACAAAATTTTGGGAGAAAAACTTGCGAGTGGACAAACACGTGTATCCCGTCAGGACGACCACGAATCAATCAATCAATCAATAATAATAATAACCCTTTCTACTGCTGGCACAAGGCCTGAAATTTGAGGGAAGGGATTAAGTCGATTACATCGACCCCAGTGCGTCACTGGTATTTATTTAATCGACCTCGAAAGAATAAAAGGCAAAGTCGACCTCGGCGAAATTTGAACTCACTATGTAGCGGCATTACCTCCAGCATGTTAACAATTCTGTCGCCGAGGTCGACTTTGCCTTTCATCCTTTCGGAGTCGGTAAATTAAGTAACAGTGAAACAATGGGATCGATATAATCGACTAGTTCCATCCCCTAAAACTTCAGGCCTTGTGCCTTTAGTGGAAAATATTATTATAATTATTAAAAACAATTAATCCAGCATGAATAACGATGTTTCGTCCGTAGAAACATCAAGAATGGAAAATAAAAAAAAAACAACCATTTTTGGAATCACTGTGTTTAAAAAACCAGCTGTTTCTCAGTCTCCACAGTTTGAGTTGTTCATGATAAGCATACATACAGACGCCACATATACATGCATGTATGCATACATACTCACAAGATATGGACAACAGTTCTTACCCTTACCACAGAATAATTGTGTCTAATAGTATAGGCATTACAAAGGGAATATTCCAGAGAGATGGTCTTTCTGTACTTCTTTTCATTTTGACACTGAATCCATTATCGTTCCTACTGCAGAAAACAAATGGTTACATGCTAGGATCTTCAACTGCTAGAAATATCAATGCAACTCATAATTTCTTTGTAGACGACCTGAAGATTTATGCTAAAAGATTTAACAAAACAAAAAACAACTGGAATTAATAACAACATTTTCAGCTGATATAGGCATGGAATTTGGCTAGAAAAATGTTCATATTTGGTTATAGAACGAGGAAAGTCAGTCCCCCAAACCCCAAACCTGTGCACCAACATTCTCTCTATCTTCCCCATTCCACACAAAGAATATTATAAGTACCTAGGCATAGACAAAAATGTATCATATGAAGGCACTGTGAATAAAGATAGAGAATGTTTCCCCAGACTTAGGAAAATATGGCAGTCAGAACTCTCCTCTTACAACAAAACAATATCCCACAATGCATTTCCAGTACCAGTGCTGATCCCAACATTTGGGATACTTGATTGGTCTGTAGAGGAAATCCACTCCATAGATCTTAAACCCCGCAAAATCTTGGCAACAACCAGAAACTTCCACAGAAACAGTGATGTTGACAGGCTCTATCTAAGAAAAAACTGAAGGTGATAGAGGCCTGAGATCAGTGCAGACGGCATTCGAATGCCGTATGGTACCATCCAGGCAGCACCTTCTAAACAACAGCTGGAAAAATAAATATATTAATGCAGTCCTGAAAAGTGAAGTGAGCAGCATTGTACGAATTGGCAGTGAACTCCTCAAGAAATACTCACTTCCTGATGATCTATAGAACCCCAAAACAGCTGGGCTCTCTTATCTCAGAGAAAACCTGGCTGGAAAGCACTCATGCAAAAAAACAAAAGAAAAACACTCAGCATAAAAAAAAGACGATGCTCAGAAGCTTGAAGAAGACAATAGAATTGACACGAAGCGCAGCCTCTCTTGGACACAAGACCACTACATCACACTTTGAAGGCTAAGCGTTTGCAATCCAGGAACAGGAGATTGCAACAAAGTACCTAGTGAACAAGAGAGACAGTGACGCTCTTGTAATCCCAAGATGTAACCGCATGAGTAGGCTATGTCATGCTTCTGTCGAAGATGTGATTAGCAGCTGTCCTAAAATGTCATCACGGTACTACCTACCTGTGCAGCACGATGTTGTTGCTAAAACAATTTACAATGCCATCCGCAAAAAAGACTGTCCTGAAATAAACTTAGAAAATCCCCGTTACGGAATACATTCATAAACGCCAACTCAAGGAATACTTCTGTCAAATGTAAACATAACAGACCGGATATTGTTGTTTGGAACAGAGGAGCAAAGGTATGTACCATCATAGAGGTCAACTGCTCTGCAGATATAAATATCTCTTTGAAAATCAAAGAAAAAGAGGAGATCTGTGGACAACTGCTCGGAAACCTCCAGCTTCTATATCCAGATTATGAATTCATATTCATAGGTTTTGTTAGTAAATGCTTATAGGAGAATCTGGATAAACTGGTGTTTTCAGAAAGAGAAATCGACCGGTCAATTCGTACATTACAAGTGCAATCTGTGAGTGGAACAGTAAAAATATGCAAAACTTTTCTCAAGTTCCAAAAATGTCTAATAATTAAACAGAAGAGGCACTTACATACATACATACATACATACATACATACATACATACATTAAACTCACTA
>NC_042998.1:131572787-131597787 GCF_006345805.1 Octopus sinensis | reverse complement strand
CGTGCAAAGCGACGTACCTTACTATATGCATTCGTGCAGTGTCCGACATTGATGATTATGTTTAACAACTGTTATCGAAAGCGTATATGATTAATTTAGCCATTGACCGAGTCCATCGTGAGGATCGACCTATTTCTCGCCTTTACCAAGCTGAAGCAGACAGTGTTCCAGTGGCAATGACGAAAGAGATTATGTGTTGGACAAGGCGGGAAGGAATCAGGAAAAACATCTTCCTCTTCAACGAAGCCTTCATCGACATCTTAAGGTTCTTTTTAGAAAGAAAAGTGAGGATAGAGAGAGATGAGTTCTCTTTCAGCGAATTTGTCAAAAGGTGGGTGACTGGCAAAAATACTTTAGGTGACTGGGCCTGCTCTAAGCATGCACATTTAGACTGGAGAACAAAAGTGAGGCAAGGATTTGTCATTTTGGTGGGCAGGCTAATCCTGGCTCTGTGGGGTTCTTTGATTGTCTCTCATTGGAGGTTTTCTTGTATTAGCAGATTGCATTATACATAGGTTCCCATATTTTTTATACCATGTATACTTTTACCTATTTTCCATGTTTTTCTCTTTTAGCCCTTCGTCTTTCATGTAACTCTCCTCACAAATTGTAAACTATCCTTGTAATATCCCCACCATCTGATGCCCTTGTGGAAAATAAAAGAAATCGTCATCGTTATCATCATCGTCATCATTATTAGGGACGGTGTATTGACAGCGTCAGTAGAACATGAGACAACTTGAATTGAAACATTTCTTCTCAGAATGTCCATAGTTCAAATCGCCAGATAAAGCGCCAGCTAAAGAAAGATGTCGATGTGTTAGACTATTCCAATCCTCTCAAATTTGCTGGTCTTGTGCTTAATTTAGAAAGCTACTACTACTACTACTACTACTACTACTACACTACTGCTGCTGCTGCTGCTGCTGCTGCTGCTGCTGCTGCTGCTGCTGCTACTGCTGCTGCTGCCGTTGCTGCTGCTGTTGCTGGGGTTCTTGGTAGAATCAATATTTTGTTACATCTGAAAATGCACTTGGGTCGATTTTTTTTCTTTCATTGTTTCTTCGGTATCGATAAATCAAATAGCTACATATAAGGTGATCAGCTGAATCGACCATACCCTCGACCAAAATATATGAACTCGTAACTTGTTAAAACTTATTACTAAAACGTGGGGTTCCAAAGTTGTTATGTTAGCCTCTATAGAATTTTGTTTGCTTCTTACCTCCATTCCATCTGCTTAATTTATAAAAAATAAATGTTTCATTTACTCTATTAAACTGTAGAAACCCTATGGCATTACATAATTTTGAATATTTTGTATTAATTTGCATCCTCATAACAACTGTTACAGTTTGTTTTTACAGTATATTCGGTTCATTTTGCCTCATAGTGAAGCCTTAAACGTTTATAATTTCATCCCGTACATAAATTTTAGACGTTACCATACAAATTAACTCACTTGTCTGTTGCATACAGCCATTGCTCGTAATCATGTACACGCATTGACATTAGTAAACATATCCAGATAAACATATGTAAATGATAGACACACGCTTGCACACACATCGTATTATATATTTAAGAACATTAGCGTAATATAATAAGGTAGAATGGAGTTGGTTAAAACAGCAGGGTTCTGGAATAAATTCCTGTGGTTTGTACTATACCTATCAATGTTTAATTACCTGCATCTCCACTACGATTCCAGTTGAAATTCTACCATGATTTATAATGTTTTTTTCACTGCTCTGTAGTCGATAAAGTAAATATTATTATTATTGCTATTTATTTTGTCAATCATGGTTGTTTTAATTGATTTACCATACTGCTTCCTTTTTCTTCAATGTGTTAGAAATAGCAGCTAAATATCCCTCATATCACACCCTACCGCGTTTGAAATGAAGGAAAGACATTGAATAATTTAATCTCATATATTTTAAGTCCGAAAAAGCATGGAATGGCCATGGTTGGAAAGTCTTTTGGTCATATATCTACAAGAACAAAGTTGGGCAGTGATTAGATAGCAGTAACAACAACGAAAATCAGCCAATATTATTCTGGTTTGAAAACTGAAAGAAACTTGCAATTTAAAGGCGGCGAGGTGGCAGAAACGTTAGCACGCCGAGCGAAATGCTAAGCGTCCTTGTCTCCTCTGTGTTTGGCCCCTTGTGGGTAGTAAAGAAATAGGTATTTCGGCTGTCTTCATATTCTGAGTTCAAATTCCGCCGAGGTCGACTTTGCCTTTCATCCTTTCGGGGTCGATAAATAAAGTACCAGTTACGCACTGGGGTCGATATAAGCGACTTAATCCGTTTGTCTGTCCTTGTTTGTCCTCTCTGTGTTTAGCCCCTTGTGGGTAGTAAAGAAATGAGTATTTCGTCTACCGTTACGTTCTGAGTTCAAATTCCGCCGAGGTCGACTTTGCCTTTCATCCTTTCGGGGTCGATAAATAAAGTACCAGTTACGCACTGGGGTTGATGTAATCGATTCAATCCTTTTGTCTGTCCTTGTTTGTCCCCTCTATGGTTAGCCCCTTGTGGGCAATAAAGAAGTAAGAAACTTGCAATTTAAATGAAGTCAGTCATAGAAAGTATAACTATTTTCTACCAAAAAATGGCTCTGTAAGTTGCAAATAAATAAAAATACGAAATAAAATGATTTAAGTATAAAGTAATTATTGAATTGAGGTCAGTGTTATCTGCTAGGTCCACCAGTCTATTTGACCTGGTTAGTAGATTGGTAGACATAATGCGCTTTAGTTTTGTAATTCGAAGTTCTGATTTTAATAGATCGTAGCTTACATCACCTTTTGACATTAATCTTTTTCTGTAATATATTGGAACCGATTTAATATCTTCTTGCAAAATCTAGAATAAAGCAAGAGAAGTATATCTATGTGCTTAGTCGCGAGTTATTAGTAGTAGGATGGATGAATTTCACACACTCTTTCCTTTCATTCATTAATTTTTCTTTCATCCATCTTCTTTCTTTCTTTCCTTCTTTTCTCTAAATCGTTTACAATGGGAAAAGGTTTCGTATGTGTTTTGGGATTTAGTGTCAATGCTTCTCACTTTGGGTGTCTTCTCTCATAGTTCCGAACCGACGAAAACATTGTCAGTACAATTTTGGAGAAGGAAGGTGCGTGGAAGCCGCTAGAAGTAACTGCTACTTTTCTTCGATGTTCCCAAGTTGTTGATTAGTTTTTCACCGTGACACTAAAATGATATCCCTTGGTGAAAGCTTGGATTGGGGACATGATGTTCTTGTATCGCTTAAACGCCAGAAGCTTCCTCTCAACCTCGTTGGTATGGCCCAAAGTAGTGTAGGAAAGCACAGTTAGCACATGTTTTACTGTAAGAGTCGAACATTTAGCTACATTAAAATTTAAAGTCAAATACTAAAATGCAAATGGATTCCTCTGTTGATTTCGACGAAGTTGCCACATTATCTTCCTATTTCGTAAATCACAGACCGAATAATTTTGATACAGCATGGACCTTTAAACTGCAGGTACGAAGTACAATCTACTGAGCTAGCTTCCATAATTTCGTCAACCTAGTTTCACTCAAATGTTTTGGGTCCGACTTGAAGTAGTGGGCTCTTGTCAATGATCTCTCTCTCTTACACATTTACACAAACATGTGTGCGCGCGCACACACACACACACACACACACAAACGCAAACGTAATTTCACTCCACTCCCCACACAACACACTCACACGCACCCACATGCTAGTAAGTGGATCCACGGCCGATCTTGACGATCCCTACCGATTCATTGTTAGCACAGTGGTTTCCAACCGGGGTCCATACGACTTTTGGTGGCTAAACTTTATTAGCAATAAATTGTTTATACTTCTACAATACACAATATATTTTAACGATTTTTTTTCATACAATTCTTAATAATATTTAATTAGAAAAATGCAGTATGATTTTTTAAAATTCGAATGGCTATGGAAGCCCAGTAGGGTAAAAATAGGAACCAAAAGGGTCCATAGGCTAAATATGGTTGAGAGCTTCTGTGTCATCGTGTCAGTGGATGAGTATAACCCTAAGGCAGAATTAGAGTGATATAGCGAGACAAGATATAAAAATAGATAAAACCTACACAGATTCCGTCTATCCAGTCTCACCCAGAAGAAAAAGTTTAGTCTTAATCTTTTATTTGTTTCAGTCATTTGACCGCGGCCATACTGGAGCACAGCCTTTAGTCGAACAAATCGACCCCAGGACTTATTCGTTGTAAGCCGAGGACTTGTTTTATCGGTTATTTTACCGAACATCTAAGTCACGAGGACAAACACACCAGCATCGGTTGTCAAGCGATGTTGTGTGTGTGTGTGTGTGGGGGAAACATAGACACAAACGTACATCTATCTATCTATCTATCTATCTATCTATCTATCTATCTATCTATCTATCTATCTATCTATCTATCTATCTATCTATCTATCTATCTATCTATCTATCTATCTATATATATATATACACACACACAAATACATTTGGAATTCTATACAAACAAAAAGGTACACACACTCACACAGACCAACAGACACGTACACACTACAAACATACTTGCATATACATCCACACACTTGCATACATACACACATATACATACACTACATTCACATTCCTCCCGCACACACACACACACACACACGCACACATATATATATATATACACAAATACATTTGCAATTATATACAAACAACAAGACACACTCACTCATATACACGGACATATACCGCAGAGTCGTACATATATAGGTATAGTCACGCGAACAAACACATACGTGAACATACACATACGCATACACATCTACGCCCACATCCACCCACCAGAACACACCCAAAGACACAGATACAACCTTCAAATACACACCCAGCCCCACAGTAAACCACAAAATGTACAAGAATGCATCTGCTGAAATAAGAGAAATGCAGTTTGATTCAGTCGGCTACTGTGCACCAACTGCAGCTGATTGCATTATCAATTCCACTACTACTGCAGATATTATTCTTCTTGTATCAGCAATCTATCTTCCACTCACCTCCAACCACTCTCTCCCTCCCACACGCTGCTGCTGCTGCTGCTGCTGCTGCTGCTGCTGCTGTTGTTGTTGTTGTTGTTTGCAACTGTTGCTGCACTTACTGCAAAACTTGCAGTTCCATTCAACGATGAATCCTAATGGATACTGCAATTCATAGTGTTGCAACTGCAACTTCGTAATACTACTACTACTACTACTACTACTACTACTACTACTGCTGCTGCTGCTGCTGCTGCTGCTGCTAATGCTGCTGGTTGCTGCTGCAGTTGGTGCAGCTGCTGCTACTGGTGCTGCAACTACTACTATTAACACTAACACCACCACCACCACTACTACTACCACCCCTACTACTACTACTGCTACTACCACCACTACTACTACTACTACTACTACTACTACTACTACTACCACCACCACCACCACCACCACCACCACTATTACCACCGCCTACAACCACGCACCACCACCACCATCACCCCCACCATCACCACCACTACCTCAACTACTAGTGATACTACTACTACTACTGCTGCTGTTGCTGCTACTGCTGTTGCTACTGTCACTGCTGCTGCTGCTAATTCCGTTTTGGTAATGGAACACTTGCAAAATAGTTGCTGTTCGTAACTGTTGTTGATGTTGTTGTTATAGCTAACGTATTCAGTTCATGTATCCGATGTTCTGGTTAGGGGTTCCAGTTGTTCTTACTGGCCATAATCTAGCTGATATATGATATACGATTCATGTCGTCGATTTTCTTTTTAAATATATACATAGGCGCAGGAGTGGCTGTGTGGTAAGTAGCTTGTTTACCAGCCACATGGTTCGGGGTTCAGTCCCACTGCGTGGCACCTTGGGCAAGTGTCGTCTTCTACTATAACCTCGGGCCGACCAAAGTCTTGTGAGTGGATTTGGTAGACGGAAACTGAAAGCCCATCGTATATATGTATATATATATATATATATATATATATATATGCGTGTGTGTGTTTGTGTGTCTGTGTTTGTCCCCCTAGCATTGCTTGACAACCGATGCTGGTGTGTTTATGTCCCCGTTACTTAGCGGTTCGGCATAAGAGACCGATAGAATAAGTACTGGGCTTACAAAAGAATAAGTGCCGGGGTCAAGTTGCTCGATTAAAGGCGGTGCTCCAGCATGGCCGCAGTCAAATGACTGAAACAAGTAAAAGAGTAAAAGAGAAAAGAGTATATATATTACATCAACAACTAATTACCCAGTGTATCTTTCTCCATTTTTAACACGGAACGGTTCGTGATTCGAGATAAATGATGCTGTTATTTCTAGCAGTACAAATGACAACATGAAAGTTCGAACAGTTAAGTTACAATTCAATTACTCTTATTAATTCAACATTTTGTGTATGTGGAACCGCTGCATTTATTTTACTACTACTACTATACTACTACTACTACTACTACTACTACTACTACTACTACTACTACTACTACTACTACTACTACTACTACAGCTGTTGCTGCTTGCACTACTACGGCGACAACGACGCTCACCAGCACCACCATTTACTACTACTACTACTACTACTACTACTACTACTACTGCTGCTGCTGCTGCTGCTGCTAGTGCTACTGCTGCTGCAGCTGTTGTTCTGCTACTGTTGCACAATTTGGTGTACTATCAGAGACGCATATGCGCGTGCACAATGCATGTATGCTATCTTTGTTCATATGTTACACCATACAATGCTAATTGGATTCATGTGCAAACAATGAGAGAGGCCAAATATCTGTTAGCTCTTCTCGCCAAATTATTCTCTCTTTTCGTGGTGTGTGTACAGTAGATCCTATAACTAGCAACTTGTGTATCTTCCTAGCGAAGACCTCTGTTACCTATATTCACCCACACACGCACGCACACGCACACACACACACACACAGTGATCCTTCGTTTACCGCGGTAGATTGGTTCCGAGACCGGCCGCGACAACTGAATTTCCGCGAAGTAGGGACACCATATTTACAGTATTTATTTAACGTGTATTTGGACTTTTAAAACACTCCCTGTACTGTTAACAACCCACCCATTACAGTAGTCTATTAATAACAAGGACAAAAGTTAAGTAATAACACTTTAGATTAAAAAAATAAAGATTGTTACTCTACTCAATACGAAAGAAATTGAAGTAAAATTTGAATGATAATGGTGATGAATTTGCTGCGCAGTAGAAATGATGATGATTAAGCTTACGGCGGTGCCCTTTCCTGGGACACCTCTTCCACTTCTTCCGAAGGTGCAACCGTAGTAGTAGCAGCAGCAGCAGATTCTTGTTTTTCTTTTTTAAAGCCCTTGGGTTTTTAGACTTGTAAATAAGTCATGGCTTTAACAAAAATCCCGCAGCATTGTCACACATCACGAGGGTCACACGATCCTTGTATGCTTTAAAGCCAAATGCTTTTGCTTCCTTTTTGAACAAATGGCTGAGTACCTTTCGAGTGTTAGGCCTCACAGATAAAAATTTTAGGTGTTCATATATATATATATTTTAAAAATCCGCGAAGTCGTGAATCCACGATAGTTGAACCGCGAAGTAGCGAGGGATCATTGTATATAAAGTATTCTTTTAGGAATACCTTTTTAAGCATAAACTGAAAATAACAAACACATACAGACATATACAGACACACGCCTCCATCCATCCCCCTCCCTCCCTCCCTCCTCCCTCCATACATACATACATACATACATACATACATACATACATACATACATACATACATACATATATACATACATACATACATACATTGATGCATGCTACCAATCTTGAGAAATGAAGCTTCTCAGAGCCAGAAAGGAGAAAGTCTGATTCGAAGGCTACAGACTCAAGTCATCACAGAACTGTAAAAATTTATAAAGTTTTTCAGACGTTTACCATTTAATACATGTATCCGCATGTCTAAACATGCAAACATAGACATGAGAATATATACATAAAACAATGCGTATAAATCTGCAAATGATCTGACACCAAATACTGATAAACGCACACATGCAAAAATACTCTGTTGATGTTGAAATTCCATAGATATCGGGAGTATATTCAGGCCAAGACTCTAGTTATCCATATTGAAAGGTCACAGCGCCGGCACTAGAGACATGTGATAAAGAATGTCGCAGGAAAGTGTGAATCCAGTTGTAAAATATAATAACGGTAGTTACTGAGATAGAACATTATGAAGGAGGTGCTGAGAATTCTACTCTTACGAACCTCCCAAGAATATGATAGGAAAAATTGTAACCCCCGCCCACACATATATAAAAGGATTTAATTTACTTTGCGGGAGCAACTGTTTTATCGAAAGCGTATATTGTTGTCAAATGCTCGAAATACGAGACTAGAAAAACTGCCAACAACTGATGAAGAGTCGTTCTTTATGTTGTTTGTTTTGTTTTTCATTTGTCCTTTCGTTGTCCGAAAGAATAGTTCATGTTCCATGTACTCGTGGTTCACATATGCATATATATATATATATATATATATTATATATAATATATATATATATTATATATATATATATATATATATATATATATGTATATAAAGGGAAGGTTTACGAAAGAAAAAAACAAAAGACGAAGACAGGTGGTGTACAAAACAAACAGATGTATTAGTATATCGCTCAGGAATAGAAAGAGTTTGTTACATTTCGAGCCTACGCTCTTCTACAGAAAGGTACACAGAAAAAACAAGGAGAGAAAAGAATGTGTGTAGTAGCTAACGACCTATCATGGCGTCTATATATATATGTATGTAAATATGTATGTAAATATACGTATGTAAATATACGTATGTATATATGCATATATATATATATTATTTATATTATACAAATGTACACACACACACGCACACACACGCGCATATAGATATTCTCAACCAAAACTGAGAGGATGAGCAGAGTAACATTTATTGTAAAGCTCGTGTTGGCTGAAGAAGTTGTTATGCGAAACTTGAAGTCATTATCGTCACGATCTTCACAACGCGCGCACACACACACACACACACACACACACACACACACACACACACACACTTAAACACATGCATACATATCGATATACACAAACAAATACATACACGTACACACAAATATGCAATTAATTCTGCAAACAAGGAGACTGAAATAGGAAAATTACATTTAATAAAATATATGCATCTCTGTGAAAAACGTTATGACGAAACCGTAAGTAGTGATGCGTACTTACATCATTAAACAATACTGGCTTTAATTTAAGATCTGAAATGAAGAAAGCAGCCTACTGATTCAGCTGAAACTACACCTCGTTTGTTGACTATGTATCCTGTGACTGCCCTACCCATCACAACGCAGTACTATTACCATTCATGGATTTTAAATTATATATTTTATAGCCTGTTTGCTATTTGACATGTTTATTTGCTGATTTTTTTTTTCAAGTAATGTTATTTACTATTTTATAATTTATTTTAATTTCTGCATCAACAACAGCAACAACAACGACGACAACAACAATAACATTAGTAGCTGTTGTAGCTACAATAATTAACAATCGGGAAGCAAGCCCTCATCTTCGGCAATGTTTGAGAAATCAGATGCAAGGATTCAGAAACATCTGTAACAAAAACATAATTTATCATCCCTTTCTTCTCATCATCATCATCTTCATCATCTTCCTCATTTTCATAATCTCAGCCTTTCTCCTTTTCCATTTCCTTCTTATCATTATTTTTATCAAGTTAACAAAATATTCTCTTTCTTCGTGGCTCTTCGATCTACTAGAAACACCAGTTAAACCACTCTCTACCATTTGTTCCAGAGGAAAAAGAAAATTACTGAATAAGCAAAGCTGGGATTTCTTGTATCATAGATCTGCTTGATTAAGGACCGATTTCGTGTTACACAACATTATCCTCCTGCTCCTGCTACCCCTCCTCCTCCTCCTCTTACTACTACTACTACTACTACTACTCCTCCTCCTCCTCCTATTCCTCCTATTCCTCTTCCTCCTCTTCCTCCTCTTCCTCCTCTTCCTCCTCTTCCTCCTCCTCCTCCTCCTCCTCCTTTGCCTCCTCCTCCACCCCCATCTCCCTTTCCTCCTCCTCCTCCTCCTCCTCCTCCACCACCACCACCACCTCCTCTTCTTCCTCCTCTCCTTCTTTCTTCTCTTCATCCTCCTCCTCCTCGTCGTCGTGATGATCAGTATCATCTTTATCATGACCATTGCCGCCGATGTCGTCGTCATCATCATCATCATCATCAAAATCAAATAAACATCATGAGCATCATCATCGACTACAACAGCAACAATTGCATTCTGTTCCTATAAGAAACCGAAGGACAAAATACAAAGAGACAGTGTAATGCAATGATTAAATTAAGAAACCATACTGAATGGAGTGGGCAATACCCTCACTCTCTCTCTCTCTCTCTCTCTCTCTCCTCTCTCTCTCTCTCTCTCTCTCACCCTTCCTCTCACGCTCACTCTTTCTCGCACTTTCACTCTTTCTATCACTCTCGCTCTTCCCTTACAGAAAAGAAACAATAGTTGATGTTTATACAAATTGTAACATTTGCATATTTATGAGAGCCGATGTTTTTACAGTTGGATTTATCCAGTGCGAAACACTTAATGTCTAGATGAAAGATGTGATATGCACTTCTGACATCTCCAGTATCTGTCTTGGTGCTATTATAGTTTACCATAGCTGCTGTAGTTGTGTTAAGTCTAATGTTATTCCTGGTATTACGTAGCAGTTAGCTACTAAAATACTGTGCAACGCTAAAGAGTCTGACTTAACAGGTCTACGTCCATTTTAGTTACAAATTTTGGCAGAAGGCCAGCAATTTCATGGTGTGGAGGGGTGGGCGAAAGTTGATTACATCAAACAATAGTGTTGAACTGGTACTTAATTTATCGACCCCGAAAGGTAGCGAAGTAAAGTTAACTTCGGCGGAATTTGAACTCAGAATGTAAAGAAGGACGAAATGCTGCTAAGGGTTTTGACCGGTGTGCTAACGAATCTGCCAGCTCTGAGTTCGATTTTACCGAGGTCGATTTTACCATTCATCCTACCGGAGCCGATAAAATAAGTACCAGCTGAACACTGGGGTCGATGTAATCGACTAATCCCCTCACCCGAATTTGCTGTCCTTGTGTCAAAATTTGAAATCAATATTGGCGATCTCGAAGATCACGATCACCACCATTCCTTCTCTTACTCAGCAGTAAAAATGTTTGCTTCGTTCTCGATTCAAAATCAGTACATGACGCAATGGCTTTCATTTTACTATAACGAGTCGAGAAAGAGTACGTATCACTAATATTCTGAGGAACTGGTATAATGGAGTTTACCTTTGTACTTTAATACATTTAGCTTCATGTCAGCTCCAAAGAAATCAATGTTATTTCGACTGATATTAATTATTTGTATGCTGGTAGAAAAGCAGATACAGGGAAGCTCCAGGTTAAATGCCTTATTTAGTTACTTGCTTTTATAAATTGATGTCAAATATTGCTGTTTTGTTTTTGTTTATTTATTTGCCTCTTATCCGTCTACAGTAGGTATAAATATCAGATATAAATACCAGTACTAGACTCAATCATACCAGTTATATACCCTACCCATAAATTTTATGTCTTCGGGCATAGCAATGATTGCAGGTTTTGGTAAAATGTCCCACAATATGTTTTATATAGTTATAGAAAGCAGTAACTTGGCAGAATGAATCATCGAAAGTTCGGCGAAATGCCTTGCAATAACAGTTCCGCCTCTGTGGTCTGAACTCTGACTCCTGCAGCGGTAAATGTTTAGATTTCTTCTTCTTCTTCTTCTTCTTCTTCTTCTTCTTCTTCTTCTTCTTCTTCTTCTTCTTCTTCTTCTCTTCTTCTTCTTCTCCTCCTCCTCCTCCTCCTTCTTCTTCTTCTTCTTCTTCTTCTTCTTCTTCTTCTTCTTCTTCTTCTTCTTCTTCTTCCAGTATATTCTCATCTAGCATGATAAGAAAAATATACTGAGAAATCAGAAAACATATCGGGCGGGAACAGATTGACGAGCGTGGACAGATTGACGTGCTGTACAGTTAAAATGTTACTTCCACTTAGTTTTCATTCATCTTTCCTGCGGTGGTTGTGAGATATTTGGGTAAATCATAAGCCCATCTGCAAAACAATGCTACAAAACATTATTATTGTTATTCATACAGCATATCTTACCTTCATTGATATTTATATTAGATACTGTTCTTCTCTTCTTGAGCCTAAGGACAGACGCGATCAAGATGATCGATGATCGAAATTGATCCATCCGAGACTATCCCATCCTTTTGTGTATATGTATTGAGCAACATGGAGAAGAAGTGCTAATGTGCTGTGTGTGTATGTGGGGGAGTAATTCTTCAGTTGTGTAGTTGTGTATGGGAAGAATACTGTCATAATGTTAGAGAATATTGGTCTGATGCGAGGTAATGCAGCCCTCATGTTAGGGAAATATTATCTGATTGTGGTGAAATGGGTTTTCTGTTGTGCGTGATGCTAACTTTATATGAGAGATTCGTACATACGAAGCAATGCTCTACTGGTACGGGAAAATATAATCCTTTTGTATGGGACAACGTTCGATTAAGAGGAAATATTGTTCAGTTATAGAAGATTTCTGTCACATTGTAGAAAATTACTGTCCTGGTGTGTGTGTGTGAAAGGAATTTGTCCTATTATAGAAGAATGCCGCCTCGTAAAATTTTAGCCACGAAATTGATGCTGCATATTTATTAAAGACGTTTGCTGAGACAAATCTTTGTTTGCATTGAAGTAGAGCGATTACTAAAAGAAGTTCCCGAATGCTTCTCAGCACAAGTGAAAGAGTTCCTAATATTTATGTGGAGTAAAATATCATTAAGAAAACCGTGTTTTTAATTGTGGTACGTCGGGGATAAGTCATTCTAAACTAATTCACCCCAATTTAAACTACTGACAAAATATTAATTAGATGAACTAGAAATCGCATGAATGAGAAGGAAATTAAGAATGATTATGTATCACCGATACAGCACACAATCTCTGAACAAATTTAGTTCTTCTGTTATTTTTACCTAGTTTCAGTTCCCTCGAGTTCAATTTAATCTTTCATTTCTGCGCTACTGTTGAAAAATTAGTTCAAGTAATATAATATAATTCAATGTAAGTAATCGAATATGTAACCCTTATCTACGAATTTGTGTCGTTGTGAACGAATGTTTTGGATGTTAAGGTTGTGAGAATATGAGAAATGGCAGAAAGCCGGACTGAGAAAATACTCTGCAGTATATAGTAGTCACATAAATTTCCTTTTTGAGTTCAAATCAAGCAGGGACCGACTTTGTATTGCGTTCTTTTTTGAGATGGTAAAATAGCGCTTATTCATCTTTATGACTTCAAATATTTCCATGATCAACTTTAACTCGCATATCTCTTTACGAGTTCAGTTTTCGACAGAACTTTTCCTTTCGTTGTTCTGTGGTTAGAAAAACATATACAATTCTTGTCATGCGGTCGATTTAATCTAACATCGACTATACACCTTCCCTTTTTTCTTACTTGAAATTTGTAACTTTGTGTCAAAGTTAGAATTTATCACTATAAATGTTAAATGGTATTGCAAATTATTAACAAAAACAATTATAAAGTTTCTGACAAAATGCTAAATTGCTGAATTAGGAAATATTGGAGTTTCGGAGAAAATAGCAATACTGGCCAAAATTCTTCGCCGTATTTAATTATCATGTTTTACATTCTGAATCAGTTCTCGCCCAGAGCAGTTTTGACTTTCAATCTTTCATCATTAAGACATTGGTTAGAATAAGTACCAGTCTAGTCCGGGATGTGTTATGTCCCTTTTCTTTGGACTGTTTCCCATCCCCAGAATGTATGATCCTGTGCTGAAATTGTAATAAATATCGGACATAATTAGGGTATTAGCACAAACGAGACAGAGAGACAGAGAGCCAGAGAGCTTTTACGTTCTAATTTCAAATACTTCCAATATTTACTTCGTGTTTTATTCTTCTGGGATCGAAAAAAAAAAGAAAAAAATCAAATATCAAGGTTGATTTAATCTGTTCTATTAATCCATTCCCTCAAATGTGATGTCATGTACCAGCCCAAGAAATTAGTTTGTTACAAAATTATATTAAGAATCATTAGTAAGAAACGGTAAATTTGGACAAAAGTATTTAAAGTATTTCACTTAAAAAGTGAAATAATTAAAAGTAAAACTTATAAATTTTACTATAGGCAACTTTATAGTTAGGATTGATAAAATAAATACAAGTTTGTTCAAGTATTGGATGTGACTAAACCCATTATTTTGTTTGAAGTTTTGCGATAGTGAGAGGAATCCTCGTTATTAATTTCTTTAAAAGGGCATAAAATCAGCTGGCAGAACCATTAGCAAATCGGACAAAATACTTAATGGCAATTCTTCCGACTGTTTACGTTCCGAGTTAAAATTTGGCCGAGGTCATCTTTGGCATTCCCCCTTTCGAGTGCGATAGAAGTAGTACTTGGACACTGGGGTCGATTTAATCAACTAACTCTTTCTTCCTAAAGTTGCTGGCCTTGTGAAAAATTTTGAAATCATTATTACGAAAAGATAGGAGAGATATTTTAATTAAAAACGCAACGGTGCTTGTTGGATAAAATTCCTTTTTATATTCATTTACTTTATGAGTTCAGGTCACGCCAAAGCAATTCTTATCGCTCATCGTTTTGTTGTTGCTAGAATAAAGTAAATGCTAAGTACTGTGGTCGATTAAGTCAAATAAATTACTTTCCACACCCATTGCTGATTTTCGGTAAAACACGTAATTTTGTATCAATGGTAAAAAGAAAGTCATTATTATAGAAAAATGGTATTAAAAATCGTTGGTAAAAAAAAATGACTAGAAATCACTATTGCTGTAATGGATTTTTTCAAAAAAAATTAATTTATTGAACTTACTTTTAGGTATTCGTCTATTTTACTGTCGTTTTTTAGTTGTTGTTGTTGCTGCTGCTACTGCTGTTAGTTTCGCTTCTATTGCTGCTGATACTATTAGCTAGTGTTTGCTGTATGGGGAAATATTACTGCTTGGTAACAAAAAGAAATAATAAGAAAGTCAATATATCCTCATAAAGAGAAGCTTTCAGAAAAAGAGAACCACTTTTAACTGAAAAAGAAAAAGGAAGGGGGAAAAAACACAAAAGTAAAACAAAGAAAAGAACACAAACAAAAATTGCTTCCGGGATGCGATCAGTGACAGGGCTTTGCTAGCTGGCTGGCTGGTTGGGAGGTTGACTAACTGGATAACTGAAGGTGGTGTTAGAAAATAGTCGGCACTTCTAGCATATTTTATTTTATTTTATTTATTATTTATTATTTGGTATTTATTACACCTCGTCCTCCTCACCATCATTACCACTATTACCACCACTACCATTGCTGATATTACATAGTTCACTATCACTACCGCTAACCTGTATCTCCTCCAAGGTACACACATACAACACACAGCAACAATAGTAGCAAACACAACGACTATAACCATTGCCATTCTCTTTCTCTGTCTCTCTGTATGATTACTCCTTTAGTTTTATTATATTGTAATGCAAAAGAGAGTGTCAGGAACCATCACATTTACAGAAGCAAATTAAGCAGAAGCCGGAAGCGGCAAAAATCTCGAAGTCTTTGAAGTGAGAAAGAAAATAATAATAGTAATAATAAATAGATAAATAAATAGAGTGTAAAAAATATTAAAAAATGAAACAAAAATAGAATACACAGGTTCTAGTAGCAGAAGTACGTTATCATCATACAGTGAATATATATAAGTATCTCTGTGCGTCGAAATGTGTGTATGTATGACCTTCTACCGATATCTTTCCGAACATCAAAGGAAGATGATTTCTTTCTTTGGAGTAGAGGAAATAAAATAGACAAAGAAATAAATAAAAAAAAGCAACGCACGATATACATAAAAGAAAAAAAAAGCACAAGATTTCTTATGTAAAAAGGAGGAACCAGAAAAAACAATTACAGCAACAATAACGAAAACGAGGACAACAACGGGAGGAAACCAACAACAAGGTGAACAACAGAAGAGTATTTAGTTAAAGAATAAAGTTTATGAGAAAAAGCGTGTATATGTATATATATATATATATTGCAACGTCAATCATGCACATAAGTAGGGAAATGAAACGAAACTGAAAATAAAAAGAAAAAAGAAAAAATTGACGAAACTTCAAGGAGTTCAATAGAAAGGACATACAAAAAATCCAATCTTTCATTCATATACACACATGCATAAATACGAACACACACACACATACACACACACACAAACACACACAAACACACACACACACACATACACACACACACACACATCCCCGTGCTGTTTTTAATTAGAGCTCAAAGTAAAAGTTGTTCAACTTCACTGAAGCTCACCAGAAATATGATACAGCGCATTACTGTGATATCTTAAGTACAACAATAGCAACAATAATCATAATAGCTTCTGATTAGACCACAAGACTAACAATTTTGAGGAGAGGTGGGTTGCGAGTTGTCGATAGGATCAACACCCAGTATTTGATGGGTATTTAATTTTGAAAGTCAAAGTTGACCCCGGCAGTATTTGAACTCGAAACGTAAGAGGGTGGGATCAACTGTAAAACGTAATTTACATGATGATCTAACGGACTCCGTTCGCTCAGACTATCGTCTGATAAGCTTCAGTAGTTTTTAATTTTACAATTCTTTCCATTATCCACATACACTCACACATACACACTAACAATCATACACTTATATAAATGTGAGTGTCTATGTATATGTGATATATATATATATATATATATATATATATATATATATATATGTGTGTGTGTAGGGAGATCCCCCCCCCAAAAAAAAAGCAACAAAAGACGAAGACAGGTGGTGTAGATAACAAAAATGTATTAGTTTAACGCTCGGGAAGTGAAAAAGTCTTTAACGTTTCGAGCCTACGCTCTTCCACAGAAAGGAACACAGAAAGAAACAGGGAGAGAAAATTAAGAGAGAGAAAAAATAAATATATGCACATGCTATTACATGTATATAAGTATATACACATCTATATATATGGATACAAACATATATATGTATACATACGTACACACACACCCACACACACCCACATATACATATTTATGCCTATATATGCACATACATATGATTATGCGTATGTTTGTATATATATATATATATACGACCGGCTTCTTTCAGTTTCCGTTTACCAAATCCACTCACAAGCCTTTATGGTACGCGGGGCTATAGTAGATGACACTTGCCCAAGGTGACATGGAGTGGGACGGAACCAAACATACACGCACACACGCATATTTATATACATACATATATACGACGGGCTTCTTTCTATTTTCCGCCTTTCAAATCCACTTACAAGACTATAGTAAAAGACACCTGCCGAAGGTGCCACGCAGTGAGACTGAATCCAGAACCATGTAGTTAGAAAGCACGAAACTTTAAATCCTGTGGAACCGAGTCAATCTTTTAAGGCTCTATATACAGTAAACATTGTCATATCTTAAGAGGTGCATAACAAGCTTAATCACCATTTTAGCCTTATAATGGCCAGCGGATACTATCAGGAATACTGGGATATTGAATAAAGGTAAACATTTATCTCTGTACTTGCTTTGTATGTATATTCTATGTTCAAAGTATGGGAATGGATCTACTGGAAGAAACATTGAATATTAACGCATTTGAACCCAGCATTTCGATCTTTTGAAATTATAATTAAGCACATGAGATTCTAAAATTAGCTAACATGTCATGTTCAATAAATCTCTCTCTCCCTCTCTCTCTCTCTCTCTCTCTCTCTCTCACACACACACACACACACATACGCACACACACGCGCACACACACACACATATATATGATTGTGTATGAAATTATCATAAGCTTATATCATTTCTTGCTTTGTGTTAACTTGTGGTTATTTGGAACCTCAGCGTTGATGTAATTGGATGCTTAATCATCACGAATCATCAGAACACTTTATCACATTATGTCACATTGTCATAAATTGAGTCCTTTGTGGTCAAGCATCCACTTGCACCGACGGAGAAGTTTGAAACATCTACAACAGTAGAATTTACTTTGAAAACGTCACCAAACCACTATACTGGACAGAAGCACGATGATATTCTAAGTGAAGCTCCAACCTCAACTATAGGAGTCATACATCTAACTAAACACAAGTTATACTATATTTGTATGTAAGTATATGTATGCATGTATATATACATAGGGAGAGTTTACGAAAAAAACCAACAAAAGACGAAGACAGGTGGTGTACAAAACAAACAGATGTATTAGTATAACGCTCAGGAATAGAAAAAGTCTTTTACGTTTCGAGCCTACGCTCTTCTACAGAAAGGGGCACAGAAAATAAGGAGAGAAACAAGGAGAAAAAAAATGTGTGTAGTGGCTAACGATTTATCATGGCGTCTGTATGGATATATACATATCCATGCATACATGCGTGTGTGTGTATAATCATATAAATGTATACATCCATGTGTATATATACATATATATGTATATATGTATAAATGATATAAATATGCATATATACATATATAAACTTTATAATTATATATATATATATACTCTATATATTACATATATATACATACAGGCTTATGTGTGTGTGTGAGTGTGTATACACATACACACACACACACACACATATGCACGCATATATATATATAATGTAAAACTCACACATGCATGCTCAAGATATTAGTTTAATCTTTTTCTTTTTTACAATAGATATAAGAAGACTGAGAATTTTAGCATTAGAACATTCCGATTTTAGAAACATATTGTTCGTTTCCATCATTGCAGGTCCATTACTTATATACTTACCATTATTTTTACATATCTAAAATCATCGAGATATTTTGCAATAGTTCCAACTGTGCTTCTTATAGTAATTAGATGAAAAAAATCATTCTCATTGTTGTTGAAGATTTCTATGTTGCTGATGTTAGTTGATGCTGCTAGTAACGCTACTTATGTCCGGCAGTGGTTGTGTGAGGGGGGGGGGGCAGCGCTTTTAGTGAAGGGTACGATTGTTGCTGTTGTGGTGGTAGTTGCGATTTGCTTGGCATGTGATGCCGATGGACATGATATTGTTGATGGCTGTGATATTATTCTGCCGGTCGTAGTTGCTGTGATGATGGCAGCGACATTGGCTGAGTGTGGTGGGTTTTGAGGTAAGGTTTTTTTAATAGAGATTATTAAGATATAGGAACTGGAGATAATAATGATGATGGTGGTGGTGGTGGTGGTCGAGTTTTTAATAGCTGTCAAGATCGGTGATGTGTCGTTGCAGTTGCAGTTTCTGATGTTCACGTAACGACTATTTAAAGATATATTGGTAATTCATTCCACAGATTGCTTTATGAAGAGAGATATTGCAGTAAACTTCAGTAACAGTAAACAGTATCACGATGATGATGATGATGATGATGATGATTATGCAGATGAAAATACTGCAAAGAACAACAACTATAATAAAACATCACGACCAACTGCAGAAACAATAAAAATCTTTTTCTATTTGTGCAGAAGGACAACAATTTTGAAGGAGGAGGTAATTCGATACTATTCATCTCCTGCATTAAGGAGTGAGCCGTTTCTATGAAAATCTCTAAACGCCCGAAGAGTTCTGGCTCTCCTGTCCCTTTCGGCGCATAACCAGTTACTAGTATGACGGCACCCTTTTGCTACTGTTCACATCCAGAATCCCCAATCAGTGTCCAAGCAGTCGGTCCGCATCGTGAGTTTCAAAACCTTGCAAAACATCACAACAGCTTTTGTATCCACTAAAAATGGATACGAAGACTTGATAAATGGAAACTCAGGTCTCTCAATAAACTGCGAAATCTATAACTAGTGAGCTGAGGTCATTGAACAAGTGACCCTATTACCGAAATTAACCCCGGCCAGGTGCACTTGCAGTGCATGTTCTGAGTAACCTCAATCCAGTCACAAATAGCTGGGAATACTTGAGGCAGATGGAATCAAACACCACGATATGAAGGAAAAGATAAAAAGAAATTACCTGCGGCGAGTGAGAAAAATATTGACTTCAAAGCTGAATGCCAGAAACGTAATTTCGGCAATAAATTCGCGCGCAGTCGAAGTAGTTTGTTATGGCACTGGAATCCTGAAGTGGACAGAGAAGGAGCTAAAAGAGATGGACATGAAATCAAGAAAGCCCCTAACGATGATTGGAGCCCATCATTCACGTGAAGACACTGATCAGCTATACATGAAGAAAGCAAATGGAGGAAGGGGACTGATAAATGTGGAAGACTGCATGCGTATCGAACTCGAGAGCTTAATGAGATACCTAGCCCATAGTAAGGAAACCTTGCTAGTGACAGTTAGGAACAAGGGAGTATTGAAAGCAGAAAAATAGGGAAAACAAAGGAAGACGGGAAGACGTAAAAAAAGGACATGAAGAAGAATTACGCAAGAAGGGACTAAACAATCAATTTCATGTAGCCACAGCAGAAGTTGCTGGAAAAAATAGGTGAGATTGGCTGATGAAAGGAACCCTAAAAAAAGTGACAGAGAACAATATACTGGCAGCGCAGGACCAAACTTTGGCCACGAATGCCCTAGACTTGCCCCAAACCACTACAAGTTATGGCGACACGACCATGTAGCGAAAGTGCTACACTGGAAACTGCGATAAGTGGGCGCTAGAGGGAGGCAAGACGTGGTATGAGCACAAACCGCCGCAGAGAGTGGTGGAGTCGGAGATTAGCAAAATCATCTGGGATTTTTCAAAAATAAAAGATCAGATGTTACAGCATAACAGACCGGACCTAGTGGTGGTGGACAAGGTTGCATGCCCTTTTGACTCATGAATATTCAAGAAGGAAGACGAAAAGATAGATAGATACAACCGTCTTAAGTACGAAATATGGAAAAGTAAGAAGGTAAAGGTAGTCCTAATTTTTGTTGGGTCCTTGGGAACAGTATCAGAAGGCATCAACAGGAATATCAAGGAAATTGGAATAGAGTGCCCAGTAGAACTGTTACAAGAGGTTTGCCTCCTTGGCAAGTCCAGAATAATCAGGAAAGTATTAGATAGCCGGAAAGAACGAATAGCATGGTACTGTAGGTTGCAGGTAGAAAGCCCGCTACGCATGCAAGACTCCAGGAGCTCCAGTAAAATCTATGATAAAAAGAGAATAAAAGCGAGGGATGTGAGTAACGATTTTGTAAATGGTTTAACCATAGATCGATTTCTAGCATGTGGCACTACTCATTAGTGCTCTTATTATAATTATATTCATATGATTATATATTTTGTATATATATATATATATATATATATATATGTATGTGTGTGTGTGTGTGTATGGTGAAGTATATTTGTCACGATGTCGTACAGCTACACCTCGCTCAGATTTATTATTGCTTATATATATATATATATATATATATATAGTATGTGTAGTATGTCCTGTACTCTGTTTTTCTGTTGTAAAAAAATGGTTTTTCCGTTTTCGTTTCTCGTTGAGTTCTACGTCTGTTTTTCTGTTGTAATAAAATGGTTTTTCCGTTTTCGTTTCCCGTTGAGTTCTACGTCCAGTTGTGGTGTCCTGTACTCACGTATATATATTTATATATGCATGTATATATACATGTAGATGTAGGTACATACATATATGTTTGTATGTATGCATATATTTTATTTATTACACTATTGTTTGACAGCGCCCTCGCCACGGTTCGATTCGATTCGTTCGCTTCGTTCGGTTCTTATTCTCCCAGTACTGTTTTATATATAATTATGACGCGAAATTCCTTATCTCTTTGCTTTACCTTCCCTTCTCTCTCTCTCTCTCTCTCTCTCACACACTTCCTCATCTCTCTCTCAGCCGCTTGTCTTCCTCTATCTCTCTCTCTCTCACTCCTCCTCATCTTTGTCACTGCTAGCCAAAACTACTTCCTTTTACACGCGGCCTTCAAACTGTAAAGACACATTTGTGTTCCCATGCGCTGCCAGAACCTCCTCCGTGTAAGCCAGAAAAATGCATTTTCGTTTGCTTTTCTTGTTTGTTTTCTTGTTTATTTTTATTTCTCGTATTGTATTTTCTTGTACATGTATTTTTATCTTGTATTTTATTTTGTAGTTTTATTTGTATCGTTTTTACGTCCTGTTTGTGTTACATTTTTTCTTGCTTGTTTTTGCCCCTCTGCGAGGTAATTTTATTTTAATTCTCTCGCAGGAAGGACTAGTTTGGCGAGTCGTGTTCTGTCTTGCCTTCGAAACACGCTAGAGTCGAACTAGTGACAGCTGATGAAGGGGATTTTTCCTTGTGTAGTATGTCCTGTACTCAGTTTTTCTGTTGTTAAAAAATGGTTTTTCCGTTTTCGTTTTCCGTTGAGTTCTACGTCTAGTTGTGGTGTCCTGTACTCACGTATATATATTTATATATGCATGTATATATACATGTAGATGTAGGTACGTACATATATGTTTGTATGTATGCATATATTTTATTTATTACACTATTGTTTGACAGCGCCCTCGCGTCGGTTCGATTCGATTCGTTCGCTTTGTTCCGTTCTTATTCTCCAGTACTGTTTCATATATATATATATATATATATATATATATATATATATATATATATTATATATATATATATATATATATATATATATATATATATATATATATGTATGTTGTATATATATATATATATATATATATAAATAATTATAATATAAATATATATATGTATGTATGTGTATATGAATATATTTATACATACATATATATATATATATATGATATATATAATATATATATATATATATATATATATATATATATATATATATATAATATTAGGGAATAATTGTTATTCCAACCTTACAGGTAAACTTCAGTATAATATTAGACCGAATTTCGTAATGTATAATATATAATATATGTATATAACTAACTTAGAAACGAACCACCATTCCACAACTTACCTCATAGTATGATAAGGAATAAAAAATAATGATAAGATAATAAAATAATAAGAAAATAATAAGGAATAAAAAATATATATATAAAGAAACAAAACCTGTAATGTAATCCCTAATTTAAAGACATTAATATTATTAAAAATTACGAAGTAAAAAATTCAAATAGAGTATTATTGTGAACATTATTAATTCATTATGGAGAAGGTAAATAAATTTAAATACGTGTTAGTGTATAAAGTTAATAAAATATGTATTTCGATATTGTTTAGAACAAATTTAAAAGACATGACTTATCTGCCGGCGAATCACTGTAGATTAAACCGAAATAAGTGTACCTTTTCCAGTCACGTGATAAATATTTCCTACAATATATTTCCTAAGAAATTATTGAAAAAGAAGGTCTACCTAAAGTATATTATTTATTGAAGATTTAAAATACATAAAACGTTTAGATCTACAAAAAATAATAACTGTAACACTTACGAAATTTATGTATTACGCAAATAAGGCTATAAAACATTGTAATAATGCACATATCGTTAAATTCTTTATTAGTAAAAAGGTAGTTATTTATTCTAATTATATATAATTATGTAATGTTTACAGTGTATTCTAAGCTAATTATATGTATTTAACGCTACTAATAATAACTATAAATTGGTAATTTTTCATGGGTTTAAATAAATCAATACATTATCTAAACTTATTATATAAATAATTTAATTTATGTTTACATTTAATATTACGTTCATCTTGGGGGTTAACAATTTTTTATTAGCTAATAATATCTCTTTAAATTCATTTGTACATAATAGCAGAATTTACTCCCTATTCTATACGATTTAGCCTTAGAAACTATTTCCCATTTTAAATCGTATTTTATTCTTTTAGGTTTAAGTTCCCAAATGTATTTACTAAAGCCCGTAGAATTCATTAAATTTCTGTTCTTAAAAGAATTCATATGTTGGGCCACCCGTGATTTAATTTTATTGGAAGTCGATCCTATGTAAGTAGTATTTATGTTATCATTATTACTATTATTATTATAATTCAAAATCCTTTCCTTTCTTTGTCAGTGTTCACTTACCCATCGTTGCAAGGTAACAGATTGATGTTATTGTTCATATAGATGGGTCTCTGCTGGAGTAGACGACTCCTTGGCTTCTATATTCTTTTTAACACCTGATGCGCAAGCACTGTAGACAAACAGATTTTATTTTGATTCTGTGTTAGTAATGTCCTAAAATGCGACCGATGATGTTCTAGAACAGTGGTAGCAGCATCCACGAGCTTCATCTCTGGGATATTTTGTTGGTAGAGATACTGCATTTGCTGCTGCCTACTATCCTATTTTTCCTTTTATTTCCGTTACCTCCTGGGCTAAAAAACATTCAATTGGCTTTGCTATCACTGTTATTGTAACTAGGTCTTCTTCTCTGCGCCACCTGTCACCAGTGTGTTTGACGTACTCTCCAAACACTCAATGGGGTGCAGCTCTTGAAAAGCTTGGTGATCTTCGGGATAGTTAAGGCTTAGATGTTCACTTCAAACCCTAAGCGATGATATGCACTTTGTGTAACTTCCGCATTCATCCAATGTGTGTACACTCTGAGAAACGCAACGAAAATCCATGGTAAAATCTTTAGAATTGAGCGATTGGTCCTAGTACTTTTGGAGCCCATGTACAGTGACACTCCGAAGATATATAGAAGACCTCCTTTATTTTTCGAAGAACATTTTGAAAACCAGAGGTATGTCATGTCTCCTTTTGCTCTTTACTGAATAAATTCGCCAGGCAAGTAGAAACCGATTTTTGTGACATACCTTAT
>NC_042998.1:131517787-131567787 GCF_006345805.1 Octopus sinensis | reverse complement strand
CCTTTTCCAAGGGAATTGATAGTAGAAGTATCATGAACTGGGTTCATACGTGAATTAATTAATCCAGAATTTCTGTCTTGCTCTTCAGGTTCCTCTCATCAACGAAGAAGCCCCTATGTGCTATTCATTCAAATTGAATGAATAACAAACCAATCTTCCTCGAATCACACCAAAATCCCTTTAAAAACAAACAGGACACATCAAATCACACAATCCTAGTTATTATGTTTCAGAAAAAAAAAACGAACAAAATTAAACAAAATAAGAAAAACCAGAAACAACAAGGAAAGGCGGCTAGTTACAGATTTTTAATTACGATGATGGCTAGCTAGATGATATAACTGACATTTTATGCAAGATATTGATTTCTGGTTTAAAACATTGTACATAGAACGAAAAGAAAATTAGTTTAGTAGCTTTTCATTTATATCTAAAAGTGCATTGTAGAGTTTTGTAAGCCATGTCTCTAAGCGGCGTTCACCGATTTCGTTAGCCACGAATACTCATTGAGAAGATATGAATGTCAAATCGAACTCTTGGATTTGATAACAAAACAATAGGTTCGTTGAACAACAGACACTGATACAGCTGTAATGGTAAGCTGCACATTTTGAAACTAGAGGATTTTGAGATCGTTCTTAAATGTAATAAGAGTCTTCCACAGAACCTTCTTTGGTGTTAAAGAATTCGAGAACCACATGTCAGCTTACATTCGAAGCGTGCAACTAAATGTATGGAGGATCTGAAACCTTTTTCTGTGAAAGGCACGAAAGATCCCCTTCATTTGACTTGTGTGATTGAGTCTTTTTTCAAACTCAGGCCTACTCAGCTGTGAAGCGTGTTCACGAGGGCCACACTTTCTACCACTACCAGTGTGATATCCAACATGATTTCTCGTATACATTGTGCAGAAGAGGATGTGGGTTGACCAGTGACCTCATTCGGCACCATAAGTTCAACTATTCCGTTGGTCGGCCGCTGGTGGGGTTGATTTGTGTTCGGTGTAGAATGACTTAAAATAAATCCCTTACAAGCTTTGGGAGCCACGTGACATGTCATTAGTGGTGAGGAGACCAAACTTAAGATAAATTTGTCTGAACTTTAAGTATTGAATCCTCCTATCGCTAAATGTCGTATTATTATTATTATGATCATGACAATGAAAAGCATTAGCATTTGTATGTAAATGCGAACATGCACATACAACCATTCACCTTCTCTCTCTCACACACACATATATGTGTACATAAATGCATATACACTCTAGGACAAAAAAAAAATCAGGTTAATTTTTTTAACATATCTTGAATTTTTGTAATATATAGACTTTGTTGTATTAGATATTGAATGACGATGAATCAACTTCGTTAGTGAATGAATTTGTTCTTCAATAATCAATATTACACTCTGTACTCGCTTAATGATTATTTTAAAACATATGGATATTGCGTAATGGCAGCTGGTCATTAGTATCTCAGCGAAATCATGAAATATATTCTTATCTATGAAAAATGCACAAGAAACAAACGAGCAGGCATAAACAGCTCTGTACATAAATATGGAATGACATATTCCTAAGCTTCCTCTGCGTCAGCCATTCTTTGTGGGAAATCATGAAGCGTTTTTGCACCAAGAGAAGTCAAGATCGTCTGATTTCGTATTTCAACTGTCAAGTTGATCAGAATATGCAAATTTTCTTTTGGGCCTAATATATGGCAACGTACGGCAAACTCCATTCTATTACGGTTCAGATCTGGACTCTGACCCGAACAGAATATCATTTTCAAACAGCTTTTCTTTTCAAAACTATTGTTACGTACATTGTTACGTACACACACACACACAAACACACACACACAAACACACACACACACACACACAAACACACACACACAAATACACACACACACACACAGAGACACACACACACAGACACACAGACACACACACAGACACACACACACACACACACACACACACACAACACACACAAATTTAGCGTATCTCTTGCACTCTTCCTCTCAAGTTTCACTTATTCTTTCACACTCACCCTCTCACACTTTCTCTCCATGTTTCTCTGGTCTATTCCGACTCTTATTTCTTAGTCATAATTTTTTTCACAAACTCTTCTCACTCGTGTCTTTTACTTCTTAGCTTTCTTTTTTACTCTCTTTCTCTCTTCATCCTTTACTTTTACGCCTCTTCCGTTTGTCTTTTCCGTGTCTAAATATTATACGATCTCACGTCCTTTTTGTTTCCGTTCTCTCTATCGCCCCCATCTACCATGTATATATATATATATATATATATATATATAATATATATATATATATATATATAATATATATATATACCACACTACCTGTTGCTTGTCATGCTCTCTCATCATTCTATCAGTCCTTCTGTTTTTGTGACTGTAATACCCAAATATTTTCTTTGTCCTTTTTCTGTTATCGCGTTTTCCATTCCCTTCTTTTCTCTACGCCTCTTCTCGTTCTTGTTTACTTTCGCATACAACAAACACACCTTAATCTGCCTCCTTTCTTCAGTGTACATAAGTGATGCGTGAGTGAATGTGTGCATATGTGTGTGTGTGTGTGTGTGTGTGTGTGTGTGAATGTGTGTGTATACATGTGGTGTGTGAGTGTGATGTTTATACAATCATGTGAGCACCGCACTGCTCCATTGGTAGGTTTATTTTATTCCCTTAATATTTTTGATTATCTTGAGCTTATTTCTTCTCCAGTTTATCTTTCTTCATACCTTCGTCTGTCTTCCTCTCTTTTTATCAGTGTGTTTACACTCTGTATGGATATGTGTGTATATATATATGCATAAACACATATATATACACAACTTTATATCCATATACTGTACAGTACACTTTACTTTTACAGTTAAATGCGCGACTCATACTCGCGAGTTTTAGACCCTTATTGAGTATTATCATGTAGTCTGCTTCTAGTTTTGTGGTGTGTTAAAGGTAAAGAGCCCCTTTGGTCATGAATGACCAAGGGATTGCTTCTAGAAAGTTACATTCCGAGGCAGAAGTCCGAACAAAGCTGTTTATAGAAGATCAGCAGCCTCCCTTCTCCACACCACCGATGTAATCCAAGGGAACGTCAAAGGCCGATACAGCTTAGCAGCAGTGACGTCGCAATTCATTTCTACAGCTGAATGAACTGGAGCAAAGTAAAATAAAGTGTCTTGCTCAAGAACACAACGCATTGCACAGTCCGGGACTCGAACTCACGACCTCCTGATTGCGAGCCCGACGCTCTAACCACTGATCCATGTACATTATGACTGCACTTATTGCTGGTTTTGATATGCAGAGCGAATGTAGGATAAATTATGATTAGCGTACATTTGTGTGATTTATTTCTTACGTATGTTTCACAATTGGATGCTGAACCACACCTCTTATAAATTCAGTTCATATATTGATTTGAAATTCTGGCCCAAAATCATACAAGTTCAAGGGTAAATATATATTTACCCCTGAATATATAAGTTAAAGTTTTTAAAGAACTTATGTAGTTTTAAGGAATTGTTTCAAGGTTGGCAGTTAAGGAGTTTCTTGCTAGTTGGGAATTTTGTTGTTAGTAGTCGACTATAGCACTTCAAGGCAGCTCCGCATTATTCAATGAGTGAAATAAAGAAAAAGAATAAAAGAATAAAAAATGCATGTGTAAAGGATTGTGAGCCTTCAATAAATTGTATAGAATAGAACTTCACAGTTAAATAATGAATGCCTCTTACAGACATAACTCAGAACTTCATTGGCACGTACTCACGTTTTCAAGGGATTAGCTGTTACGATTTTGTACCACACACACACACACACACACACACACACACACACACACACACACACACACACACACACACACACACGTTCACGTGCACGCACACATGCACGTACACACATGCCCAAACACACAGACAGCCACACCCTCTATCTCTCCCACACACGTATTTGAACAAATTTGGAAGTTAAAACAATGTGCTTTATTAACAATAGAACTGTTTTTATTAAATGCATTGTTTTGACTTCCAAATCTGCTCAAATTATGTCACAATGCTTATGCCTGACGCATATAAGCTCTCTATATATGTGCATGCGTTTATTTGTCCATGTGCTTGTGTATGTCTGTATATACGAGCGTTTGTCATTTCTAATTAGCTGTTCATTGCAGGAGAGAACTTTTGTTCGTATTGTTCTACACCACGCTTTCTCACACCACTCTCTCTCTCTCTCTCCCCCACTCCGTCTTTCTTGCTTATAAAATAACACTTTTAAAAAAAAATCATTAAAAGCGATACTTTAATTTTATATTTCATACTTAGCGTTTATCTCCTTTACAACCACACACAGTCAATATTGAGAATTCCGGTTGAAGAAGTTTATGAAAAACTGCTAAATATTTTTCTTTTCATTTTAAAGCTGACAATATTCTTTGACTCATTTGAAAACAGTTATATTTTACCTTCGGATATTATATTATGCAATGTTTGTATCTCTGCTGAATTAACTTAATTCAAAGACGACTGTCTTAAATTTAATACACTAGTGTTCGGTGGATGAGGTTTTATTAACCACATACGCGCGTTTAGAGGTCGTTGACACTAATACATTGGTTTCAAATTTTGGCACAAGACCAGTTATTTCGAGCTAAGGCGGCAACCTGGCAGAAACGTTAGCACACCGGGCGTATTTCGTCTGCCGCTACGTTCTGAGTTCAAATTCCGCCGAGGTCGACTTTACCTTTCATCCTTTCGGGGTCAATTAAATAAATACCAGTTACGCACTGGGGTCGATATTATCGACTTAATCCGTTTGTCTGTTCTTGTTTGTCCCCTCTGTGTGTAGCTCCGTGTGGGCAGTAAAGAAAGAAGAAACGTTAGCACACCGGGCGAAATGCTTAGCGGTATTTCGTTTGTCTTTATGTTCTGAGTTCAAGTTCCGCCAAGGTCGACTTTGCATTTCATCATTTCGGGATCGATAACTTAAGTCCCAGTTGCGCACTGGAGTCAATCTAATTGACTGACCCCCTCCCCAAAAATTTCGGGCCTTGTGCCTATTATAGAAAAGATTATTAAAGGCGACGAGGTGGCAGAAACGTTAGCACGCCGGGCGAAATGCGTAGCCGTATTTCGTCTGTCGTTACGTTGTGAGTTAAAATTCCGCCGAGGTCGACTTTGCCTTTCATCCTTTCAGGATCGATAAATTAAGTACCAGTTACGCACTGGGGTCGATTTAATCGACTTAATACCTATGTCTGTTCTTGTTTGTCCCTTCTATGTTTAGCCCCTTGTGGGTAATAAAGAAATAGGTATTTCGTTTGTCTTTACGTTCTGAGTTCAAGTGCCTAGCGTAGAAAAAGAATCGTCAGCACGCTGAGTTTAAATTCTGCCGGGGTCAGCTTTGTCTTTTATCTTTTCGGCGTCGATAAAATAAATACCAGTTGAGCACTGAGGTAGCTATAATTGATTTATCCCCATCCCCAGAATTTCTGGCCTTTTGCTAAAATTTGAAGCCAGTATTACAACCAGCACGAAAGCATAATGCTAAGTGGCATTTTGTCCACTTTCACGCTCAAAGTTCAAATTCTGTCGAAGGCAGCTTTGTCTCCCATCCTATCGGGGTCAATAAAATGGGTATCAGTGGAACAGTGGGGGGTCAATGTAATCGACTTAGTCCCTCCACCAAAATTACCGGCCTTGAGCCAAAATTTTAAACCAATATATACACATATATTAGGGCAGCGAGCTGGCTGGATCGTTAGCACGCTGGGCAAAATGTTTAGTGATATTTTGTCCGTCTTTACATTCTGAGTTCAAATTCCGCCGAGGTCGATTTTGCCTTTCGTCCTATAGAAAGAAGGTCGATAAAATATGTAGTAGCTCAGTATAGGGGTCGATGTAATCGCCTAAGTGCCCTTCCCCCAAACTGCTGGCCTTGTGCCTAAATTTAAGAACACTACTACTACTACTACTAATACTACTACTACTGCTGCTGCTATTATTTTACTACCAAGAGATTCACAATCACCATCGTACCATGGAGACTGATACCACTACTACCACTAATATCAGAAACAATACCACTTACTCTACCACTGACATCACCAAACTCCTTTTTTGCCAACATACTTTTCAGTCACTCATCACCATCACCAACACTAAACTTTTTCCTCCTAAACCACCACTACCACCACCACTAACACTTTTCCTCCTAAACCCACCTCTCCTTCTGTAACCTCCTCCCACAAGTATACCAGCAACCCCTCCGGTGAACTATTCAAATACCAAGAGGTGTTGGTATTTTAGCCACTACATAAACAACTCAGAGCCTAAGTGTTTGTTAAATAAACACCCGGCTCTCATTGACGTCCCATGTACACACACAATCTAACACATGTCGGGTGCGCGCTCACGCACACACACAATCGCATACACACATGTGTATGTGCATGCGTGCCTCTGTGGTGGTGTGTGTGTGTGTGTGTGTGTGTGTACATGTATGTATAAGATAAATACATACATACTTAAATGCACGTATTTATATGGGCTAAGTAAAAAACTGTACGCTTATATATATATATAATATATATATTATATATTATAAGCGTACAGTTTTTATATATATATATATAATATATATATATATATATATATTTATATATATATATATATATATATATATATATATGCATATATGCGTGTATACACACGGGCATACATACACATATGATGTATCTGACATGGATAGATACATGTATGCGCGCGCATACATGTGTGTGTGTGTACATCTATCTATCTATCTATCTATCTATCTATCTATCTATCTATCTATCTATATCTATCTTTCTCTCTCTCTCTGTCTCTCTCTCCTCTCTCTCTACATATATATATATATATATATATATATATATATATACACATATAAATATATGCATATGTATACACACACATATACCCATACATTTATATATATATATACATAAATACATATAGGTATTTACATATATTTATACATAACTGTATGTGTGTGTGTATGAATGTATGTTTCCTCTATATGCATCCGAGTTATGCTTAAGTTGTGCTTATATACGTACCTTTTATCCACACGCACGCACACACGCGCGCTTGTACCTATATAATTGTGTACAGATGTACCTCATATTAGTATCATTAGAAAAGTGCATATACAGATATACAAATGTATGGATACGTGTAAAGGTACATATTTTACGATCAATATATACATATATATATATATATATGCATAATATATACACATATGTAAGGCGGCGACGTGGCAGGGTAGTCTTTATGTTCTGAGTTCAAAGGTCGTGCATCCTTTTGGGTTCAATGAAAGAATGACCACTTGAGCCTAGGTTTATACATACACACACACACACATATATATATTAGGATGGTGAGCTGGCAGAATCGTTAGAACGCCGGGTAAAATACTTAGAGGTATTTTCGTCCGCCTTTATGTCTGATGTTCAAATTTAGCCAAGGTCGACTTCGCCTTTCATCCTAACGAAGTCGATAAAATAAGTACCAGTTGTAACACTGGTCTCGATAAAATCGACTTGCTCCACACGACGAAAGTGCTGGCCTTGTGCCAAAATTCGAAACCAATATATATTATATATATCTATATATATATATATACTATATATATCTATATATATATATATTAATAATAAATAAAAACATATGCATATATATAAACATATATGTACGTACCTACCTCTACATATACATATACACGCATATATGAGTACAGGACACCAAAAAGGACGTCGAACACAATGAGAAACGAAAACATAGACACAAACCAAAGGAACTGGACATTTTTTTAAACAATAAAAAAATAGAGTACAGGACAATTAACACAAAGAAAAAAACCCTTCTTCAGTCGCTATGGTTTCATCTACTCTACGTTTCGAAGGATAAAAGCGAGACGTATCTTCGACAAGAATGTAAAAAAATACAAACTGGGACAAGAACGTAAAACATTTAGAAGACGATACAAAAAACACGGACGGGACATTCGAAGCCTTCAATCTTCAGTCAAGAACCGGATCATCCTCGCAATTTCGGCTGATTAATCTTGAGATTGCTCCGACTTGGCCAGCCCCAAAGGAATATCTGAGCCAAGCGCATTAGATTCCTTGGAAGAAAGCCTCGAATGTATACAAAACAAGGAGGGGAAAACGGACGATGTTACACGAATAAGAATATATATATATAATATCTATAGTAATTGAACATACTTTGTATTTATATAAATCAAGCACATAAATACAAGAAGCTTCATGGATATATCTATAAATCTAAGTCATGTATATGTTAATGTATACGTTTGAATTGCAGTATGTATGTGTGTGTAAGAGAGATAGATAGATAGATAGATAGATAGATAGAGAGATAGAGAGACAGAGAGAGAGAGAGAGAGAGAGAGAGAGAGAGAGAGAGCGAGAGAGAGAGAGCGAGAGAGTATGCGCGCATGTGTGTATATGTGTAGCATTTGTGTACCATGAAACATAAAATACACTTACATACAAGCACAGGTGTATTTACATGTGTGTGTGATTTTGTACATTAATATATATATATATACATAGAGGAGTTAAAGTTATGTACACCCACACACACACAGAACGCAGAACACACACAGACACACACAAGTATATGTGTGTGTTTTAAGGAAAAAATGTGATATATGGGTGTATATTCACTCATGCAAACTCACACACACAGATCATCATAGAAAAATATATATGCGTGTGGATGCGTGAAATTTTGTATGTGTGAGTGTGCGTATGCGTGTGTATCTGTGTGTGTGTGTGTGTGCGCGCGCGTGTGTAAACAGTCAGATAGTTATCCCCTTCACACGCATACACACCTCCATTTCGTCCCCCTTGGCTGCGCCAATCCCCTCTTCCCAAGCCCACAACAGCTGTTCGCCGTGAGGGGGCTGGCATGGGTTTACTGTCAAGGTTTCAGGGTTCAGTGATTGAAATGTGGGTGAGATATGATGGAAGACGGTTAGAGGAAGAGACAGATAAACAGAGGATAGATAAATGGTAGTGCCAGAAAGAGAGAGAGAGAGAGAGAGAAGAGAGAGAGAGAGAGAGGGAGAGAGAGGGGGAAGAAGAGCAAGAAAGAGAGGGCAAGAGAAAAGAATGAGAAAGATTAAAGAGGAAGAGAGAGAAACTGGAAGAAAGAAGAGAAAGAAGGAGAAAATTTAGGTGAAAGAGAATACTAACGTTTGTTTTGCGTGTGTTGGCGTTTTCCTATGTGTATGTGAATGTATGTATGTAGATGTGTGTGTGTGTGTGTGCGTGCGCGCGCGTGGATGCATCCACTATAGATATGCATATGGCTCAACAGAATCACAATTATAAGTACACACTAATGAGCTTACACATTTTATCAGGTCACAGACATGTATACAACTGTACACACACATACACATGGCACGCACGCACACACACACACCACACACATAAACACACACACATACACGTGGCACGCACGCACACACGCACCCCCACACACACGTACACGTGGCACGCACGCACACACACACACACACTTTTATTCTCTTATCCGTTTCAGCCCTAAGGTTGTGACCATGCTGGGGCATCGCTAGTATAGTCACTTTTTCAACGGCCAATCTTGTGATAGGCTTTTAGTGAAGAGGGAAGTTCGACACTGCTGCCCTCTTTTGAGTTTCCTGCCTTGATATTGGTTCATCTGGCATCTTGGATAGCAGGAGGTCAAGTTGTTTCTTGAAAACATCTACTCCCACTCCATGAAGATCCCTCTGATGTTTTGGCAAGGCGTTGTATTGCTGTGGGGCCTTGGATCTAAAGTACTTGGTTCTCACTCTAGATGGGGCACACATCTTTTACTTGTTTCAGCCATTGGGCTTGGCCGCGCTGAGGCTTCACATTGTGCTTATCCACCGGTTTATATAAAGATTTTGTTCAACAAGCAGGTCAGATAGAACTCAAAAATGAGCATATACATGATATGTTACCATTCTTATTGGAAGAAGTTTCAAAGTTGCTTAGGGACAGAGAGTTTCGTTCATATATGTCTTTTTTCTCTGTCTAATTTTTTCTGAAGAAGTGGCTTACTTCGAAACGTCACAGACAGTTGCATTTATTTAAGCTCTTATTAAGTATCAAACTGCTGATTGAATTTTAAGATTCGTCTTCTGTTTTAAAAATCTGTTTGTTAAATTTTGTGTCTTTTTGCAGGCGCAGGAGTGGCTGTGTGGTAAGTAGCTTGCTTACCACATGGTTCTGGGTTCAGTCCTACTGCGTGGCACCTTGTACAAGTGTCTTCTGCTATAGTCGCGGGCCTTGTGAGTGGATTTGGAAGACGGAAACTGAATGAAGCCCGTGTATAGACACACACACACACACACACACACACACACACACACACACACACACACACATATATATATATATGTATATGTATGATTGTGCGTCTGTGTTTGTCCCCCCAACATCGCTTGACAACAGATGCTGGTGTGTTTACGTCCCTGTTACTAATCGGTTCGGCAAAAGAGACCGATAGAATAAGTACTAGGCTTACAAAGAATAAGTCCTGGCGTCGATTTGCTCGACTAGGGGCGGTGCTCCAGCATGGCCGCAGTCAAATGACTGAAGCAAATAAAAGAATAAAAGAATACATATCCGCACGCGCATATGTTTATACACAGAGAATATGAGAGAGGGAGTTTATCAATGGATACACTTTGGTGGAAATCAAAAGGTATCGTCATGAAAATAACCAGGTTTTGAAAAATGCTGCTATTACAAATGTGTTAAGTTCGTAAGTATGCAAAACATGTAAGAAAATCGAATGCATTATAAAACCGATCAGAAAGATAGATAACCTCAGAGTCAAAGCTTCAATTTATTGAAGACAAGGATTAAATCGCCGTTATCCGTATGATGCTAAGCACGTAGTGAATACGTCGTGTCCTCTTCATCAGCAAGTAGGAGACGAAATTAGTATAAACGTGATTCAATTCACATCTCTGCCTCTTAATTATGTCACTCAAATCAGCTTGCATCCAACAATATTAAAATTGTCTATGCTAAATTGTAGAGGTGCAACATAGTGTCAACGTAGATTCATTTAAACTCTCGAATTTATGTCTCATGGTAATAAGTTAGTATGAAAAGTTAATTAATAAAAACGTTATTATCAAAGCTTTTGGGAAATTGTTGTCGTGCAAAAACAATATATATCTATATATTTTGTGTAAATATAAACGTATATATATAGAGAGAGTGGGGAGAATACAGGTGAAGAAGAAAATAAACAGATATATTAGTTTAACCTTCGGGAAGTGAAAAAGTCTTGAACGTTTCGAGCCTACGCTCTTCCACAGAAAGGAACACAGAAAGAAACAAGGAGAGAAAATAAAGAATATGTAGTGGCTAGCGATCTAGCATGGCGAATGTCGGACAGAGGGGTTACACAGGAGAGCTAGGAAGAAGGGGAGATAATAAAATAGTGGTGATCCCAAAAGGTGCGCGTTCGTAAGTATAAGAGAGTATGCATGTGCGCGTGGAAGAGGGCTGGTGACCTTGAAGTGTGCGTGTGTGTATGTGTTGGTGTGTGGATGTGGGGCAGGTAAGTGGTCAGTGCTAGTTTGTGCGTGGTGGTATGATGTGATGTGATGTGGTGTTGTCTGGTATAGTGGTGTATGGTGTAGTGGTGTGTGTGTGGTGTGATGGTGCTGGGAGGTGGGAAAAGCAAGGGTGAGTTGTGGGTTAGGATGAGGGTGGGGGTAGAGGTGAGGTATGCGGGAGTGGGTGTGAGGGTTGGGGTGGGATGGATAGGGAAGGCGGGGTTGGATTGTGTAGGGGCGGGGTGGGGTTACGAGGGATGGTTGTGACGATGAAGGGGAAGGGAGAAGGTGGGTAGGAGTGAAGAGAAGAGAGAAGGAGAGCAAGAATGAAGAGAAGAAATAGTGGTCGGAGCAAGAGAGGAGAAGTCGGTGGGAGGAAGTTGGTGTGAGGGGAGAGAGGAGAGGGGAGGGGGGCGGTTAGATGAAGAGGGGAGGAGAGTTGAACCCATGTGACCCAAAGGAGCGAAGAGAGGAGATTAATTCCTGTTCACGGCGCAAACGGGAGTTCGGATGGCCCCTGTGCAAGGACAATCCGAACACAGACAGGTGTTGCACAGAGTGACCGGTAGAGCGGAAATGGCGCGAGACAGGGGTGTCATTGCCGGATCGGATGTTTCGGAGGTTCTCCGCGAACCGGTCAGCCAAGCGGCGTCCCGTTTGCCCGAGAAGGCTCGGAGAATGGTGCGTTGGAGAGGTTGGATGGTGAGGTGGTAGGTGATGGGAAACGGGAGACGGCAGGGAGGGTGCAGGGGAGAGGGCAGAGGAAGTGGCGAGCGATGAGTTGAGACTGAGTCTCAAAGTCATGGTCGCCACTACAGAGCCCACGTAGACGGAGGAATTGGGAATAAGGGATGGAAAGCTTGGTGTGTTTAGTGTGGGAGGAGGAGAAGTTGAGGTATGATTGTGAGTCCGTGTGTTTGTAGTGGATGGAGGTGGTGAGAGTGGAGTGATGAATGCTGACCGAAATGTCAAGAAAGGAGACAGAGGTGTCAGAGATAGTGCAGGAGAAGTGGAGGGCAGGATGGAAAGATTTGACAAAAAGACTGGAAGGATTTCCTCAGTCTTAGGTGTTTCACATCACCACTCCTGTATGTGCTTTTGTCCCATTTAGTGTATAAGGCAGCTTGATTCCGCTGCCCTCGTCTGAACCTCATGTCAGGATGTTGGTTCATCTGGTATTGTGCCGAGGAGGATATCTAGTCCATTTTTGAAGACATCTACTTCCAACTTGTGCAGATTTAATTTTTGTGGCAGGGCATTGAGGAGGTGTGGGCCTTTGAAGCTTAGACTATTGTAGTACTTGGTCTTGGATTTAGAAGGAGTGGATGGTACCTTTAGTACAATACAATGGTGGCCAATGCTGAATTTATGTACTAGCCCTACTAGAGTTTTCCATATGTAGATTATTGCATATTTGTCGCGCCTTCGCTCCAGGGAATAAAGTTTCAGTTTTCTCAGCTCATCTGCTGCACTGTCTCAGTCTGTTTAGTGTTGTGATGTTAGACTGCTTCAAGCTCCGCTGTTAGTCTGGTGCTATTTGCTTACCATAACAGGGGGCAGTAGTCCATATACGTACATACATACATACATATATTCGTGTGTATATATATTATATATATATATATATATATATAAGTACATACATATATACGCATATACATATATAAATACATACATACGTACATATATATATATATATATATATAATATATATATATTATATATATATATATATATATATAACGAGTTTCTTTCAGTTTTCGTCTACCTATTCACTCACTAGGCTTTGGTCGGCCCAGGCCTGTAGTAGAAAGCACTTACTCAAGGGGACACGCTCTATATGCACGCTGTATATGCACACAATCAAACCTGTACCAATGTTTACAGTATCACTATTTTATTTCAATATCCGAACCTTAATTTCTGTCTATATTTCCAAACAGAGGCGCTTATGGAAACATTCGCCACAGCTGTCCGTTACTGCGTCAAACAGCTAACACAAACCCAATACACATTGCGATCCGACTTGACCTAAGCCAGGGCAAACCCAGCTGAAGTAAAGAATGGTTGCTTTAAACCATTCTATCTTCTAACCACATGTTGTTTACAAACATGCTTAAACAAACCTGTAGATAAGTTCTGTTGAAATAAAGTACGAACTACATAGACACAGAAACACGCGCGTACGCGCACACACATATGTATGTATACTCACATACACATACACACACATAGTTACACACAAACAGACATGGAAGGTAAAATCATGAAAGATGTTTTCCATATTGTGACTTGTAACATCATCGTCTACTGGTATAAACAACCGCTGTTTGTATTTCAGCTTCTACACCCACTGACTGGGCAAAGTTCGAGAAACAGTTTGTGAATGTTTTATGACTAAATGGAAGCTTAATATTCTCACTCCACACAAAGCACATTTGTAATTAAATAGATTCTTTACCGAAACGTCACACCATTTTAGGTTGGAGGTGAAAAGCGATCCACGTTATACTTACACCAAACATGTTCACTAGATAAGTAAATAAGTTCTCTGCATCATAATATCCATCTTCTGAGTTGTCTGTATCTCAAATACTAATACTCATACTAATACTTATATAACTTTTATCTTTTATACTTGTTTCCAACTTCAGACTGCAGCCATGTTGAGGCACCGCCTTGAAGAGTATTTTAGACGAACGAATCGAACCAAGTACGTTTTAAAGCCTGGTATGTATGTATATATAATTATACGCTATCTATGCATGTGTTCTTATGGATTCACTCATACAAACACACATGTGTGTATGTGTTGCAATACATACAAAACTGCAGTTTCTCGATGCACAAATGATCTGCGACAAACCATTTGATATTGTAACAATAATGTAAAGAATAAGGATGACTAAATATGTGTAACTGAAATTATTAATGCATTCTCCGTTTATTTATTTCCCAGTCAACCTTGATGTTTTTTTCTTTTCTTTCATGCTAGTCTGCACTTGTACAAATGACAGTCTCGTGCAAAAATACTTCCTTCTCTCGGCCAATGATTTTTATATGCATGTTCAGCATGAAGACTAATATTTGGAGCAATTTTAGTAGATATTCAATTTAGTAGCTATAAATTTGGACTGTGATGTTGCCCCAGTTTATGTAATGTATAACTTTGTATATATTTAAATTATAGCTCTTTTGCTTTCAATATTCCCGAAATTGCTACGCTTCCTGATGAGACACGAAATCTAGGAAACTAAGAACAGCCACATTGAGCATAATCCTATGAACCCAGAAAAATCTAAAACAGAGAGTTACTTACTTGCAAATAAATGTGTTAACAGGTGACATTATTGACCGAGGTTACCGTGGTCTTTTCCGTAGGCTTTTCGTTCCATGGATAAACCTTATCTGCTTCCCCCTTTACACTTTACATCATGACATTTCTGTGATACACGATCCCTATTGATCGTTTTTTTTCTTTCCTTTTTACGATCCCTTTTGATCGAAAACCTACCCCACTTAGTTTTTTTTTCTCCCCCAAAAGAAAAGCTCTACTTTGTAATTTGTCCCGTCTGTGTTCAGCCCTGTGTGGCTAATAAAGAAACATAATTAAATATAAATAGAATATGTATCGCCCGCTTGAATAAGAAGTTGGTCACTTAAAATTGTAATGATCATGTTGCTATGTTTCCGAGCGAATTTTTAAAGTAAATATTTCAGTAACTTATTTTTCACTCAATCGTCATTTAATATTCCCGTTTCATCTCTTCTTACGATAAAACCCGAGCGATAATGATGTCATTACACACCTTCCTTATTTCGCATTTTCCTTTCTATAAAGTTAATAATTTGATGTAGTGCAATATTTAATAGTCCCAAGATTCCGCTCAACGTTGTACTGATGAGACCCAACTAGATCGAAATAGTAACTTAAAGTAAATTCTAAGGATTATGATTAAAAGAAAAATTAGAGGAAAAAAAATAAAGTTAAATCAACGCATAAAGTTAATATATTTAATTCCTTTCGCTTCATTAACGACAAAATAAAATAAAATATGGATTCTACATAAGACGATTGTCTCCCTTACCACGAAGATCAACAACCAACCAAACGACTGATATATTGTGTTGTTTTTAAATATTTTTATATGAATAACTGCAAATACGAAAACACACAGATACAAGCATATATATTCTTATAAAGCCAAACTGAAAATGACAGATGCAGAGAGTAAAAGAGAAGGAAGATATAAATAAAATATAAAGAGAAGAGAAGAACATTGGGGATTCAGAGGAGAGAAAGAGAGGTAGAAGGAGAGAACAAACAGAACATTGTAACACTAACGAAATCCGGGTGTGTGAGTTTTTGTCTAATATCCACCACTTGTCTTCCATATCATTGCCGTTGCTGCTGTCGTTTTAATGTTTATCTTATTGTTGTTATGTGTTATTATTGATTTATATAGTTCTATATTGTTTTACGGTGTTTATTGTTACAGATTATTTACATTAAGGTTGCATTCTTCATGTATTTATTTCTTCTTTAGGCTTGTTCAACTGGGTTTTTTTTTTTTTCTCATTTTTTTAATCTTTCCGACCGGAATGTTCTAGAAATGTCATCGGTAACGCTTACTTACAATAATAGAAAACACCAGACAGACAACATAGATAGGCAGTGTGCGTACACATCTCTGTGTATACATACGCACACAGGCGTAGACATATACACCAAAACACGATTATATAGCACTTCTGATAAAGATTTGTATTTTTTACTACATAGAAAACTAGCATGACCACAACCAAATAGCGGGAACTAGTAGAAGTGTGTGTGTGTTGTGTGTGTCTCTATGTTCACATATACTCATGCTTAATATATTGTAGTGAATGAAGCTTCGATATATCTAAATTATGCTCTTTTCACTTGTTGAAGTCTATTCGTTCGCCGAATTGCACTATATAGTGTCGTAACTGATCACAGAAGAAGCAAAAATCTTCAACTTGTTATCCAAATCCTTTTAATATTGCTCATAGGATTTATTGATGGAAAAGGCAAAGCATGCATTAATTAGGAACGACAGCTTTTCATATTAAAAAGGGGTGATGCCGGGAATAATTGAAATTTTGGGGATTACCAAATCCTCACCTGGATTATAACCTGTCAGTACTGTTGATTTCATTTATAGTGACATTGCAAGTAGAACAATCGGTATCTGTGTGATACACCAGACCGCTCTACTAATTCGGTTAAGTAATTCACAGATTATTCGTGATCTAAAACAGTGTCTATAGATTTACAAACGAATTTATCTCCATGCAACTTTAGACAACTTTCATTGATCTTTTTAAAAGCTTTATCATTTGGGTAAGTATTCGTTCATTTATAGAGCTATTTGTAATAGTGGTAGTGGTGTTCAAAATTGAGAAATACTTTAGTTTTTAGTTTGTCAACGGATTACATTAATTCGCTAATATCAGCCAGCCATCAATGTATTCCAATTTTCATTAAGTTTCATCAGGAACTTTTCTTTTCTTCTTCTTTCAAAAGTCGCAATGTAAAATCAGGTGTGTCTTAGTTTTTGTGAAGGTAAACTCTCTTGTTTGTTAACATATCTTCACAAATGTGACGATTTCAAACAGCCTTTGATGTAATCATCACATGTCGCTTTTGAGATGACCAGAAGTGCCTAACAAAAGTCTCTCTCTCTCTCTCTCTCTCTCTATATATATATATAATATATATATATATATATATATATATATAGGAGAGAGAGAGAGAGAGAGAGAGAGGGAGAGAGGGAGCAGGGGAGAGAGGGTAGGTGAGAAAAGGAGAGAGAGAGAGACATAAAGCAAGTGTTTACATAAATACGACAAATATTAAGTGAACTAACTCAGTAGATATGTTGAATCAAATAAATATTCAGAAGATAACTGACAGTCACACCAAAGTTTCGACAATAGTGGCTTATTCAAACAATAAATCAAATGGAGTCAGTCGAGCATATAAAAACCGCCGGAAGCTGTTGTAGTGGAAAGGGGGATGTGACAATATCAGAAGAGTCAAAATATCCGATTTTGTGTGATTGAATGTGAAGCATTATATGTGTATATTCAGGCGTGTACTTATGTGTTATACGACATACTTTAACCAACACCGATTAAGAATTAGTCGTATTTATTTTCCCCACGAAATACTTAATGAATGTAACTACCCGTACAATAGTAATAATTCCTTTTATATGCTTACAGGACATTGATATGACCCCCAATGTTCCCGAAACTCTTAATCCCACTTTCTTTTTTAGTACATCTGCCTTTTAATTGAAATAAGCGCAAAGTCGTTAACAATGGCATTTCATTATTATTGTACTGTGCAACATCGCTTACAGTATGACTCATTGCTTTTCCAACCCTGTTACTAAATAGTTAGTGACGAATTTAACCCCAACACGTTAAATGCCTCGATAACCTTTCTCTTGCATCTAATATGATGCATTTTCACCGAATGTTAGTTATTTCATTAATTCGCTTGAATGTTGGAAACCGTTTTTTTTTTTTGCCCTTTTTAAACACTCCCGTACCGCACTCCATCTCTAGTTTATAACTGAATCCATCACTATTTCTACCTAACGTGTAATCACATCTACCTGAATTTCAACCTTATACAAATTAAACTTTCTTCTAGGGCATACTTACGTACGCAAATACATGCATGCATTTATGCATACATAAATACACACACACATACACACACACTCACGAACACATGTACACGCACAAACTCACATATCGAGGGATAGAGTGATTCACACACATATATATATACATATGTGTATGTGTGTATATATATATATATATATCAGTGTGTATATATATATATTGATATATTATATTTCTTATTAACAATTGCAGCGTGGAATGGGTTTATAAGCCATTTAACACACACACACACAAAAACCGTTAAATTCACTTCAACATTTAAATTTAATTTGTGTCAAAATATTTTCGTCGCTTTGAAGCCGCGACCTGTTCACTGACAAAACTTCGCGCTCCGTGACGAAGTTTTCTCAGTGAACAGGTCAGTGAACATTCTTATACAAGAATGTTGTTGACAGTGTTTCGAAGTTTCGACGATGGCTTAGCTGGCCAAAATTTCGAAGTCACTGTCAACAACATTGTTGTATAAGAATAATTATTTGTACTCTACAAAAGTACAGAGTAACTTATCAGATTAATGTAAAATTGTTTTTATTATAACTGAATATGAAAGCAAAAATTAATACATTTATATATTATACACAAACACATGTATGTATGTATGTATGTATGTATGTATGTATGTATGTATGTATGTATGTATGACTGTGTGCGTGTATGTATGCATGTGTAAGCTTGTATGTATGTATGTGTGTATGTAAATGTATGTATGTATGTATGTATGTATGTATGTATGCGCGTGTGTGTGTATGTATATATACATTAATATAAAGTTACATTAAAACTTGCGAGAGTGCTCGGACGTGATAAGACTCTTCGCTGCGGTAGTAGTCATGAGAGAAAATTCTCCGCCTGAACGTGTGTTAATAGGTTTTTTGGGAAGTGGGGATGGAGGAGTGAGTGAATGGCGTCATTGGATCAGACGTCGCATGTGTTTCTGCATCGTTTTGTTTCATTCAGCAAAGAAAACCAAATGGTGTCAGCATAGCTGTATGATTGGCCACTTCGCATGGTTGCAAGCTTAGTTTGCCCTGCACGGCACCACCGGTCTTTACTGCAGCCCCAGGTCTAACAATGGCTTGTGTATTTGGAAGACAGCAACTGGGAGAATCTCGTTGTATGTACATATATGATGTAATCACTTGATCGACTACACTATCTGATGATGTTACACATCGCTGGCGACCATGCGGTTTTGTATCGTTTTTTTTCCTTCGAAAGCTGCAACTCCGACAGCTAGGCAAGCAGGCCAGCGTCCACCCCTGACCGAAAGGAGGACTGAAGCGACATGAAATGAAGTGTTTTGCTCAAGAACATAAGCGCAGCTCGGTCTTGTAATCGAACCTTCGATCGTGAGTACAAGATTCTAAACAATACGCCATGCACCATCGTACATGTATATATATATATATATATATATTTGTATGTGTATGTGTGTGTGCAAGTGCGCGTGTGTGTGTGCGTGTTTCTGTGCGTGCACGCATGCATATATTCAAATAAGCTTCTAGACGAAATATATAATCGATTAATCTCCTTGCACTACACTCATTTCCTCATATCCAATGACATTATCTTTTTACCAAATCAACAATGTAAATTCACACATTTTCCCCCTTTGCTGAATTTCTCACTTGAATGTATCCTTTTATTACAGGAATAGGCACTATTGCATTACAATCTTAATTTAACTACATCCTTTGTTCTTCGAACCCTTATTTAATTATGCATCTGCTGCGAGTGAAACACTGCATAATCTGTACATAAAATTTAAAACTCATCATTCCTTCATTAATATAATCTCTCATTAATCTAACTGTTAAAGGGTTTGAATGCTAATTTATACTGACTAATCACCCCCTAATTCTATCTCTACTTTTAAATTTTGAAATTAAATTTATATTAAATTTATAATTTACAATTTAATCTGAATCTGCAACATATTGAAATTCTCTAAATTGCAACACTAGATTCTTATTATATACTCACGCATGCACACGTTCGCATGCACACAATGGGCATAATGTGTATTAAAGTGTGCAAATACACACACACACATACGTGTGTGTGTATATGTGATTTTTTATATATGTGTGTATGTGTGATTTTTTGTATGTTTATGCATAGACTCGAAAATACATTGACATGTCCCCGTTTCTCTTCTTTTTCCCCTTTTATAATTTATTTGCAAATATCCGGTCAGCTTCCCCGACATAACCGCTTTATTTTCCCTTCTACATTTTTGGATAATACCTTTTTTTGATGTTTTCCGTATTTTTTTTACACTGACGAGAATGGTAATACATAACTGTCGTAATTACTATTATTATAATTAATGGTTCTTTTTACCTGTTTGTATTGCCATTTGAAATGGTCGTATGTGGAAATTAAAAATTCTAATTTGAACTTTTAACATCTCTTCTCCATTCTTATAATTGTTAGTAGTGCTTTATATAAGATTTCATCTTACACATTCCTATAACGAACATTATATATATATATATAATATATATATATATATATAATATATATATATATGTATATATATATTATATATATATATGTATATATATATATATATATATATAGAGAGAGAGAGAGAGAGAGAGAGAATCATGCATACACATGCATACATATGCATGCGCAATTATATAAGTGTGTGCAAGTGTGCATATGTTTGCGTGTGCTTCTTGTTTGTATAATTGTATATAAAAAAAGAGACGTATAAAATTTACGAATCATATAATACTTCGAAATAACTATCATCTTTTACCTTGGAAATATATGTACATTTAAACTTTTGATTTTAAAAGTTGTGCTCTACTGTATGTTTATCATGTGCACTCTTAAGTGACCATTACCAGTAAGATGGCGCAAATAACGGAGACTATTAACAGCAATTCTGCAGAAAACCTTCACCCAAACCTCCTGTATCTCAAGAATTCTTTATCGAAGATAGAACGGATAGTCATGGAACAGCTAATACAGCTATTTGCAACAAAATTCTTAAACACCCCCACGCACCACCCCCACACACAAGCACATATACACACACAACACACACACACACACACACACACACACACACACACACCACACACCACACACCACACACACACCTGCACTGCACGTAAACTGTTGGCGATTTTTCCTTATTTTTCCTTCTTTCTCTTTGAACTTTCCTGCTTCCGACGAAGAGCTATGATCGAAACGTTAACAATAGCCCACTTCTTTCACCGTGCGTCAAATTAATCTAATGCTTGTTGTGCATGTCTGCACGGTTGTTTTTTTCATTTTTTCTCTGTTTTTGTTTTTCGATCTTAGAGTTCACTTAGAGCTGAACTTTTAGAATGCTATGCAAAGTTCGTCCAGTTATTGGCTACTTGATGTCACCACACAGTGGAACCGCTCCTGTTACTAAATATACACACAGACATACATACATGCTTACATACATACATACATACATACATACACACATACACACATACATACATACATACATACATACATACATACATACATACATACATACATACATACATACATACATACATACATACATGAACTTTACAAAAGCGGTGAGCTGGCAGAAACGTTAGTACGCCGGGCGAAATGCTTAGTGGTATTTCATCTGCCGCTATGTTCTGAGTTCAAATTCCGCCGAGGTCGACTTTGTCTTTCATCCTTTCATCGCACTGGGGTCGATGTAATCGATTTAATCCCTTTGTCTGTCCTTGTTTGTCCCCTCTATGTTTAGCCCCATGTGGGCAATAAAGAAATAAGATACATACATACATGCATGCATGCATGCATATAAATATACAGTGGCGGCCAAAATGTTCAGAACGGCATTGTTTTCGTCGGAAAAGTAAGTATAAGTTTTTATCATAGTTGTTTTATATTCTACTAGCAGTATCGCCCGGCGTTGCTCGGGTTTGTAAGGGAAATAACTATATAAGCATTTTTAGAGAGTTGTAGCCAAAATATAGCAAAAAATGCATTAAAAATGGGAAAAAAATTATGGTAAATTTGTTTTTAAATCGTTGACTCATCGTAGACATTTTTAGAGAGTTACTTCCCTTATATAATAGCGAAAAAATGCATTAAAATGGAAAAAACTGATGGTAAATTTTTTTAAATCGTAGACTCATTGTAAACGCGCGCTAATACCCAGAAGGGCTCGATATGAATCACGACTATAAGATACCCGGTTTTGGTTAAACTGCACCGCAAAATGTGGGAGTAGTTAGGAATCTAAATCGTAGGAGACAGACACTCACACAACTTCACTTTTATATATAAAGATAATTTTCACAGACAATAAATACGATATTATTTGTTATTGCCTGAGATTTTGGTGTAATTTGAGAGGATAATACGAAAGTTATGGATAATTTAGTGATTTACTGCAAAATATAGGTGTATATGAATATAGGTGCTCATGTGCGCGTGTGTGTGTGTGTGTGTGTGCGCGCGCGCGCGCAATTGTGTGTATATGTAAGTGTGTACGGATGTTATGAGTAATTGAGATCTTTCTTACTAAGCTGATTTTAAAATAATATATATTTATGATATGTGTGAATAGGTTACTTTTAATCAGCTCTATACGCAATGGTCTTTCGTAAATCTTATGTTCAATAGGTCCTTTAGTACTTTCGTCGATATTTAGTATATAAAACACATTAAGGAATCATAAAGTAATATTATTCTCACAGCGATAGGAATACCCACTTGAAAATAAAGGTTAAGTTCTTTTGAAACATTTGTACTTGTAAGAAATGTTTTAAGTTGTGTAACTGATACTATGAAATATCATAATTATGAAAATAATTTCAATACTCTCTGGATGCAAGAGTGAATGGTAAGTTTAAATGATTAATCACTATTTCTTGGAGTTTAAGAATTAAAAAGAAAAAATCTAGAGGTCAGAACAAATTAAAAAAAGAATGAAATACACACATTCACGCACATGCATATATATGCATGTGTGTGTGTATGTGTGTGTATATATTTCCTTTTTACTTGTTTCAATCATTTGGTTGCGGCCATGCTGGAGTACCGCCTTTAGTCGAGCAAATCGATCCCAGGACTTATCCTTTGTAAGCCTAGTACTTATTCTATCGGTTCTTTTTGCCGAACCGCTAAGTTACGGGGACGTAAACACACCAGCATCGGTTGTCAAGCGATGCTGGGAGGACAAACACACACACACACACACACACACACACACACACACACACACACACACACACGCATATATATATACACATATATACGACGGGCTTCTTTCAGTTTCCGTCTACCAAATCCCCTCACAAGGTTCGACGCTATAGTAGAAGACACTTGCCCAAGGTGCCACGCGGTGGGACTGAACCCGGAACCATGTGGCTGGTAATGTATATACATGTATATGTGCATATATATATATATGTGTGTGTGTGTGTGTGTGTGTGTATAAAATAAACAAATATGAACATGAACATTAATTTATACGATAAGATAAAATATCATCAAATGAAATACAATTAAATGAGAGAAAAAATAATAAAATTATAATATGCAAATGAAAAGAAATATTACTCAAGGTTTTGTGAATGTGTGAAGGATAATTCATAGGTTAATAGTGTAAATCCGGAAACTAACTATTAACAATAACTTCCGGTTTATTTTAGCCTAACTATTAATTAAAACATTTTAATAACTATTTTAATAAATATTTCAAAAACAGAAAAGTTTAGCACGCAGGGTGAAGTGCTTAGTGGTATTTCGGCTGTCTTCATATTCTGAGTTCAAATTCCGCCGAGGTCGACTTTGCCTTTCATCCTTTCGGGGTCGATTAAATAAGTACCAGTTACGCACTGGGGTCGATGTAATCGTCTTAATACCTATGTCTGTCCTTGTTTGTCCCCTCTATGTTTAGCCCCTTGTGGGTAGTAAAGAAATAGGTATTTCGGCTGTCTTCATATTCTGAGTTCAAATTCCGCCGAGGTCGACTTTGCCTTTCATCCTTTCGGGGTCGATTAAATAAGTACCAGTTACGCACTGGGGTCGATATAATCGACTGAATCTCTTTGTCTGTCCTTGCTTGTCCTCTCTGAGTTTAGCCCCTTGTGGGTAGTAAAGAAATAGAAATAGGTATTTCGTCTGTCTTTGCGTTCTGAGTTCAAATTCCACCGAGGTCGACTTTGCCTTCCATCCTTTCGGGGTCGATAAATTAAGTACCAGTTGCGTACCGGGGTCTATCTAATTGAGTGACCCCCTCCCCCAAAATGTCGGGCCTTGTGCCCAGAGTAGAAAATAATAAAACTGGTATTCGGTAACTCATATTCATGAACGTTCGTTTTTGATGACAGGATTGGTAAGGTTTTATGTACCTAATGTGGCATTTGGACACATACCATTTGAATCTCATTGTGGTTTACTTCGTCTTTGAGGCCTCCGTGGTTGAGAAATTAAAGTCATGTCAATCCCATCTCCTCAAAACTGCTGGTCTTGTGCCTAAATTAGAAATAATTATTGAGATGTATTTCGTTTATACTTTGTATTCATAATTTCTCATTCATGTTTCCATTGTTTACCTCTTTGCTGTCACCGCTTTCGGATTCTAATGTATCACATTCTTTCCAAGGGTTTAGCTCTTCTATTAAATGATTTATTTCACTATCAGAATTGATTGATTTGGAGAGTAGAAATCGATGGCAGTTTAGAATTTTGACACACTTTTCCATAAAAAAATAACACGTCATAGTTGAGAAGTTCCAGTTTTGTACTGAATTCGTGCGGTGATCGTAAATAATTTTGTGAGAAAAATATATTCTGGAATGTCTTTTATTATTGAAGTTAATTTCTTCCTTTTGCACTTTTGATATTTTTTCGCTAGTTTTTTGCTGCATTTTTTATTCTTTTTTTTTTGAGGTGGGGGAGGAGTAGTTCATGTTAACTTTCTCTCTAAGTTTTTAAAGACTCCTTAAATAGTGAAAAATCAGAAGTAGGTGACGACCTATTTTTGGTAATCTTACCCAACATTAATCTGATATGTGGCTACCCTAGGAAGATCAGATGAAGGTGGCGAATGCCTACATCGCATCGGTACTACATTAGCATACTGTATCAGTGATAGTCATGTAATCATTAGAGACACTGATGGAACCGTCACCCATTTACTCAATCCGTTCGTAGAATGCAAAACATTGTTTCTGTTCTGTCTTGAATATTGCCCATGGATTTCAGCCGAAGGTGGCGAGCTGGCAAAATCGTTCGCTCGCCAGACAAAATGAATAGCGGCATTTTGTCCGTCAGTACGTTCTGAGTTAAAATTCTGCCGTCTTTGCCATTCATCCTTTCATAGTCAATAAAATAAGTGCCATTTGAGCTCTGGGTTCGATGTAATCGACTTACCCCATCCCTCAAAATTACTATCCTTGTGCCAAAATTTGAAACCATTATTATTTAAGGTGGTGAGCTGACAAAATCATTAATATGCCGGAATAAATGCTTAGCGGCATTTCGTCCGTCTGTAGTTCCTGAGTTTAAATTCCACCTATGTCAACTTTGATTTTCATCCTTTTTGGAGTCGATAAAATAAGTACCAGTAAAGTACTGAGGTCGCTGTTGGCCTCGTACCAAAAGATGAACAATTATTATCGCTGCAGTTAAGGGCTGTGGACTAGCAGAATCAGTTCAGTATTGGACAAAATGTCAAAATGGTATTTCCTCCAATTCCTTACGTTCTAAGTTCAAACCCTGCCGAGATTAGCTCTGCTCACTTTCCCTCCAGGGTCGATAAAATATAGTGCCAGTCACGTACTGGAGACAATAGTTTCGACTAAAACCCTTTTGTGCCTAAATTAGAAACAGGTCTTATTGCTGCGCTAATCTTATTTTAAACAAACGTCAAATATTGGTCTCCTGCCGATTCCATTAACATCACTACTGGTACAGCAACGATGTCTATAAAAATAACTATTACTGCCAATATCATCATTAATCACTGTTCTCCACAAGCACATCCAAACACACGTGAATTTACATACATAATACATACATACATACACACATGACCGCATAAATATACATTCAGAAAGTAAACCAGTCGTGCATTTCAGTTCATTAAAATCACAGTTGCATTTTAAGTAAAACGTCCATCATGGCTACCGTAAGCTCATATAAACATAGACACACAAGTGCGCACATGCGTATACACCCAGTAACGGCCACGTGCACATATGCATTGGTCGATGTTATTATTGTTCTTGTTGTTGCAGTTGTTGTTTTTACTGTTGCTGTTTCTTCCACTTTCTTCTAAATGTAGATTAGCAACATGCATCGTATATGCATTGTAATGGCGTTGTTATCTATGCCACAGACATGATGCAACCGTACGTCTGATAAACTGTCTTTTGACATTATGCAACATTGCAATAAACCATAACAAAATTCCGAGAACCACCGCCACCACCACCAACACCACCATCACAACAACAACAATTTACTGCACACTCTCCATGAAAATATGGAGGTATAATAAAGTTGGTTGGCTGGCTGGTCGGTCGGTTTGCTTCCTTTGGCCGTCAAATGCGGTGACTGTTTATTGGTTACTATTGGTTTGCTTGACTGGCTGAGTGTGAGTAGTTCTATAAAATAAGGTACCGTGGAGTCAAAATGTCTTCTTATGCTGGAAGCTTCTACAGAAACAGACTGTTTGTTCCAAAATTTCTTCCTCGCGATGCAGAGTGACAAGAAATGTCACTGCGATGTTATTTGGGAGCATGTCTGTATATGTATGTATGTATGTATGTATGTATGTATGTATGTATGTATGTATGTATGCATGTATGTATGTATATATGTATGTATATATGTATGTATGTATGCATGCATGTGTGTATGTATGTATATACGTACCACTTTATACATATATATACACACACACACATATATAAATACATACACATGCATATTCACACACACACACACACACACATATATATACATATATATATATATAAATATACACATACACACAGACATATATATATATATACACATACGTTTGTATGTAAGTATGTATATGTGTGTGTGTGTATGAGTTCGTATGTATGTATATAACTATACAAGTGTCTAAGAGAAAAAGTGAGTGAGAAAGAGAGAGTATACATGAAACAAATAATACGGAGGCAAAATTTAGTGTGTATAAGTTGTTGTATGTTTGTGTATGTGTGTGTGTGTGTGTGTGCGTGCGTGTAGTTCTGTGGCTGTGTTGTTCCGTATGCATAAGCATACATGTTAATAATACAACCGATGTACGGATACGTAAGCATATACTGATATCATTGCATAAATGTAGTACACACATGCACAAACACACTCACACACTCATACACACGAACACATAAAATGTAGAGGCATACAAACATAACGTATTTATTGTGGAAACACTCCGTCGGTTACGACGACAAGGGTTCCGGTTGATCCGATCAACGGAACAGCCTGCTCGTGAAATTAACGTGTAAGTAGCTGAACACTCCACAGACACGTGTACCCTTAAATACAGGTACAATAAAAACAGGAAGTAAGAGTGAGAGAAAGTTGTGGTGAAAGAGTACAGCAGGGATCACCGCCATCCCTGCCGGAGCCTCGTGGAGCTTTAGGTGTTTTCGCTCAATAAACACTCACAACGCCCGGTCTGGGAATCGAAACCGCGGTCCTACGACCGTGAGTCCGCTGCCCTAACCACTGGGCCATTGCGCCTCCACTATTTATTGTATCAATATCTTCAATAGGTATATAATACTTATCTCCTCTTAAACCAGGCTCTGTTTCTATCTAAGTATGTTAAGAAGTTTACCTGAGAGTCTTGTAATTAAGTGTAGTTTCTATGTCACGGCATAGTCCCTGTGCAAGTGGGTGGCATCGAGAGAGAAGACGTATCTCGAAATTTTTGAAAACAGAAATTGTATGGAAGCTTGTACAATATATATATATATATATATATAATATATATATATATATATATATATGCATACATACCTACATACCTACATACATACCTACATACCTACATACATACATACATACATACATACATACATATATATATATATACATATATATATATCACTAGAAAATTTTTTTATAGGTACAGGCGTGGCTTGGCTGTGTGATAAGAAGCTTGCTTCCCAACCACATGGTTCCTCGGTACGACTAAAGCCTTGAGTGAAATTAGTAGACTGAAACTGAGAGAAGCCGTCGTGTATATGTATATATATATATATGCATATATGTATATATGTATATATATATATATATATATATATTATATATATATATATATATATGTACATATATATACATATATACATATATATGCATATATAATATATATATATATATATATATATATATATATATATATACATACATACATACACACAACACACACACCACACATATATATATATATATATATATATACGTATGCGTCTATGTTTCCCCCCACCATCGCCTGACAACCGATGCTGTTGTGTGTAAGTTAGAAGTACTAGGCTTGGGAAGAATTAGTCCTTGGGTTGATTTCTTCGATTCAAAAAATCCCATGAAGGCATTGCTCCAGCATCGTCGCAGTCACATACCTAAAAGAGAAAAGAATAAAAGAATGTATATATATATATTATATATATATATATATATATATATATTATATATATATATATATGCAAGTTGAATTGTGGCTTGGAAATCAAATCACGTCTGACAAAGCGTCTTGGTTGAATTGTTCTATTAATAAACAAGAAAATATCCTCATGGTAGTGTTGGGTGCTTAATTAGAAAGTCGACTTCATTCTTATTTTATACTTCTATACAAATGTCTGTATACATACATACATACATATATATGTGTGTGTGTGTGCGTATATATATATATATATATATATATATATATATATCTATATATATATATATATATATATGATATATATATATATGCACACACGCACATACATATATGCATATATAGTAGGTGCTTTCACGTATACGAGCAAAGCAATTGCTAGAAAGAATCATTGATATGAGTCATTGATGATGCAATATGAGGCCCTTGTATGACTCTTGAGTCCGGCTAAAGATTTCAACATTCTATTGGATAATGCACAGCTGTGCCAGCTAGCAGGGGGACAGATGCCACAGTATTCATATATGTATGCATATATATATATATATGTATAAATGCACACACACATATATACATACACACATGAATACACACACATACACACACACATATATATATTAATATACGGAAAGAAGGAAAGCTACTTATTCTCATAATATACTCATATTAATAAAGAAATATAAACATAAATGCATAAATGTACATACACGAACATACTTAGACACAGATGCACGTATACACAAGTTCATATACACATACATATGTGTGTATAAGTGTGCAGGTAGAGTAAGAAAAACAATTTACTTGGCCTTATATAGTAGCATGCATATAGATACCAGTATATCTGTGGATATAGTATCTATCTATCTATCTATCTATCAATCTATCTATCTATCTATCTATCTATCTATCTATCTATCTATCTATCTATCTATCTATCTATCTATCTATCTATCTATCTATCAATCAATCAATCAATCAATCAATCAATCAATCTATCTATCTATCTATCTATCTATCTATCTATCTATCTATCTATCTATCTATCTATCTATCTACGGACGTGCTGTTATCTCGGCTCCGAAGGTAATCGTTTATTTTGACTATTTATAGCCCATAGTTTGTGTACATTTTTGTAAATTAGGTGTGTAAGGCACCCAACTTTCGTTTGAGTGCTTTTCCAAGGGAGGAATTCGCCCCTAGGGGCAGTTTCAACCCTATTTAATTTGTGCATTTTTCTTCTCGACATTAAAAAATGTCGAGAAATTTTATTGTAGAACGCTGGTCGCGTTCCTTTATGGACCAGCATTTTCCTAGTCTGGAAACGCTAGGAGAAAAAAGAACTTATGCACGCAAAGGGCAAACCTGAATGACGTGGTAGTGAACGCTGCAACCACTTGCGGTAACAGCCCTGTCACCACCACCCCACCACCACTAACAATAGCAACAACGAGACTACTACTGCTACCACCACCACTTCCGCCACCACCACCACCACCACGACCAACATAAATGATAAAAATGAAACTTACGCGGATACTATTAACAAAAACAACAACAACAATAAAAAGGAAATAAATATCTTACTATCTAATAGTGAAGATGTTAATATAAAAGAATCAACAATACCAGTAAATTTCGCTGACACTCTGCGTCAGAAAAAAGAAATAGTAAAATTTACGAATGAAGAGTTAATAGAAACGAGAGCACTCTTTACAACCAAAGGGCAGGATTTAGTGCTGCATACACCTCAACACATAAAGGAACAAATAGAAAATAAGACAATTATATATAAAATTATAAGAAAAAACAAAAAACTAAATGAACAGATTACAAAAACGGGCATAGAAAAGTGTTTAAAAAGCATAATGAAAAAAAAAAAGAATATATAAACTGGGGTCCCCAGTTTAATACAGTGGTGGTCCGCTTCCCTAACCAGGAAATGGCAAAAGCTCACTCTACGGAGTCTTTGCAAAATGATGAAATCATCATGGTACCATATTACAAAGGCCAGAGAGTGAGTAGAATTAGCATTAAAAATGTACCCCCCAAGATACCTAACAAATGGATAACAGGGGCAATCTGTTACCATTTGAAAAAGATAAATATATTAGAAACCGCCGTGTACAAAAACGATAATTGGCGTGGTCAAACAATAGTAGTGACCATCCAGATTGAGGGGTCCTCTATCGAGAACCTACCTGATAGGATCCATTTAGAAAATGGGCAAAGCCTATATGTTGTAGCAGAAGGCAAAAAGCCTAGATGCTACAACTGTGGCAGCCCAGAACATTTAATTGCCAAGTGCGCTCTGGCACAGAAAAAACAAGAAAGAACAAATCAGAAAACAAATAAAACACCCTTGTTGCCAGCACCAACACACTCAATTATGGAACAATGCCAAGAAAAACAACAAACCAGCAAACAAACCCCAACAACATTACCAAGAAAAGAAACAGTACCAACACAATCACCGTTGACGTCGCAACCAATTCAACATACTGAACCAAAAGATAGACCAACACCAACACCGAGGACGACAATTAAAAGACAGAAAACAGTGACAAGAAGACAAATTCTACCCCTAACACCACAACAACACAAACACCGCACAAGACATCAATAATTTCTGCAAGCATACATATTAACGCAAATGCTTTGCCTTTACTCCCTTCTGATTCGTCGGACGACGAAAGTTCGGCGGAATGGCAAATAGCCACAGTGGGTAAAAGGAAAAGATCAAAAAAGCCCACCAAACAAGGAAGTAAAGCAGGGAGATATTTAACTCCGGACAACATCCCCCTAGACAATAAAAAAATCAATGAACCCGCAAAACCACACACAACTAACTGCAATAGACACAGACAATAAAAAATTAATGGATTAAATTGCATCCAACACGGACATCTGTAAAGATGACTTTAAGACAAACAATCATCCGTGCACCACACCACCGAAACACATAAGAATTGTACACATAACACAAACACAGCACCATGCACTGAAAACAATATTTCCAAATGCGGTAGGCAGGTTTCAACGATACCTCTCCCAAAAACTATACAAACACCTCATCAAAGACACTACAAAAGAAGAAGAAAAAAATGAAACTTTCGAAATGAGTAAGTGACCTTCCTTCTTGCTTCTTGTCTCTTCCAATGTAGTGTGTGAAACACAATTTTCGTCAACGTCAATGATGCTTAAATTAGGTTGTGTGAATGCGTCGGCTTGGAAGCAAGGTTACCTTCTAAACGACATCAAGTCACTGAACGTGGATATAGTAGCTATCAGTGAAACCAGACTCAGCAAGCCGCGGGCCCTCGCGTCCATGTTTGGCGATCAATTCGACATTTATTTTTTTACCTGTCTGCCGAACATGGGTGGTGGAGGTACCGCGGTGCTTTTTCGAAAGAGTCTAAATGTAAAAGTAAGAACAATATTCTTAGACCCGGAGGGTAGGCTGGTTGTCTTGGACGTGGATGGCAGAAATGGGTGTGCATTCCGTCTGATGGCAGTTTATGCACCGTCCTTAACGGGTCGGGCGGATTTCTCCAGACACCTAGAGGTTTTCCTGGGTACGTCTAGACCTTTACTGTTAGTAGGGGATTGGAACGCTACCTTGGACACGCATCTAGATTATGTGGGAATGGATAGGAATAGAAGGAGATGTAAGTGCCTCAAAGACCTACTCAGACGTTTCCATTTGTCTGACAGGTTCTGACTCGACCATTCCGAAACGTGCCAACGTGGACTTGGACAAACCGCGTCGGATCGTCGAGATCTTATCTAGATAGAATTCTAGCAGGACAGCGGATAGGGATAGTGTAGGATGTCCACAATTTAAAATAGTCAGCTACACAGATCACAAATTTGTGACGTGTACGCTCGACTTAGATAAGACACATAGACGGGTCCGTTACTGAAACTGAACACGTCGCTCTTAGCGCGACAGGTTTACAGGAACCGGATTAGCGAGTTAATTAAGAAGGCGCTGACGGGAGCCGTCGTTAACAACGCTGGGGTACGCCCTGAAAATGGCAATACAATCGGAATCAATTAGGTTAGCAGGAATTAGCGATAGATCGAAATAGAGTAGAGAGAGACCTGGTTAAGAAACTAGAAGAGGCACTTACCACTGGCAGCGCAACCAACGTGCTGGCTGCGAGGATGGCCCTCGACCAACACCTCAACGCCAAGCACGAAGGTTGCGTCGTCAGAGTTAAATGCGTGCCTTAAGGAACGAAGGGATCGAAGCTGCGCGAGAGGCCCGGGTAGCAGAGGCGCAGCGTGGCAACAGAGCCACCATTCGGTCTCTAATAGATCAACAGGGATGCAGTTTACTCGAACCCGAAAGGATGTGTGAGGCCTTTCAACAGCACTTTGCTCGACTGTTTGTGCGAGTGGTGGTTCGGATTTGAAAATTTTGGCCAAAGTATTAGCCGAGAGGTTGGCGCTTGTCATTGGTAAACTGGTCGACAGGGCGCAAGCATGCGCCGTGCCGGGCAGAACCATACATGACAACCTCCATCTGATGCGCTACATTGTGGACAGGGTAGTTAAGGATCCTGGCATGGGTGGGGCGCTGATCAATTTGGATCAGTCTAAAGCCTTCGATAGGGTCGACCATCGGTACTTGGCGGCCGTCCTCAAGGCGGCTGGCTTCGGTCTCGTCTTCCGCGGTTGGATCGCTGCCTTGTATAGCGGCATCCGATCGGTGATTCGGGTGAACGGTCACCTGTCGAAACCGTTTGACATCACGCATTCGGTCTGTCAGGGGTGTCCCCTGTCGGCGCTTCTGTATGTATTGACTCTCGAGCCGCTACTGCAGAAGCTGGCGACACCGAAGGGCATCCCACGGGAACTGGGTTGCGGGACGAGCGTGTCGGCCTATGCGGACGATGTCACCGTCATAGCGTCGAGCGACAAACACATCCAGATCATAGGCGAGACACTAAGAAAATACGAAACGGTGAAGGGAGCGAAGATTAACCCGGAAAAGTCAGTGGGTTTGCTACTCGGCACCTGGAGAAGCAAGCCATGCCGTCCGACTGCGGCTCAGTAGTGGGACGCTGGACGGACGGACCGGTTAAATTGCTCGGGGGTGGTTCAGTCCGGACCTCCAAATGGATAAGAACCGGGACGAGATCACGAGTAGAGTGGTCGCTCTCAGCCAAACATGGCCGAGAGAAAGCTGTCTCTAAAAGGTCGGGCGGAGGTGGCGAACGCGTACATCGCATCCGTCATCGATTAGCCACCGCCTGTACCGTCTACCTTGTCCCGACGCCACCATCACCAAACTGGAACGCATACTCTTTCGCTTCCTGTGGAAGGGTGGCGTTCCGATGGTGAGGAAGTCCATTTGCTGTCAGCATCCGTTGAATGGAGGACTGGGCATGCCGTGGTTGATGATGCGCAGGCATGCGCTGAGACTGCGACATCTCTGGAACTTCATCGACGACGGTGAACAGGTGTGGTCGCCGTTTGTGAGGCGCGCCTTCCCGCAGCTCGTCTCACTGACCGAACTGCAAACGTGGATCAAGAAGAGACCGAAACTGGGCGATTGGCACCGAGAGTGTCGCCAAGCTCTGCAGCAGCTCTGCCGACCGGGGTCATACTTGTGCAACTTACAAACGACTAAAGCGTTCTATAGAGGACTAACCCGCCTGTTCAAGACGACGTTCGGGCCGGGGCCTATGGATAACTTCCAGAAAACCCTGGCTTGGCAGTGCTATCGAGACGCACTACCTGTTCGAGAGAAGAGCTACAGGCACGGTTCGAAAACCATCACCGGACCGACCTGCCCGAGATGCAGTCAGAGCGACGAAACCGTTCTGCACGCACTCGTGCAGTGTCCAGATATTTCAGAGCTGCGGACCTTCGTCGAACAGCTGTTGTCACGTGTAGGTCGGGCCCGCCCATCAGCTGAGTCTATCGTGAATATTGTTCCACCACCTTCCTTTAAACGGGAAGAGAGAACGGTTTTCGTTACGCTGATGGCTATGGCGAAAGAATGTGTGTGGTGGACGCGTTTGAAAGGACTGCAAACGTAAACACACCAGCATCAGTTGTCAAGCGGTGGGGGTGGGGATGACAAACACAGACACAAGGTTACACTCACACACACACACACACACACACACACATATACGACGGACTTCTTTTAGTTTCCGTCTACCAATTCCACTCACAAGGATCTGGTCGGCCGGTTGCTATAGTAGAAGACACTTGACCAAGATGTTACGCAATGGGACTGAACTCGGAACCATGTGGTTGGGAAGCATGCTTCTTACCACACAGCCACGCCTGCACTATATGTTGGAACAATATGATAGTGAGTGCATATGTACATGCATGTAATAGGACTTAACATAATTTGTGTCCTCAGATCGCTATACAGCATATCGTATAAATTAGGAAACAGAATGTGATACATCATACGCTAAGAATATGGCTTCTTAATAACTATATTTTGATGGTGGTATTTTATTTAATTAGATGACTTATAAGCTAAATTTCTAATTAGGAAAATGCTTTAGCTATTTTAGCGAGGATAAATGACAGTATCAATTATAAATGATAAGCTATTTTGAGGTTAAAAGCCTGAGGTTAGACACAAAGTATTTAAAAATACGTAGATAAATAAGAAAAATAAGCCGGAAACAAGAATTTTCAGGAGATGAAAGTTCAAAGACGTATGTTTATGTGTGTGTGTGTGTGAATACACATGTACGGATTATTGTGAACTTTAGCAATTTATCTATCTATCTATCTATCTATCTATCTATCTATCTATCTATCTATCTATCTATCTATCTATCTATCTATCTATCTATCTATCTACATATGTATGTATATGTGAGTGAGTGTGTGTGTGTGTGTGTGTGCATGTGTATAATTAAATATCCATGAATGGACCTTTCACCGAATTCCTATATGAATATCTCAATTGTTTGATGAATTTAACTATCAGCTCATTGTACTATATTATATTATATGCACCCGAGGATTCCACACATACATGCGTGAGCATGCGAATGTGTATGTGTGTGTGTGTATGAGTGCACGTAGGTATATATACAGATGTATATATATATATTCACACACACATTGGTTTACATTCATGTGTACATATACATATACATAAAAAAGCAATTCACACACATTTTGCATCCAAACTCACATAATCCTTGGGCCACTAACTCGGAATAACTTTCCAAACCTCATACGCAAAATATACCCATGCAGATGCTTATGCATATGCACACATTTAAACGAAGGAAGAAACAGATAACCCGGAATATATTATGAGACATGTTGCTCACTACACACTCATACACAAATATTCCATAAAAGCAAAAAAAAAAAAAAAAAGTATTTATCACCCAAAACAAAATCCTTGATGGGAGATTAACCATATTATATGCTCATATTAAGAGACCCAGGAAAATAATATGGTTTGCTCCTTTTCTCTTTGAATACTAAGATTAACATAAGCAAAAAATTCCTGGCATTATTTGTGTTATGTGGACGCCCCCAGACGATGAAGTAGGCTAGCCCAATACGTAGATATAGAAGGAGAAGTCTAGACGTCAGAGTTGAATAGAGGTCATCCTAACGTGCGATATAACAATTTGATAAACATTTCTCAGTAAATCATAAGTACAAGAAGATTGTTAATAGACGAACGGAAAATTTTCGTATAGGTTCTAAAGGACATTCTCAATCGCAAGTCATTCCAAGAGCCCACTCCTAGCTGTAACAGTCGAGACCCTGAAGTTTAACCTCTCTATCAGGCATACTTAATAAACACTATCTCGTAGTGCTTCAAGATAATGAAATCAAAAGAAAAACAATTCAGTCAGTTTATGCAAAAACTATTTTAAAAGAAGATGCACGAATCAAATCTTCTTTCCGAAACATGGACAATGACAAGCTATAATATTGGCTAGCCATATATAGGATCTAAAGATCAAATGCGCACCATATACAATGAAGTGGAACATCTTGAAGAAATCTTACCTTATGTAAATTGATCAAAAACATGCAAAACATGTGTAGCCGAAAGATTTGAAATTCGTTTTAGATCCAAGAATTACACTACACTACTTAATTCTAGATCCTAAATTTTTTAGCAAATGCAAGCACATGGATAATTCTTTCTAGTCTAGCTGGGAGACAACTCCATCTCTGTATTGTATTACAGACGTTAGCCTCCTGTCCGTCCGTTGAATTACTCTACACCTGCTAGATTAATTATGATTTCGATGGATAACGGGGACCCACTCTTGGTTTTCTTTCCTTTCTTTCTTTTCTCGTTTTTATTAAATTTTTGTTTTCTCGTTCTGCCTTTTCTGATTCCACCCTTTTCCTCGCGTTTTCTTATAAACCAGCCTCTTTTTTTTTATCAAATAATACCCAAACCATGATATACAAATTTGCCAACTTATACTGCTTCCACAGTACGAAACTATAAGTAGCTCATATTTAAATACTGTTTATATTAAATGATTACATATGTTTACACAAAATTCAGAACAAAAATAGCTTAATAAAGCTACCAACCACACCGTAAACGTTACTTTAATAATAGGATTTAAAGTATAATTGTAATTTTGCAGCACGAATAGTGAACAATATGAAATTTCAGAATAGCCTTCGGTTCAAATCACCTTGATTTCGTTTTTACGCTTCCAACTTTTTCTCGCTCGTAATTAAATGGGTTTGGGAATGACAATCTAATGATTTGTTATGGCCCGCACAGACAGGTGAGATGAATGTGTTGATGTTGTGTTTGAACTTTTCTAAAATGGCGTATAGAAGAAATAAAAGCGGATGGAGTAAAATTCTCAGTTCCTGGAACAAAAGATTGTGAAAAGTGTTTAACGAAAGTGCAATTTCTGAAGGAGATACAGTATTTGATGACAAGGCTGTGTCAATTGAAAATTAAGGTGTTTGGAATAAGAAGTTGTAATGACAGTAGAACAGGCAACATAGAATATGCATGCCTGTCAGCCAGTTATAGCATGTTGGCGAATGTTATCTTTGCCAATCAGCCGACTCTGTTTAGAATATTTTTGTTTAGCTGCAGTACCAACCTAAATATGAAAATATTCCAGCGTGCGATTAACTGGAGGGTTGATAAACGATAAGGGAAGTACTAGTTTTTATACCCTAGAGGGAAATGCTAGAATTTTTGTCAAATCATTATATGTGAGTTCCCAACGTTGCATATCCGAGTTCTTGACATTATGCATATGTGCGTTATCAACGGTATATGATTGTCAAAATGTTTTATAAAGCTAACAATCGGTCGAATACAGTACTACCTACAAAACATTGATTTAGCTGCCCCACTACCATAAAACAAAAGCAAAAAACAATCAAAGCAACAACAAAAAATATAGTAAAATGGGAATGAAATTACTATTACTGTTTTTCTACTTTAAATAACTTTAAATAGGAACGTCTAAAATTTATAACACGATATTATTTTAACTGTAAATAATATCATGTTATGTGTTTTGTTTTATCGTGCTGATATAATTTATCTTAAACTTTAACTTGAAACCTTAACGCAAACAGAATTTCTTTCACTGGCACAGAGCCAAAAACTTTTAGGCTAGAGTGAAGTCGATGAAATAGAAGCTAGTACTTGCCCGCTACATATATATATATATATGTGTGTGTGTGTGTGTGTGTGTGTGTGTGTGTGTGTGTGGGTGTGTGTGTGTTGTGTGTGTGTGTGTGCGTGTGTGTGTGTGAGTGCGCGCGTGTGTATGCGTGTATGTATATATATATATATGTATATATATATATATCAAGTCCAAAGGGATGAAAGGCGAAGCCGACTTTTGGCGGGATTTCAATTTAGAATGTAAAGGGACGTAACTGAACAAATCGCAAGGTGTTTTGGCAGACAGTTCACGCCATTTTTAAGCTAACATAATATAGAATGATACTGCCGTTATTTTCTTACGATAAAATCTAAATTTACCGATACCAATTAACCATAGACCGAGAAAGTTTAAGTAAGAGAATAGTAGCTACCATTGATAACTGCTAGAAAACTAAAGAAATATGATGATTTCAGTAGACGTCAGAAAATATATAGACTGCCGACATTGAAAAAAAAGCACATTGTGATGCTGCGGTCGATGGTCTAAGCTCCTCTTTACGGCGCTTGTTATATTATAACTGTGGAGGCGCAATGGGCCAGTGGTTAGGGCAGCGGACTCGCGGTCGTAGAATCGCGGTTTCGATTCCCAGACCGGGCGTTGTGAGTGTTTATTGAGCGAAAATACCTAAAGCTCCACGAGGCTCCGGCAGGGGATGGTGGTGATCCCTGCTGTACTCTTTCACCACAACTTTCTCTCACTCTTACTTCCTGTTTCCGTTGTACCTGTATTTCAAAGGGCCGGCCTTGTCACGCTCTGTGTCACGCTGAATATCCCCTAGAACTACGTTAAGGGTACACGTGTCTGTGGAGTGCTCAGCCACTTACACGTTAAAATTCACGAGCAGGCTGTTCCGTTGGTCGGATCAACCGGAACCCTCATCGTCGTAACCGACGGAGTGCTTCCATCCATATTATAACTATAGGCCAGTATGGATACGAAACTCACTTCTAGGTAGAACACTGAATATACACATGCTTAGCTGTGAAATTAGATTGCTTGCTTCGTAAACACGTGGTCTGCAGTCTGGTTACACTATGCGATATCTTGAGTACATACATACCCATATGTTCTTACAAATATATGGGTGAGTACATGTGCGTACTATTTATACTATTTATGACATGTCCCTTTTGCTCTAGCAGAGTAGGTCGAAAACTCGGTGGAACGAAATGACATTTTATTTCTCTCTCGATTGTATGTAATCCAAAATCCAGTCTGGTGATATTGTGTTCCACATTTTCGTTCTAAAACTTATGTTTCGATTGTATGTGACAACGGAATATTCAACCGCTTATATTTTAACTTCATAGATAGCAATTTACAGTTTCGCAAAAAAAAATGTTCTTCGTCGATATCGACGGAGAATCCAACACCTTTGTCATAACTTGGTTATGCATATTGGTTTACATTATCATAAATATAAATAAACCTAAAATGATGTTCGTACACATGAAGCGCACATTCATACGCAACCCTGATATATATATATTATATATATATTATATAATATTAATATATATATATACATATATATATACATATATATATATACATATATATATATATATTATATATATATATATATATATATATATATATATATATATATATATATTATATATATACAGATATATATATATATACATTATATATACTATATCTTTATTGCTGAAAAGAAAGAAACTGCAGTCTGAGAATTACCGGTTTAGTAAATGTTTTTATCTCCATTTCACTTAATTTATCAAGCTTCTGTATTCCTAGCACATATTTCGCCTTAATGTACTGATATATGAAAAATATATGGCTTGTGTTAGTAATACCAGCGATTATAATTATTTTTATTTTATCGCAATTTGATTTGTTTACATATTTCTCGATAAATTACGAGCGCCAGGCGATACCAGAATTCCCTAGATTTATCGGGACGTTCGGAGTCTGCGCAGTGATATGATTAGTTAGGGAGAGTAAATCATTAGAAGCACATGCTTCTAGTGAGTTAGGATCCCAGAAAGACAGGGTCTCACTGAAGAATTCTCCCTGAGCAAATAATTATCTTTATTGCTGAAAAGAAAGAACCTGCAGTCTGAGAATTACCGGTTTAGTAAATGTTTTTATCTCATTTCACTTAATTTATCAAGCTTTGTATTCCTAGCACATATTTCGCCTTAATGTACTGATATATGAAAAATATATGGTTGTGTTAGTAATACCAGCGATTATAATTATTTATTTTATCGCAATTTGATTTGTTTATATATATATATATATATATATATATATATATATTATATATATATATATATATATATATGCTCTTATGCAAACACACACATTTGTATATTGTATGTATAAATGCATAAGAGCTATGCATGTAAATATATATGCATTTTTCGCATCTATCTTTGTATTAAATATCTATTTACTTAAATATGTCTAAATATGTATGAATATGTATGTATATAGTTATACACGAGCATATGTTATTTATATATTATCAGCACACATTCCTTACGCACACATATTCAAATACATATCTATATACATATCACACACCACACATCTATTTATATCTCCATATAATATTATATATATATATATATATATATATATATATTCATGTATACATATATATATATATATTTATATCTTCATATACTATATATATATTTATATCTTCATATATATATATATATATATATATATATATATATATATAGCTTTGTGCACACTTACAGACGTATATAAGTCAGGTGGCGCAGTTAGTTTAGAGATGCTCTGGCTCCTCTCCAAGCAAACAGCGCCACCTGCTGACAGAACCATTTCTGATGTCTTACTGATGTGTGAAGCATACAGAGCACACATAGCGATTAACAATGTGAGTCAGAATGTGGTGTGCTTGTGTGTGTATATATATATCTGTGTGTGTATATATCTGTGTGCGTGTGCGTGTGTGTGTGCTTGTGTGCGTATGTGTGCATATGCGCATGTGTTTGTTTTTGTTTTTGTCAATATCGTAAGATATGAAGATTTCACATAGTACGTAAGTATATATGCGTGTGTTTGCTTGTATGTTGTGTTCGTATTTATGTTTACTTACAGATGCGGCGCATGCACTGACACATTTAGACTCACTCACACTTCCATACATACGGAACATATAAACACTGCAACATATACTCCCACTCGATTCCACACGCACATAAATATTGACAGCTACAAAGAAATATTTAGATATTTCTGCACATCTGAGGCCATTGAAATGAAGGTGGTTTTAATGATACGGACAAGGATCACGTTCGCGGTTGCCACGTTAGTATTTCTGCTGTTGTTAAATATATTACTGGCCTTATATAATATATAATGCTGAGAGTACGCTTTCTGTTTCTTTCTATTTCAAACTCTGTTTCTCTCTGTCTCTCTTTCTCTTTCTCTGTGTCTCTCAGTTTTTCTCCCACTCTCATTTTCTTTCAAACATGCACATGCATACATACTTAAATACACATATACACGCATTAATAACACACACATACATTCATATTTACTGTAGTTTTATATAACAACAACAACAACAACACAACAATAATAATAATAATAATAATAATAATAATAATAATAATAATAATAATATGATAATGATAATAATAATGATAATAACAATAATAACAATAATAATAATAATAATAATAATAATAATATAATAATAATAATAATAATAATAAAATAATAATAATACATTGTTTTGTCTTGGTATAAAAGATGGGCTACAGCAAATATTCTGCTCAATACAGATTTGCTTGTCAGTTGCTTGACCTTAACCAGTTGACCATGTCCCTTAGTGGCTGACGATATTTGTGTCTCTGATCACGAGCAGAAGTAGTGGGGGAGCATCATGGCCGTGTGTTGAAAGGAATTCATTGGAGTTTGGATAATTCATCTCTGGAAACATGGGTGGTTCTTTCAACATCCTTAAACAACCCTTATTCAGGGACCGTTTGAGCGGGATGGGCTACTCAACCTGAAGAAAATTCTAACTGGGCCCCACCTGCAAGGTCATGTGCTGTTTATCTTGATATGAGATCACCATGTCGGGCACATATGGTTGTGATGCATGTGCCTGGTGTACCCTTATCAGACGGGTAGTCATGATGGGTATATTGGGCTTCGTATATTTTACCCCAGTGTCACTTTGATGGCATGCACTGCTCTCTCACTCAATAATAATAATAATAATAATAATATTAATAATAATAATAATAATAATAATAATAATAACAATAGTAATAATAATCCTTTCTACTATAGACACAAGACCTGAAATTTTGGGGGAGGGGACTAGTCGATTACGTCGACCCCAGTGTTTCACTGGTACTTGATCTAACGCCTCACCCCCGAAAGGCAAAGTCGACCATGGCGGAACTTGAGCTAGCAACGTAGCAACGGGAGAAATACCGCTAAAAAAAAAGGAACTTAATTATGGCATATATATTTCTTTAACTACCCACAAGGGACTAAACACAGAGGGGACAAACAAGGACAGACAAACGGATTAAGTCGATTACATCGACCCCAGTGCGTAACTGGTACTTAATTTATCGACCCCGAAAGGATGACAGGCAAAGTCGACCTCGGCGGAATTTGAACTCAGAACGTAACGGCAGACGAAATACGGCTACGCATTTCGCCCGGCGTGCTAACGTTTCTGCCAGATAGACTACAGGAAAGCGTTTGATAGTGTCCCACATAATTAGCTACTCAAGACCCTTGAGATATAAAAGATCTCTCCTGTCGTCTCCCAATCCTTACAAGGTAGTATGGCCAAGCAGAATACACGTCTCCTACACCATAGTAATGGGATGAGCCAATCTAACAACATGAATATGAAACCAGGCATCTTTCAAGGTGACTACCTCTCCCCATCACTCTTTTGCATGGCACAGATCCCACTTTCAAACAAACTGAGTAACACCAGGTATGGGTTCAAAGTGTATAATATTATAGTAAACCATCTGTTTTATATGGACGATCTGAAGTTATTTGCTAGAAATGACGAAGAACTAGTAGAGCTGTTAACAACTGTTAAAGAGTTCAGCAATGACATCGGGATGGATTTTGGTCTTGATAAGTGTGCCAAAGCATCTGTTGTAAGAGGCAAGCTCAAACAAACAGCTTCCATTAAATTAGATGCCAGCACTACCATCAAGGAGCTTGACCCACAAGAAAGCTATAAATACCTGGGGATAGACGAAGGAGATTGGTATACAACATGCTACAGTGAAAGAAAAAAAGAAAAAAGGAGTATTGTCTCGGTAAGTAATTGTAACAAACATGCCGATTAAAAGTAAATAATAATGATAATAATAATAATAATAATGATAATAATAATAATAATAATAATAATAATAATAATATAGTTGTTGTTATAGATGTTATCGCAGTAGTACATTTCTTGTTCTTGTTCTTCTTCTTGTTCCTTTTCTTCTTCTTGTTCTTCTTTTTCTTGTTCTGGTTCTTGTTCTTGTTCTTCTTCTTGTTGTTGTTCTTCTTCTTGTTCTTCTTGTTCTTCTTGTTCTTCTTGTTTTTGTTCTTCTTCTTCTTGTTCTTGTTCTTCTTGTTCTTCTTGTTCTTCTCCTTCTCCTTCTTCTTCTTCTTCTTCTCCTTCTTCTTCTTCTTCTTCTTCGTCTTCGTCTTCTTCTTCTTCTTCTTCTTCTTCTTCTTCTTATTATTATTATTATTAGGTAGTAGTAGTAGTAGTAGTACTAGTAGTAGTGGTGGTGGTAGCGTTGGTAGTAGTAGTAATAGTAGTAGTAGTAGTAAAATCCTATCACATCAGCAGCAATCTTACCTAATTCCTAATATTTTAAGGATGTGACATTGGAAATAATTCTATATTTGGCACACGGCCAGAAATCTCGGAGGATGGTTGCAGACGATTTTATCAGTTACACGGGCTGCTAGACCTGCTAGAAGTAGCACGTACATATCCTTGAAATGAAACGCCACAGTCCTAAACAGATGCAACACACATTGGATAATGTAATTCTAGATGCACTCTAATTACGGATTGGTCGGAAGTGATCCTGAGTGACAAAAAGAAAGATAACAATAACTGGTTCTTAATATTATCTGTCCCGGAAAGAGGAAAAGAATAGCTAACCCAGTCAGCATTTGAAATTTGGATAAACGCAGAGAGAGCGAGAGGGAGAGAGAGAGAGAGAGAGAGCGAGAGGGATGAGGAATGGTAATAATCAAATATAGCAACAAAAAAAACCCCCCAAAAAAACGTTGACCCAATGAGGACACGTCAAAGTGGTTTTTTTTTTTTTTAAATTGCTTAATCTAAGAAAAGGCAGCACTTATGACTGTTCTCAAGGTTTCTGAGGCTGTTGGGAGGAAGAGAGTGGGCTCCGCTAAAGATACCCGAGGTGCAGGTGACAGCGCCTAACCGCCCAAGTAAAAAAATGATCTTTCCAAACAGGGTTTCTCATAGTCTCTCTGTACTAAATTTTACTTACAAGACTATGCTCGGACGAAAACTTGAGTAGATGATACTTTCCTAAAGTACTGTGCTGAGAGATCAAACCTGAGAGAACGCAGCTGAGAAACTTAATCAAACAAGCAACATGTCAAACCACTCTAAAATCATACGCTATTGTTTTTAAAAGGGCTTATAATATAATATAATTGTATATAGGTGGCGTATTGGTGGAGGTTTTCGAGTATCCAACAAAATATCCCACAGTTCTTGGAGTTATGGCAATCTATACTATGAATTCAAATCATGCAAATATACTTTATTTTCCACAATTTTGAGGTCGACCAGAGAAACTGAGTGCGGTGACGAGATATCCTGTACTTATTTCAATTTTACATCCTGCGTTGAAATTTCATCTGGGAATTCAAAGGTCTCTGATATCCATTGAGAAGGCGTCAAATCTCATCATATCAACCTCTAACCCTGGTATCTCAGACTACAGTACCGAGATTCAACGAATCTGTCCACCGACTAAATCATAGTGGTACTCTGAATTCAGAAACCACCCTGTGTGTCTGTTATTATTATTTTTTTTTGCCACACAAATCAAAGTCAACTTTTAGAAAGCTAAGAAACACTCATTAACAGGACACCGATGATGACGAGACCTAAGATACTCAACTAAGTCGAAATGTTTTCAGCTGGAAAGCCTTCGGCATAAGTTTGTTCGATCAGGGTTGATCGAAAGCTAAACCGCGCAAGGATTTCGGAAGAATGATACACCATGGCTACTCCCACTGCCAGCTATTAAATCTATATTAACTTGTCGTAAGGCGGCGAGCTGGCAGGAACGTTAGCACGCCGGGCGAAATGCGTAGCCGTATTTCGTCTGCTGTTACGTTCTGAGTTCAAATTCCGCCGAGGTCGACTTTGCCTTTCATCCTTTCGGGGTCGATAAATTAAGTACCAGTTACGCACTGGGATCGATGTAATCGACTTAATCCGTTTGTCTGTCCTTGTTTGACCCCTCTGTGTTTAACCCCTTGTGGGTAGTAAAGAAATATATATTAACTTGTTGTTCATCGTCACTGCATATTCTCCTGCAACACTCCGGTTCTCAATTTCGTTTTGTTACATACCACCTCAGCATCCATGTTCAACAATCACTTCCTCCGCATTCAGAGGTCAAGTAGAGATTGTCATGCTAAAGTGATAGTGCTAGTAATAGTAATAGTAAAGGTGCGTGGCTTAGTGGTAAGGATATTCGGTTCTGAATCGTGAGTTCAATACCTGACGTCGCGTTGTGTGCTTGAGCAAGACGCTTTTTTACGGTAATCAGGCCCACTCAGTTGTACCTGTACTTTCAAAGGTGCAGTCTTGTTACGCTGAATCTCGCTGAAAACTACGCTAAGGGTATGCGTGTCTGTGGAGTGCTCAGCCAGTTGTACGTTAATTTCACAAGCAGTTTGTGCTGCTAATCGGATCAACTAGAACACGCATCGTCGTAACCAAAGGAGCGTCTTCCTCATAGTAGTGTGTAGTAGCGATATGCTAAGAACGGTAAGTGGTGGTGTAGTAGGTATTAGTGGCTGTAGTAGGAATAATAGCAATAAATGGGAGTAGTGGCGAGGATGGCAGAAGTGGTAGCAGTAGATAGAGACTTGAGTGGAAAAATGCCTTTACAATATGTTCCACTTTCACAAACATTTAGAAACAGGTGCTTACTGTCAGTGCGCGCACGAACACACACACGTGCGCGCACACCACACACACCCGTATGTGTGTATCTGTGTTACTGTGAGAGTGTTGGGGTGCGCATATGGATATCCTTGAGTACTTACTGCTATAGTAGGTGAAGTGTGATGGCGGTGCTGTAAGTTAAGGTAGGACAGTTTCAGTGTAATGGTAGTTGTCTTCAGTTGTGGTTGTTGGCGAGGGTGCTGATGATTTTTGAATGTATGAGTGGTAGCAATAGTAACATCAGTAGGAGTGGTTCTATAACCGGAAGAAGATTCATGGCAGTCCCAGGTTGAAGTGTAGCGGTGTAAATGATGATCATAGTAACGGTATTTTAAATTTGTTTCATCACTGTGTTATTTTGATAGAATAGACCGCCATCAAATAGACATATTTTTTTTTATCATGTATCTTTTACTTGTTTCAGGCATTAAACTACGGCCATGCTGGAACACCGCCTTGAAATTTTTAGTCGAAAGTATCTACTCCAGTACTTATTTTCCTTAAGCGTAGTAATCTATCGAACTGTTTTGCTGAATCACTAAGTTACGCGGACATAAACAAACAACACCAGTTTTCAAGCAATAGTGAGGGGCAAACACAGATACAAAGACCCCAACCCATATATATATATATATATATATATATATATATATATATATATATATATATATATATATATAACATACCTACATATATTATATATATATATATATCTATATATGTACATACATACATACATCATACATACATACATACATACATACATATATATATATATATATATATATATATATATAATATATATATAATAATACATATATATATGTATATATAAATGTGAGAGGGGTACAGTGAACTTGCCGCGAGGAGTGGAATATCCAATGTTTCGGGTTCAATCCTTTGTCAAGGGGTAGAGAAAAAGAGATGTCAAACAGAGTGTACATTCTCTCAGTTTGAAAAATTGGCTGCATCTGATAATGGACGCAGAATTACACGGGCTGCTGACGTGAAACAGAAGTTATAGGTGAGGGCGTGCAGAAAGGAGAAGGAAAAAGGTGATGGAGAGAGTAGAGGTAAGTAAATATGGGAATGTTGCAGAGAGAGGGTGGAAGGACAATTAAAAAGAACTAAGATGAGGTGAAAAGATGAAAGGAAAACGTTGCTCCTTTCGTTTCCAAGAGAAGTGGGGTCCGTGGTGGAAGGCCATGCCACAAACTGTTAAATCTGCAATAGAATGATTTACAGTGTTGAAGTGGATGGCGACAGATTGGCTTGGCATACGTAGCATTATACTTCTGATGTGTTCGCGAAAGCGATCTCCATGGCGTCGTCCTGTTTCTCCAATGTAAAGAGTACCGTAGAGTTTTGCATATGATGTAATATATAAGATTCGCCGAAGTGCAACAAGAGTGGTGTGTTATGTGGCATTACTTCTTGGACCCCCTGATGGTGGTATTTATTGTAGGTTGAGTATCCACATTAGTGACTTATATTTTGCTTGTAGGGCTCAGTAACAAGAAACTAACGTAGATTTAGCTTTTACTTGTTTCAGTTCATTGGTGGAACCACATTGAAGAGCTTTTGTTGAAAGATTCGAAGTTAGCACATTTGTTTGTCTTTGTTTTTTGAGCACGATAACTTATTACGTCTTTCGTTTTTGTCGAACTGCTAAGTTATGGTGATGTAAATACAACAACACAAGCGGTGGGTGAAGGATGTAAGGGGAACAAACACAATCGCAAAGATACACTTATACATACGCACATTCTTCTTACCACGCAGCTACACCTACGTATGTATGTGTATGTATGTATGTATGTATGTATGTATGTATGTATGTATGTATATGTATGTAGATGTATGTATGTATATATATATAATATATATATATATATATATATATATATATATTATATATATATATGTATGTATGTATGTATGTATGTATGTATACTTTTAATTTCGCGCATGTGCTTTGTTTGCCTGAGATTTTGTCGATTACAGTATAGTAGGATCAGTTGGGCAACGTCTGTGAGAAAAACAGCACCCTGACGCAATTCACTCTGCCAGAAATTTGGAAGCAACATGCTGTACTGCTTGGCATTCACGCTGAAAGCTCAATACGGACATTTCAGAGTGTTTGGGAGTCAATCTGAGGACAGTGCAATCTGAGGACATGTACCGAGAGTGATAAAAATCAAACCAGTGAACATCACGGTGTTTGGAGTGATCACTAGCGATGGTGACGCTATGCCTCCATTCATCTTCTAATACGGGCTCAGATTCAACATAGAGGAAGAGGTAGTGTTGCCCTGGTTCACCATGCAACACAAGCAGGAAGACCTCGTCATGGCTGTCGGACAATTTCTGCGACCACATCATTCCTAACATTCCCCCTTGATTATTATATGTGGGGCACAGTTGAGCGACAAACCAACAAAACTCCTTGTAATACTAAAGATGAAATGAAGGCAAGAATTATGGCAGCATTCACCATCTTAAGCAAAGAGACCGTGCAGAAGAGTTGCAGGAAATTCTGAAGTCGTCTGGAAGCCGTGGATGACACCAATGGCGAGTTTATTGAACAAATTTACTCTTTAGTATTTCAAAATACTTTTATGTAATTTTGGTAAATATATCTGTTAAAATGAGATGGTGTTATTTTCCTTTTTGCGTAATTTAGACGACAGTTTATTCACCGCACCATGTGTGTATCTCTCTCTCTCTCTCTCTCTCTCTCTCTCTCTCTCTCTCTCTCTCTCTCTCGCTCTCTCTCTCTCTCTCTTCTCTCTCTCTCCTCTCTATCTCTCTATATATATATATATATATATATATATATATATATATCCTTTCGATGCGTTAAATGACCCTCCATGTCTGTTGCGTTCAGTTTCCTTGTATGTTTCCACTGTTATTTTTTGTTCCCAGCTTCGACCCTCCATAAATCCTAAATTTTATTTTAGAATTTATGGGACCTACTACTTTTGAAGACTCACCGACAACTGATGAAGGGTTCTTTTTCTGTGTTAACATGTCTTGTTT
>NC_042998.1:131502787-131512787 GCF_006345805.1 Octopus sinensis | reverse complement strand
TTCGTTGATGACAAATGGGCTCCGATATTTACATTTACACAGATGTAATTACAAACTGTAGCGTATTTGTAAAAATTCGGTTGCAGTTTATACAAAGTACAAATCGTCAACGAAATAAAGAAATGCGAAACCCTTAAAGGGACTCCGCGTTAGACAATCTAGCAATTTACAAAAGACGTTTTATGAAAACAACGATCTATTTTGTAAAGATACAGTAATGAAAGTATCTCTGAACGCAAGCAAGCTATAGCTTGTGCCAGTTAATTGCAAAGGAAGTAAAACTCCATATGAAAGCTAGAGGTGTACAGTGGTTGTTGTGCAAATCTTAACTTCAGTAAATCTCAGATCATTTGAAACTATTAGCTTATGATGAAGGTTAGTTTTTTATCATTGCGAGGCCTGGCTAACTATAACCAAGACTCTTTGAAATAAGCAGTCTCAGAATTTGTGCTGTTTTCAGTTGTTGTAGATGCGATAGCAGGTATAGTAAATATAGCACCGTTGGCTATATGTGTACGTGGGAAAACGACAACATTAAGAAAAACACAAAGATTTGCTTGCTTTATTGTGTAACTTTTTTCTGGGGTCAAATCAGCGCAAGCAGTTTCAGCTAAGCAGCATAATTACAGATGGTTTCTATGTTAGGATCTAAAAGAGGACTTGTTGCTTATTCAAGCAAGAATCAGAGACTAGTCAATCAATTTATAGTGTGTAATCGTCATATTCAACAGCACAATTTTTGCCCATTCTCTTCTAATGAACCATATGAGGAAAGTGGTAACAAAATAAATTAACGTCATAAAAAATATTTAAATACGACGAATGATTGTACCATCATGAAGTTTGAAAATTAAGCAAAAGGTTGCATCTTCAAACACTTCAAAGAGTTTAAATACTCACTGAGACCTGTGCATATTAAATCAAAAGCTTTGAATCAATGACACAATTATTCGTAAGTCAACTGTAAAACTCTACTGCATAGTAAAGTTTCTGAAACAAGGCACACAAAACAGGTCCGATGGTGGTGTATGTAAAAGAATATTTCGATCGTTTACATCAATTTCGAAAGATTGCAACATTTACAAAATCATGAGCCCGAATTATGGATATATGAAAATCCTTTTGATGGCATGCAAGGTTCAGCTCCTGTATCCTTGCATTATGAGATACTTTAATATCCAAATTTAACAGTTTATTGAAAAATATCTATTTTTCAGGATTCGGGTATTTAAAAGTTGCATCACTGTTTTGTACCATGTAATGGATTTTCTCAATGTCAAATTTAACCAAGAAGTAATTGCGTGCTAGTCTCAGTGATAATAATCTTGCAAACTAATTAAAAATTGCCGCATCATCAGTCTCATATAGCATTTCTGAGGTTTCTAAAGGAAAGCAAAAACCAACCATCTCATTAATCAGCAAGGCAAGAAGTTTTATTGAATTTCAAACTCTGTTGCATCTCTAGTGTTACGGTATTTAAGGCATAATAATTATCTGGTTAATTAATGCATTATAACATTTTAATTAATCTAGCTTAGTGTGATAGCGTGCGTACATGTACATTTATAGAATTAAAAACTCATTATATTTCTCAGCAAGATCGCGCTTCTAAATTATATTAATCCCTGATTCTAAATGTGTACCCTATCTCAACTGTAGAGGTTGGTATACTTGCTAGAAACAACAGCCAAATCCCTATCAAATTACCCCCTAGCTTCTTAAAAAAATGAGACATCTTCAACAATGTATACAACGCGCAACGTATCTGACAAATGACGGAATGGAGAGTTTTGACAATAGGTCTACTCGCCTACGGCTAAACTGGAACTAAACAACAGGTAAAACGCTCTGCAGAGAGTGTCAATGCTTGGCACAATTCTAACAAAGAGACAAAGCCGTCTGTTTTGGAAGGAGTAAACTACCGAACATTTTGACGACGCCATTATTTGATTGGTATGTATTTTATCGATTCCGGAAAGAGTCAATGACATATGAACTCAGAAAGGAAGGCTGGTAACAAAACTACATGAAAACATTCTGTGCAACTACACGCTTTTAATAATCTTTCTAACTTCAAGGAAGCGAGCTAGCAGAATCGTCAGCAAGCCGTGCAAAACGCTTAGCGGCGTTCCATACGTCTTTACGTTCTGAATTCAAATTCCGCCGAGGTTAACTTTGGCTTTCATCTTTCTGTGTCGATAAAGTAAGTGCCATTTGAGCACTGGGGCCGATATAATCGACCCTTAACGCCTCCTTCGAACTTACTAGCCTTGTGCCAAAATTTGAAAGCTATATTGTTTCTAATTATGGCACAAGGTCAGCAATTTTGATTATAAGTCTGCTGGGGCTGACCTTGACGCTAAAAATAACACCGTTGAATCATCCAAAGTAGAAAGTGATCTTCTCTGCGGTTGCTTGGCTTGCTAGAAATCGCTGCCAAATCTTTTGTGAAGCACATATTATCATCATGACTAAAAGAGAATTCGTTAATAATAATAATGATGATGACAATAATAATAATAATAATAATAATAATAATAATAATAATGATAATAATAATAATAATAATAATAATAATAATAATAATAATAATAATAATAATAATAACACACACACACATATATATATATATATAATTTTAATCCAAACGGGAAACAAAAAAACAACAACAATGGAACAATTACAGTATTATTATTAATAGGCGCTCAGGAAATGGAAGCAGGGAGATATGACGTTTCGAGCGGAGCTCTTCGTCGGAAACATAAAGAAGGAAGAGAGAGGAAGAAAGATCCAGAGCGGGCAACAGGGAAAGAGAAAAAAGACGACTGGTGTGTTTACGAGTTGCACATGGTGAAAGGCGGATATTTACGAAAACAGAGCAAAGTGGGTTTTTAAAGGCAAAAGAGTGGAGATAAGGTTGGTAACGCAACAGATGTGTGTGTATGTGTGAGTGTGTGCGTGTGCGTGTGGTATGTGTGTGTGTGAGGCGAGATGAAAAAACACAAAAATATATATGTGTGTGTTAGTGTGTGCGTCTGTGTGTAGGCGTGTGAGGTAGGGCGAGACTAGTGGTCAGCTTAGCAGACAAGGTCAGTAGTAAGAAGAAGGAGGAAGGGAGGGAGGGGAAGGGGTGGGGGCGTATGTAGCGTGCCAGCGTGTGTTGAGTAGTAGTGTGTGTGTGTGTCCAGTGTCGTGGTGGTATTAATGGCGAGTAGATTGAATGTGTGTAAGAGTAATGTATATATTTAAGCAATGTGTGTATATGTGTGCGCGTGTGTGTAACGAAAAAGGGGGGGTTAAGGAAAAAGGACTCCAGCTGAGGGGAAGATGGAAGAGTGGTCCCGCGGAGACGGGCGTGGGAAAACCCAACGACACGCGACGGTCCCAGGAACGGGCGGGAGGTCTTGTCGGGTCCAAGAGCGAGGTGCCTGCGGCGCGTATGCGTGCGCGAACCGGCGCAAGCGCGTGCGTGCGCGCGCCTGCGAGTATGTGCGTAAGTATGTATGTGTGTGGATGTGTGAGTGTGTCTGTGTGTATGTCCGGGTGGCAGTGTGTCCGATGAATGTATGTGAGTATGTGTGTATGTATGTGTGTGCATAGATGTATGTCCGTGTGTGTGTGTGTGTGTGGTGTGTGAGTGTGTATGTATGTACGTGTGGGTGTGGGGAAGTGTGTGTATGTGCATGTGTGTGCGCGTACATACAGGTGTGTGAGTGAGTGTGTGTGTGTGTATGTATGTGTGAGTGTGTATGTATGTGTGTGTAGGATGCATGTATGTGTATGGGTGTATGTATGCGTGTGTGTATGTATGTATGTGTACGTGCGTGTGTGTGTGTGTATGCGTGTAGGTGTGCGCGTGTGCATGCATGTGCGTATGTGTGTGTGTGTGTGCATGTGTGTGGGTATATATGTATGTGCGTATATGTGTGTGTATGTGCGTACATGTGTGTGGTGGTGTATGCATGTGTGTGTATGTAGTGTGTAGGCGTGGTGTATAGGTGTATGTATGTAAGTATGTATGTGGTGTGTCCGTGTATGTGTGTGTATGTATGTGTGTATGTAGGTGTGTGGGCGTGTGTATATGTGTGTGTATGTAGGTGTGGGCGGCGTGTGTATATAGGTGTATGTGTGTATGTCTGGGTGTGTCCGTGCATGTTTGTGTGGTGTGTGTATGCATGTGTATGTAGGTGTGTGTGTACGTGTGTAATGTATGTGTGTATGCGTATATATATATATAATGTATACTAGCAATATAGCCCGGCTTTGCTCGGGATTAAGTTAGGATTATTATGCTAATCAAGCTCTTTATTTCAAATCAAACTAAATAACATCGCTGTCACATTTGAGTGAAATCCGTTGAAATTTGGTAAACTTTTGACTGAAAATGAGTTGCTGACAATTTGATTGGAATCGGTTTATCGATTTTTTCCACTCAGCGATTTTCTTTTTCGTTTTTGGAGAACTTAAAGCCTTCATAGATCCCATGAGTCCTAAGTAATGTTGGCATCAAGTTTGAACAAAATATATCAAAATTGGTAAAAGTGATGGTTGAAAATGGGGTGTAGTCAATTTTAGTGGGAAATCCTATAAGGAATCGGTTTATCGATTTTTTTGTCCTGATTAAATAGAAAACCCCATAAGGAATCAGTTTATTGATTTTTCACTCCAAATAGGACTTAACCGAACACAACGTTGCTGATTAAAAAGCATCAATATTTATACTTTAAAGTTGGTTTTCATATCCAACCCAGTTCTGCAGAATCAGTGTCGCGACGGGAGCGCATGTGTTGGGAGTTTGATCGGTAGAGGTGATCAGGTTGCATATGCCAACCCTTTTGAAAACACCGCCCCATCATGTAACCCCTCTTTGCCCATGGGTTGGGAACCCTTCCAGCAAGGAAAATAGAACGCCCAAAAGTACCTCCAATCCTCTGTGTGAGAAGCGGCTATGTTCAGATCACAACTAAGAATATAGATATGGGCAAAGCACACACACACACACACACACACACACACACACACACACACACACACACACACACACACACACACACACGCACGCACACACACACATACAAAGATATACGTACATACACCTATTGCATAGATGTTTTTTGTACGCCCTTGCCCCTGCCTCTGTCCCACCACCACTCCCTACCCGAGTAATACTATCAACTGAAGCAAATTTTGCACACGGACGTAAGCTTTGTAAAAGGAATAGAGAGGGCTACCTTCCCCCGCAGAGATGTGAGAGTCAGACATCTCCTTTCGAAAACACGATCAGTTTCGAAACATTGTTTACAAAATGCAAATTTGGCACCCGGAGGTAAGTTTTGTAAGAGAAATAGAAGGGGCCTACCTTCTCCCACAAAGATGTGAGAGTCAGATTTCTCCTTTCGAAAACATGAAGAGTTTCAAAGCATTGTTTACAAAATACAAATTTGGCACCCGGACGTAAGTTTTGTAAGAGGAATAGAAGGGGCCTATGTTCTCCCACAGAGATGTGAGAGTCAGACCTCTCCTTTCGAAAACATGAACAGTTTCGAAACATTGTTTACAAAATGTAAATTTGGCACCCGGACGTAAGTTTTGTAAGAGGAATAGAAAGGCCTATCTTCTCCCACAGATATGTGAGAGTCAGATCTCACCTTTCGAAACCATGAACAGTTTCGAAACATTATTTACAAAATAATAGCTGGTCGTTTGCGAAGGAGCGTGTCTCGTGCAACACACACACACACACACACACACACACACACACACACACACACACACACACACGCACACACACACACACACATACACACACAGAAATATTGCATACATGTGTTTTGTACGCATACATGTTTGTGTGTGTGACTGAGGCCATTCACACATACATACATACATACATACATACATACATACATACATACATAACAACCCCTATCCCTCTGTTTTTGCCTCTCAATCATTCACTAAAAAGACGAAATTTTAAAAATCTGTTCTCTCTCTTTCTCTCTCTGTCTCTGTCTCTCCCTGTCCTTACACCGTCGCTAGAAATTGACTTAACTCATATTTGCAAATGGCGTATTTCTCCGACTTGAAAATTGTTAGAAGTTATGATTCAAAATTATTTTTACCGCTATTCGCTGGTGCCTCGGGGGAAAATAATTTGACAAAAATTCAGCTAGGATCGTGACGAATGTCCTCCTAAAATCTGAGCGGCATGCGTACTAATTTGTGGATGTGCATAAACTACATTCACGTACACACGCACACACACACACACACATCCTGCCTTTTATATATACAGATATATATATATATTATATATAATATATATATATATATATATATATATATATATATTATATATACATACATATATATAAGCAAAGCAAAAACGGCTGAATGGTCACGGACGGAACATCTTTGATCATAGTTCTGCTTGATCAATGCTGACCTGTATCTATACAACAACAACAACAACAACCACAACAAGAACAGTAACAAAAACAGCTTTTAACCAAATGTATAAATAACAACAGTATCAATGCTCACACAAGGTAAGAACATCAAAAGTAAGATCAAAGAAGCACTACGAGAAACAAAATCAACAAAATCGTCAACAAAAACCACAACATCAAGCAATAACAACAACAACAACAAACAACATCATTTCCAAGACGTTATCGATAAAAATAACATCAGTAGCAGAAGCAAAGCAACAACAACATGATCATCATCCACATCATCATCATCATCCACATCATCATCATCATCATCATCATCATCATCATCATCATCATCATCATCATCATCTATCATCAACAGTAGCAGCAGCATTATCATTTACATCATCAAGGATGTTTGAACTATGCAAAAGAAACAACTAAATTAAGTTCAGCAGCAACATCAACTACTACTACTACTACTACTACTACTACTACTACTACTACTACTACTACTACTACTACAGTTACTACTACTACTACTACTACTACAACTGCTGCCATTACTACTACTACTACTACTACTACTACTACTACTACTACTACTACTACTACTACTACTACTACTACTACTACTACTACTACTACTACTGCAACTGCATCAGCTGCAGCAAGGCAAGAGCAGCATGAGTAAACAAGAAAATAGGGAAAAACACGAAGCACCAAACTCGCAGTTATCTGATAAACGGACCAGCATCGTTTTCAATTTAGCTTATAATATACTGGTTTCTGTAGTTGATTACTTCTGCAGTTGCACAGCTGTGTGTTACACACACCACATGTACACGTTACATATATGTAGACAAACATATGTATGTATGTATATATGTATATATATGTATATATATGTATATATATATATATATACATACATACGTACATACATACGTATATATATATATATATACATACATACATACATACATACATATATAATATATATAATATATATATATATTATATATATATATATAATATATATATATATATATATATATATATATATATATATATATATATATATATTATATATATATATATATATAATATATATATATATATCTTTATATTTCGGTTTTCTGATATCACAAAGAATTCCATGTTTATTTTATTTTTCACAAGTTTTCTTTATTAAAAGGAAACACATCTTAGAAGATATGTATATTAATGCTCAAACCAGCTCTAAAGCTGAAGAAAAGCAATCTTGCTGGATTTATACAGCTTAATAGTGATAATATGTACATCCCTTTTTCATGTTTAAACTTAGAGTTTAATTCATCATATTTTACTGAGAATGTTAAATGTATTTGTTACACGTTGATGTTTATTATTGTGATTTTGTTTTGGTTAGTCTGCTTTACCTTACGACTTCACGCACATCACGCCTATCATATGGTTCGAAGATGTCTTTAGCTGAGTCAGACAAGACCTTCGGTTTGAAGAAAACTGTCAGCGCCTTTCAATCTTTTCGTCCTTCTCAGAAGCTCTTGAAAAGGCCACAGGCGCTGTCCTCACTCCTCTGATTATGTCAGACAGAGAAAAGATTTACTACGTAGAAGTGTTAGGATGCGGTACAATGTGTTCTACAGTGTTTAAACCATTCTATCTACTACTTTAGAACTAGGTCTGTCCTGGCCAAGTTGACATATATCCATGACTTCATTCCAAGGCCATAACATCTTTGTGTGTATTAGGGGCTACAACGTCCAAAGTGACTTCACTTTATGTTGCTGTCGTTGTTTAGACCCACGCCCGCCATATGATGAAAGGCATTTCAGCCATGACCGTCTTTCCAGTTTCTTATGTACAAAGAGCTCAGGACCATATCGTTTAAAGAGATTTGAAGAAGAATTGGCAACTATTACTAGCTGGTTGAAGACCCAAGTAACGGCTTCCTCTTTGGCTTGGGTGAACTATATGCATGTAGTTAATGGTATGGTCTAACACAAACACAATGGGCATTTTTTACTGAGTGAACCTCATGAAACATTCTTACAATTTTATGGAACTCCATATTTTATTGACGTAGGGCTGATAAAAGTTAAAGTCATCCCCAATAGAGTTTGGGCTAAGAACAATAGAAGTGGAGTAACTCTCTTTACTCTCTTTTACTCTTTTACTTGTTTCAGTCATTTTAACTGCGGCCATGCTGAAGCACCGCCTTTAGTCGAGCAAATCGACCCCGGGACTTATTCTTTGTAAGCCCAGTACTTATTCTATCGGTCACTTTTGCCGAACCGCTAAGTGACGGGGACGTAAACACACCAGCATCGGTTGTCAAGCAATGCCAGAGGGACAAACACAGACACACAAACATATACACACACATACATATATATATATACATATATACGACAGGCTTCTTTCAGTTTCCGTCTACCAAATCCACTCAAGGCTTTGGTCGGCCCGAGGCTATAGCAGAAGACACTTGCCCAAGATGCCACGCAAGCTACTTACAACACAGCCACTCCTGCGCCTATAGTCCCGTGGCAGAACTAACTGACTTTAATACCCTAATTTAGTTTATCAACCTGAGACGGGTGAAAGTTGAGGTCGACCTTAGTAGGGTGTAAATATTGATTTCTAACATTGCCATAAAGCTACAAATTTTGTAGGTATGCAGAGGGGATTTGATTGACTGTACTATGTTAATGCTTGTAGATTAGCAGAGTCGTAGAAGTGCGACATAAACTAATATGCGATATATGGCACATCCTTGTATATTATTATTTCAAATTCCACCAAGGTCATCTGCGTCTGTCCTCCATCTTGGGGTAGATAAGATAAAATACAAGTGCAAGATAATAAAATTTTCAAAGCCTTTGACAAAATTCCTTGTATTTTTTTCTGAATCGTCGTTATGAATGCAAACGAAGATGTGACGAAATTATATTTAGCTAAGAGGGTATTTTGTGAAAGAATATTAGGGAAATAAATAAGAAACCATTGCTTCATCAGCGACGATAAGTTGTGATTACCACAGAGTTAATATTGACATTATATAGATATTTTGACCAGCGAAACCTGTCCCTTCCAAAGAAGGAGAATAATAAAAACTTTCTGTATAAAATTCAATCTAGAGATTTCGATTTCGTTTCGGAGTGACTTGAGTGCATGTCATTGATAAGCTGCAAATACAGTAAAATACGTATCTGCCATTCTCGCAACCTTTTCTGGGACGAATGCATTTTCTCCTAGCTCTGAAGTATATTGAGATTTTTGTGTTTTACATGTCTTTAAAGGAATTTTTCCGGGATGATAAACCGCAGCTTCCGGCGTTTAAACAATGTATGGTAAGTATGTGGTATTGGTAATGAAATATTCACCTTATAGAGCTGCTTCAACTGTAAAATCACTCTCTCCCTTCATATAAGAGTTCGATGTGCAGAATTCGCTTCAAGGAACGCCTTTTAAAAGCAGATCAGATGGATGGGACTCAATCGATGTTGCGATTACCGAAATAACAGCTCGATGTTGGTATTGGAGTTGAAGCAGCAGAATGACTT
>NC_042998.1:131490287-131497787 GCF_006345805.1 Octopus sinensis | reverse complement strand
ATAAATCTCGTATTCGGGAAATGGAACAAAATACATCACGTTCATAGGAGTGATTTAAAATTTCAAGTAATTATAATGAATTCGAATTTTGGACAAGGCCGGCAACTTCGGATGACGAGTAAGTTGATTATATCGACCCCACTATTCAGCTGGAATTTATATCATCGATCACGAAAGGCAAAGTCGAACTTGGCAGAATTTGAACTCAGAATGTAAAGACCCACTAAATGTCATTAAGCATTTCGCTTGGCGTGCTAACGATTCTGCCAGCTCACCGCCTAAAGGAAAGTAATAATAATAAGCTTCAGAATCAAGACTGAAAGATAGATGAGTAAAGAGGTGATCTGTACTTGGTCAGGAATTTTAATTGTAAGTATTGATAACAGAAATGGTGGGCAAGTAACTTATCAGTTTCCTAAAGTTATTTGCTATCTCTTACGCTACCAATTCCGAACTGGATGTGCTTATGTCTATCTATCTATCTATCTATCTATCTATCTATCTATCTATCTATCTATCTATCTATCTATCTATCTATCTATCTATCTATCTATTTATCTATCTATCTATCTATCTTTATATGTGTGTGTATATATACATATGTATATATATATATATTAAGAAGTCTCAAACTGGTGTTAGGCGGTTGAAATGTGATGATGACAAGGAATAAGAAGCAGAATAAAAGAAGGGAGAGAATAGGTAACTGAGAAACTGAAAAAGAGCAAAATAGAAAAACTAAAAAGTGGTTGGCGATTTGTTTAGAAAATTTCGGTTAAGCGTGAGACATAAATGAAGAGAGGATGAGTTGAGACAGAAGGTGAGTGAAGATAATTTGGAATATGGTGTGGGAGAAGAACGTAAAAACTAACTATAAACTATTTATACGTATCAGTAGAGCCGTATACAACATAATCAGGATTTGTGAACACTTATGCAGGTGGTACGAGTAAAGTGGTGTATGGGGCAAAGGCAGATATATTTATTATGTACGTTCGAATAGTGATAGCAGTTTGTGAAATTAAATAAATATATAATGTTTTACCATATAATTAATTAGTGAAAATGAATGTCCGTATGCAAAAAGAAGTTCGGAGTTTGTATTCAAAGCTTTCCTGGAATGGAACAAGATTTTTAGCATTTCAGAGAGGCATGACTGGAATTGTTGAACATTGGTTGAATAGTTTTGCGTAGTCGAAACTTTCCCCTTTGACGTCGAAATTGGTGTGTTTATCTTAAAAAGCTACCAAAGTGTTCTCTGGATATCTGACAGGTTTTGTGAAAGTATTCTTAAGGAGGTTATATCGTAATTTAAAAGTGGTAGACGTTAAAGAGACGGTTTCTTTATAATTGCCGCACTTACTGGTGACACGTTAGTACCATAGACTATGAAGTTTGTAAGACATAAACCGCGAATGATATCCTCTATAAAGTAGACATCATTCGTGGTTTATGTGATGGCGTAGCTGAAAAGTAGTGATGGCAGCGGAGACGTATAGTATTTTTCGGTAATTTTCGACAAGGATTCGAAAATGTTACTCATATTTAAAATAGCAAACCCATATATTGTAATATTTAAATATTCATTGATATATGAAACGACTGAGGTAGTGTATAATTACAAGTTTTATAAATTTCTATAGAGGCAAGCACTGACTTCACTACTTAAAGGAAAAGTATACTTAAGTACGTATATATCGTTTTCCATTTTAACGCCCATTATTACTGTTTCTGATATATTGTATCTTATATTTAAAAACCATTATATGATGGGCTTCGATATAATAATCTGGTACGTTATCAAAAGAATTTTCTACATATAAGTTACTAAATAATCGGAAGTTAATATTTTGAACAAATTTTTATGTAGCTGGATGATGTTTCGAAATATGGATATAGAGGAAATTTTCGTTAGATTTTCTGTACAAGTGGTATTGATAAGTATATAAATTTAAATTAACTTAGTAGAAAAAAATACATTCTTTTGAGACTACCGTTGACTTCGACTTTTTAATTCAAATCTTTTAATAAGAATATTTTCTCCAAATGCGCATATTTGTTAGTTAATTGTGATATATTTAGGCGTTTAAACGTATTAGATATGATTTATAATAGTGGATTAATTCATATATTTGTGTCGAAATCTTTGACCACTTGCTGAAATTATATAAGTAAATATAAAGTTCTTTAATCATGAGAAGATTGAGCTAGATTTTCTTCCATGCATAACAGTTTTAATTTTGAAAATGTGTCTGCTGGCAACAGTTTATATTATAGACTATGGTTTTAGCAATGGAAGGATAATAATCTGATATAAAACTGGGCTCATGTACATTATTTGCTATCGATGTTACAAAATTGCTATGATTAAGCATCAGGTCAGAAGTGAGAAGACAGACAATTTGTTGCACAAATCCCCTTATTCTACGATAGAAGCTAATCTTTACAGTATTTCTTTAACGGTACAGAGCCAGAACATCCCAGTCTGTTAACTTGACATTAAGGATGTTGACGGACTGGATTGTAAAGGCTATTTTGGAAAGAGATATGGATGACGATCTAGAAAGTTTGAAAGAAATTAACAAAACCACTAAGTATGGATATTATATATAGACCTTATTTTAAGTTAGCTGAAACAGCAATCGGTAATCCAAGGAGAAAATAGCGAGACTAACTTAATTAAATGTATAGCAGTCTTGTATTCTTAGTTAATTGACACCACACACACACACATACATACAAAAACACATATACACTATTTCTCGTATTCAGTTATGTTTCTCCCATTCATAAAACCAAATGTACTTATACATACATACAACTATACACACATGTATGCGTACATATGTGTTAGCGTAATTGTATGTGTGCGGATGTATATATCCGTGTATAAATAATGCATGCCTGCATGTCTGTGTTGTGTGACATCGTTGTATTACTCTATACGCCTTCACAAATGGATCTGCGGCATTCCTGCTGCAGAGGCGCGAAATTAAAATTGAATTAGGTACCGTTGTCAAACCAGCAAGCAGGAACTTTTTTTTACACTTCTGAGCTAATTACTTTGCTAAAAATAGTACGGTAATTTCTCTGAAATAGGCGTCAGCATTGCTTATCACCACACACACACACGTATACCAGCATATACCAGCACATATAATGATTCACTCACATAATGCACATTAAGAAGATGCTTGTGGAACAATGTATAAAGGTTAGTATTATAGCCTTATCATGGAAATAAGAGAGCTAAAATACATCACTATTTGTGTGTATATCAAAATTAAAAACATTTGACTCGTTTCGTGTTCATTGAAGATTATTGATATTCATTCATATGACATTAAGATGAAACCGCTGTCTGAATTTATAGGTTTAGCTTCCTCTACATACTATCACGTGGTTAAATTGATGTACATATGATTATGAGGTATTGGGTTCAATTACCAAATCGGATGATGCGCTATGTTCTTAGGCAAGGCATCATTTCACACGAATTCTGTCTGCAGAAAACAATATCTTAGAGACCCTTACGCCCAAATGTTGAAAGTGCAAGATACCAATGGCCGTTGACGGATACTGCATATTCTTTGATGACACTATAACACATATACAAACACAAACACGCGCATGGTTTGAAATTGCTCCCTTGTTTATGAAAATTATTTTCTTTTAGTCAAATTTTACTGTTTCTACGACTAGATTCTTATATTTGAGCATAGATTTTTCCACACTAATAGTGTATATATTTACGGTGTCAAATCTAATCTATTCTAATGTCACGTATTTTGATTTGTTGTGTATTTCCAAGTCAACCATGATCTAATAAACGTATGTCACGCAAGTGGTTCACTGAACTTTTAGACTTGTGCTACAGCATCATAGCTCTGGATGTTAAGCATCCGACTAGTTGATGAGGGTTGTACATTTTGAACAAATTATACGTTCTGACATGCAATGGTTAACTGTCTAAGATGTTGGACTTAAGCCTATGGGCGGTGAATTTTCTCCACTTTGCAGTCTGTTTCTGTATGTCTGCAGATTATTACAGAGTCTGCAACGGACTGGGCCAAGTTCACTCGCTTGATGCGAACCATGCAGCTACTCCGACTCATTTGTAATTTGCAATATGTTGCTTTCTCGTACAGTTTAGGTCTAATTACTTTATGGATTCTGCCGTTCGTATTTTGTGCGCATGTGATTTTGTTGTGTACTGTGCATATGCGTTCCTTTATGCTAACGATCTAATTTTTAATTTTTAATTAGTATAAAACTAAATCTAATTAATTGGTATATAATGTACAGCTAAATTTATGTTATCGCAGTTGTTGGTTAGCTTCGGGGCAACTCAGATCGAATAGGTGTTCTAGCATGATAACTGCAACATTTTTAGCCATACTGTTAGTCTTTAGTTGCCTTTAGCGGAGTTAACTCTATGACAGGCATTCGTACAAGATACCCGTTCTCTTATCTTCTTACGTCATTTCCTGTAAGCAGTGACCCGCCAATATTCAGTCTGAGAATGAGTCGTAGCAGCATCACAATTCTGAGAGAGTCTGCAATAGGCAAGGCCAGTATTCTTCTGAATAACATCTCTCTGTCTCTCTTTCTCTCTCCTATCTCTGTATCTATCTATCTATCTATCTATCTATCTATCTATCTATCTATCTATCTATCTATCTATCTATCTATCTATCTATCTATCTATCTATCTATCTATCTATCTATCTATCTACCTATCTATCTATCTATCTATCTTTTGTTCTATCTGTGTGCAGCCCTGTGTGGCTAATAGAGAAACATATCTATCAGTCTGACTGTCTGTGTGTCCGTCATCTTCTTGTTTGTCTTCTTTTCCCTCTTTCTCTCTACGCAGACATACGCAAAATTACAAATACACACACAAATGCTCCTTGTGTATGCGTTTCTGCATCAACGGTCGTCATCAGTACAGCAATTGTTTCACCTTGATTCTAGCAGATGTGAGACTTAGACATAAACATAGTAGAAAGCATTAATGGGTAAATTAAATCCGAAAATTTACAAAAGCTTGTTGTTGAAGGCTGATCTTTTAGAACTTGCATCTTAATAAGTAGAGCAGGACGTCCATTAAGCTTGATATTCCATGTATACATATTAGGAAGTAAACACACTTGTGTGTATGTGTGTGTATATATGTGTGTGTCTGTGTGGTAAATAAATGCATATATTTGTATGTATATATGTATGTATGCATGTATGTATGTGCATATAAACACACACATATGTATATATGTCTCTCTATCTATCTATCTATCTATCTATCTATCTATCTATCTATCTATCTATCTATCTATCTATCTATCTATCTATCTATCTATCTATCTATCCAACTTTTCATCAATCCAGCCATCTATGCAGCCACTATTTTCTGAAGTCTATTTTATTTTTCTCCATGCTAACCTCTCTTGCAGTCTTCCCTCTTTTCTTCCTTTGTTTCTCTCTCTCTCTCTCTCTCTCTCACTCTTTCTCTCTTCCTTTTTTCATAGGCGCATGCATGTGTGTGTGTGTGTGTGTGAGAATGTGTGTGCGTGCGTGCGCGCGTGTGTGTATGTGTGTTTGTGTGCGTGTGTGTGTGTGCGTGTGTATTTAAAAACATCACCCAGTCTATGTGACAAGGGGAAGAGGTGCTAAAGGTGTTAGGACAGAATATACAATGAGCAAGTTTGTGAATCTGGTTGGCAATTTCTGAGACATGTAATCGAGAAGCATGGGTCGTGGTCACAAGGTCAGCTTTCCATACTAATTAGAGAGTCTAAATGTGCAATACTTGTTGAGTTTGGGTGGTGGCATAGGAAATGTGTTGGAAAGAGAAGAACGTAGGCTGTACAGTTGACACTGCCAGGAGACCAGAGAGCAAGGTTTGACATGTAAATACATATATTAACACATACACATAACGTACACAAACACACATATACGCCTATAGGTATGCATACATATGTATACTTCATACATGTGTACTTACAACACACACACACATGTATATATATATGTATATATATGTATGTATGTATATATTTATGTATGTGATATATATATATATATATATATATATATATTTATCTATTTATATATAAATATATATATATATATATATATATATATATATATATATACACACACACAAACACCACATATATATATGTATATGTATATATATGTATAGATATATGTATATATTTATGTATATATATATGTGTGTGTGTGTATATATATATGTAGATATATATATATATATATATATATATATATATATATATACACACACACAAACACGCACATATATATATACACCTTTAAACGCACTCGCATGTATCTCTTTTACTTGTTTCAGTCTTTGGAATGCGGCCATGCTGGGGCAATGCCTTGAAGGAAGCAGTCATGCAAAATCATCTCATGTACTCATTTGTAGAGCGAGCTTCTTTTCAGTTTCCTTCTACCAAACCCACTATCATGGATTTGGTCGACTCGGGGCTATAACAGAGGACACTTGCTCTAAGTATCACGTGATAGGACTGCCACAAAGTTGGGAAGAAAGATTCTTTACCGCACAGTTATAAATATTATAAATGTCCGCATTAAGAGCTATACCTATCCACAAAATTGTTCTCACTGAACAGTCCAGAAAGTCTCACATACCTCATCGACAATCATCAGGATTGCATCCGGCAACAAGATACGAGGGGCGTTCAATAAGTAATGCCCTTGACCCACTTCCCATAGCAGTAGAGCAACGAAACTTGACACAGTTATTAGTTTTTTTCTACATAGGAACCATCCAAAGTTACGCATTTCTCCCATCGTTTGATGCAGCTCTGGCGACCGTTTTTGTAGAAGACCCCAGCTTGGTCCTCCAACCACAACGTGACTTCAGAAATCAAGGCTGCATCATCTGGAAAACGCTTTCCTTTCAAAAATAACTTCATGGCTGGGAAGAGGTGAAAATCAGAGGGTGCAAGGTCAGGAGAGTAGAGGGGATGGGGGAGAAGTTCATAGCCCCACACCTGTGCTTCTGATCTGGCGACACGCGAGTTGTGGACCGGAGCGTTGTCCTGCAGGAGGAGGGTGCCTTTGCTGATCTTGCCCTGCCTCTTGATTTTGATAGCTTCTCTTAATTTCCTGAGAAGTGAAGCATAATAGGCTCCTGTAATTGTGGTACCCTTTGCTGGGAAATCTGTCATCACTACTCCGTCCTGGTCCCAGAAGACTGTGAGCATGACCTTGCCAGCGGAGGGCTGCACCCTTGCCTTCTTTGGAGAAGGTGAGTCATGGTGCTTCCACTGCATTGACTGGGCTTTGGTCTCTGGATCATAGTGATGGACCCAGATTTCATCCTGTGTAATCAGTCTTTTGAAAAATTTTGACTCATCTTCTTGGCACATCTCCAAATTCATCCTCGAGCACTCAACGCGTTCTTACTTCTGGAAAGGTGTGAGCAACCTGGGAATCTATCTGGCA
>NC_042998.1:131435287-131485287 GCF_006345805.1 Octopus sinensis | reverse complement strand
GTATGGGTACATAACTCACTATCTAGAGAATTATTACACCATTAACTGGAACAGTAGATTTTCCTGCGCCAACATCATATATCACCTATATGTCTACATCTTTGCTATCCAAGAACAGAAGATAATTTCTAAATATCTGATCAACAAAAGAGAAAGGATGCTTCTAAACATCCAAGCTTTGACAGAAATGATCGACTGAGCCATATTAGTTATCACCCATATTATCAACAACTGTCCAAAACCCATTGCTTGATACGATAGTACCAGACCATGAGATATGGCATTGTTGCTAAGACTGCCCACAATGATATACAGAGAAAAGGTTGTCCTGACAGACATATCTAAAGTTCACCAGAGACAAGAAGTACTAACATCTTTCAAAATATAGACAACTGGTGGAAGATTCCAATAATGCCAGGTTTTGCCGTTTGGTACAGAGTGCAAAAGTCATGCAATGTCGTACGAGATCAACTGCCGGCTGGATGTGAATGTCTCGACAAAAGTTTGAGTAAAAGAGAATTTCTATGGAGAATTAATGAGAAATCTACATCGCTTATATCGATGCTATAGATTTTCATTTTCATTCTAGTGAAAATATTCTGTTACAATAAATCATTTGGTCTACAGTTTGTGCTGAACAATCCACTTTCAAATAGTTCGACAAAATTAGAGTGGCACACACACATATATACATGCATATACACATAGACGTATATATATATATATTATATATATATATATATATATATATATATTATATATATATACACATATATATATACATACATATACATATTATATACATATATATCTACATATACATATTATATATACATATACATATTTATATACATATATTTATCTACACACACATATTATGATATATGTATATGTATATATATATATATATATTATATATATATTATATATATATATATATATATATATATATATATATTATATATACACATATATGAAAGAAGGTTTGAAAAGGCCATTTTAAAAGATGTTTATTCACTTGACCGGTTTCACTTTTTTAGAAAAAGATTGTCAAAAGTAAAATGTAAAAGCTTTGTAAAAACTTTGTTGTGTTAAGTACTGGTTGTCACAATGGTATTGAAATTTATATATACATTCTTTGACAATAATAAGAAAATGTTAAAACAGTTTTTTTAATATTTTCTTATTATGTATATATATATGCATATATACATACATGCACTTACATATATATGTATATATATGCATAAATAGGTACAGGATGTTACAAAACGTAAACAACATGATATACGAAGGCAAATTTTTTTGTGAACAACAAGAGAAACAAATGGAAAACAAGACAAGTAACATAAAAAAAAACGACCCTTCATAAGTTGTCGGCTGTTTATCTACTCCACATTTCGAGCAATTCGCAATATGTGCTTTCGAGAAAATAATTGCCTCTGCGAACCAAAATAAAATTTGGGATTTGCGGAGGGTCAAAGCCGGTAACAAAAACGGAACAGCGAAACAAGCAGTGAGGGCTGCTAAGCTAGACGAGGTAAGGTGGCCAACGCTGGAAGAACATTCTTTGACTGGAGAAAAGATAGGAGAGGAGACAGACAGGTTCCCTTCTGGTCTGTACGACAGACCGAAGGGAAAGAAAGATGATCACGTGAGGAGAAGAAGGATGGACGATAGCCACGTGTGAGCAACGAGAGAGTAAGGGAAGAGCAAAGAGAGAGAGAGAGAGAGGGACATATAGAAAATGGTAAAGGGGAGAAAAAGGAATTAGAGAAAGGATGAGAGAGAAAATAAACGAAATGGGGAAAAGGGGAGAAAAAAGAATTAGAGAAAGGAAGAGAGAGAAAACGAAAGGGAAGAGAGAGAGAGGGAGAGAGCACAGTACAGGGCAGAGTCGCAGATTTGGTCAAAAGTCACCCGACAGTAAATTAAAATTCCATAAATACTTAATATTCAACTTTATTCATTTGGAAAAATGTGTCGCTCAAGAAGGATTTCAGTTTGAACAATTTTGATGATGTTTCATATTTAGATGCTTTTATTAAATTCATTCAGTTGTTAAACATAAATAAATCTTGGAATTAAGTGGTTTTGATTTACTATGAGGTGACTTCTGGCCAACCCTGTACGTGTGTGTGTGTGTGTTTATGTGTGCGTGTATTGAAGTAGATCGCATCTCGATCGAACCTATGCCATGGACAGTACTTTCGATAATATTTTTCCGTTATTGGACATACTTCTATTCTTCTTAACCTCTTCATACCATATATGAAATGCTAGGCGACAAAGACATACTAACCTTACCATTCATATCTTTAATTTATCTCTGTAAGTCTAAAGATTTATCTCATCGACTATTCTGTTGTTTTTCTCTTCACATTTCCTCCCATTTTCTCTTTTACCTCTCTCTCCACCTCTCTCTCTCTTTCTCTTTCTCTCTTTTTCCTTCTCTTTTTCTCTCTTTCTCTCTCCCACCCCACTTCTTTCTCCACTATTTCTTTCTCATTACTAATGCTTTCCGCATAAAGCAACATCCGACTTTTCCTGAGAATATATGTCACTATGTTACGATGTCACTTTTCAATGAAATTAAGATTTGTATATAGATTATACTCCACTCCACCTTCTCCTCACTCAATCCTATTTTAACATCACCTCCCCCTTCCCTTTCATACCTACTCTCATTCTCTATACATTATCACCTTCGTCATTAACAATATTATTAGCGACAACCTCCTCCTTCTCCTCTTACTACTACTACTACTACTACTACTACTACTACTACTACTACTACTACTATACTACTACTACTACTACTACTACTACAATTGTTACAAATTAATATATGCATGTACATATATGTATTCTTGTTAACAGTTAATCTTGTAATACAGCGGATTCTTGGCATCATCTCCACTGACAATACCAACATAGCAAGCAACTTCACCTATAGAAACATCAACAACAACAATAAAACCATTCACAGTAGCAGCAGCAGCATCAGTAGCAGCAACAACACCATCAATACACAGAAGACCACCATCAACAATGTCAAAAATAACTGCAGAATCAATAGCAAATAAATCGAAAAGTCGACCATAAATAAACAAAATTCTTCAAAATGTTGTGTTGCATAACATGTTGCTAATGATGATAATGATAGCATTGTTGTTAATAATATCAATAATAATAATAATAATAATAATAATAATAATAATAATAATAATAATAATAATAATAATAACAACAACAACAACAACAACAACAATAATAATAATAATAATAATAATAATAGTAATAATGACACAGGTTATACAATAACAACAAATATAATAAAACAAGTGAGTGATAACACAATAGCTTCTTTTAAACATTGTATTACGTATTTCTTTTTAAAATTTCAGTGAAAGTAATTTGAAGAAATACAATAAGTTTTGAGAATTAGTTAAACGTGAAAATGAATGAAAACATGGTAAAAAAAAAAAAAAGAAAAACTACGCAAGAAACTGAAAAATAAATCTTTGTTACAAATCGAATGAAAATAAGAAATCAAAGATTGCCATAGATTTCGTATTTCTGAAACTGTGCCGATATATCTATGAAGAAGTTGTTGTTCTTGTTGAAGATAATGGTACGATGATAATGGTGATGAAGTTTTTTGAAGATTTCTTTTTGTCTTTTTTTATAGGAACAAAGGCAGTAGTTATGTCATCGCTTCAGTACTGTGGAGGCACATGGCCTTGTGGTTAGAACAGCGGACTCGTAGTCGTGGGATCGTGGGTTCGAATCTCAGACCAAGCGATGTGTGTGTTTATGAGCGAAACACCTTAGCTCCACGCGGCTCTGGTAGAAGGTAATGGCGAACTTCTGCTGACTCTTTCGCCACAACTTTCCCTCACTCTTTCCTCCTGCATCTAGCTGCTCACCTGCGACGAACCGGCGTCCTGTCAAGATAGGGAATCTATACACCAATAAAGCCTGGAAACCGACCCTAATGAGCCAGGCGTGGCTCGAGAAGGAACAAATAGCAACGTATTGCTTCAGTACTAGACTCTTTCTTCAGATGAAAGACAAAATCCACCTCGGGAGAGAGTCGGAAGAAATACTGTGAATCATTTTGTCCGACGCTTTAACGATTCTGCCAAATCTCCGCCTGTAATTATTTTAAATTCAGTCACAAGGCAAGCAATGTTCAGAGTCATGTGCTGGTAAATACCATCGATCTCCGTTGGATGGTACTTTATTTTATTGAACCCGAAAGAATGAACCAGAAAGTTGACCGTGGCGAGATTTGAACTCAGATAATAAAAAGCCGTAACTAAATATCATTTCTAGCTATTTCATGTCATGAGCTCTAACTAAACACCTCTGATTAGATATTCCAATATATTTTGTTCGATGCTCACAAGGCCAGCTATATTCTTTTCTTTTCTACTCTAGGTATAAGGCCCGGAATTTTGGGGGAGGGGGCCAGTCGATTAGATCGACCCCAGTACACAACTGATACTTAATTTACCGACCCCGAAAGGATGAAAAACAAGTCGACCTCGGCGGAATTTGAACTTAGAACGTAAAGATAGACGAAATACTGCTAAGTATTTCGCCCGGTGTGCTCACACTTATGCTAGCTCGCCGCCTTACAAGGCCAGCAATAGTGAGGAGAGGAATAGTCGGTTCGATCAATCCCAGTTCTGTACAAGTTCTTACTTTATCTATCTGGTAAGGATGAAAGCCAATGCCGGCCTCGAGAGTATTTGAACTAAGAACGTAAGCCATTTTGTGCGGTGCTCTAGCGAGCCTGTCAATCAGTTACTCTTTAATATTTCCGATTTAAACACAAAGCCAGTACCTTCGAGGTGAGTGAAGTTAGACGATTACATCAACAACGCTACTCATCGACCCTGGGGATATAAAAAGCAGAGATGAACTCGGCGGGGTTTTCGCGTTAAGAGTCAGAAGAAATACCTTCAGGGATCTGGTCCGAATTCTCCTACGATCCAGGAGTAGGGTGTCGAATGAAGTAAAATTACAAAGGCAGGTGACGTATGACGTAAAGTGTGAAACTTTATATAAAATCAGATGAAGAAAAAGGGAACGAATGACTTAAAAGTATACTAAGTATAAATACATCGTATTTAAATACTGCCAATTAGGTCCAATCAGAGAGCTCCAGAGATACAAGACCACAATGACACTAAGGACAAGTGTTCTACCCAACCTGTTGCCTTCCGAAATACAAGTGGCTGTGTGATAAAAAAGCTTGCTTCCTAGCCACATGATTCAGGGTTCAGTCACACTGCATTGCACCCCGGTTCAACCAAAGCCTTGTGAGTGAATTTGATAGACTAAAACTGAAAGAAGCTTGTCGCATATATGTATATATATCTATGTGCGTGTCTTTGTAGCTGTGTTTCTCCTTCCCTCCGCTTGACAACCGGTGGTGGTGTATTTACATCCTCGTTCGGCATAAGAAACCGATAAAATAAGTACCAGGCTTTTAAAATATAAACACTGCGGTCGATACATTTGACTGAAAGTACTTGAAAGCAGTGCCCCAGCATGGCCGCAGCCTAATGACTGAAACTAATAAAAGATAAAAGAAAGGATCAGTTCCATTTGCCACAATAATCGACCTGTTGACATTTTCCCTGGGAAGGGATTTTTCTGTCCAACCTCACCCATTTTCCAACTGGTACTTGAAAAATACAATGAGGGTCAACCAAAGAGGAAATGTTCTAGACATTTCATCCTCATGTACCACACATCACCTTTCATCAAAGCCACCAGAGAAATATCGGCTTCTCTACCGATTATCAGCAACCTGCAGAGTAGTTTCAAGATTCACTCGATTAATAAACGGATCTGTCTTATTTTGTAAGAAAAACATCACAAATCAGCAAATAACAGATTTCGATCGAATGAGTACCCAACAGTTTCGTCCCTCAATGCGCATCTGAGGCATTCCCTGCCTGAGATTACCTGCATTTCTGAAGAGTTTATCTTGGCTCAGCTCTGTGAGAGAGTAACAGAAAGGCACGCCTTACCATCTCTTCTTGACGGGGAGCGGAGACCACATCAAATGACCATCAACATTTCTGCAGATGGTGCTGCTTGGGAGCAGACCATAGAATGCTATGTCTGCCTTGCAGAAGGCATTTGGCAGCAGATTGACAGCTTGATCAGTGCATGGCATCCCTTCCACAGGAAGCAGATCCGATACGGAATACTTTGACTATTTTTATACGCGCTCTCCCCCCACGCACACACACACATACAAATACACAAATCCACGTGCAAACAGGCACAAATTCACAAACACACGTATGCATCATAAATCTCAAACATGCCAAACCTCATATGGAGACAAAATACACAGACGTGTAATGCGTATAGAAATATGTGCAAAGGATGCATATAATACATTCATACATACACACATACATACATACATACATACATACATACATACATACATATATGCATACAATATATACATACATGCATGCATACGTACATACATTCCCACAATATAGGTATGTGCAGGTCTGCATGTATATTTATATGGATGTATGCATAAACTCCTTACATATAAAGCAAATAAAGTATATCAGACAGGTACCCGCACAACACATTTGCTTCAAACACGCTAAACTGATTCGAAATACACATATAGATGCTCGCACACACAAACAGCCTCATTCAACCTCTCACAAGGCACACGCACGCAAGTACATATGAAATAGAAACAGAGAGCCGGAAGGGAAGGTGAGGAAGAGAGGTATAAAAAGAGAAATAGGGAAGGAGAGAACACAAAACAAACTAACGTATTAAGCAAGCCATATATCATACAAACAAGACAGTTTATTTAACAAACGCACTCTTCTACATATGCAGACGCACTCGCCTACATATATATATATATATATATAATATATATATATATATATATATATATATATATAACTATATATGTCTGCTTATGCATACACACACACATATAAATATATGCGCTCACAAATACGGACATACATACGCATATATATATATATATATATATATACAAGCAAGCATACACACTCACTTCCTTAGACAGGAATGTAATATAGCGTTAACAAGAGTTTTGAAAGATTCCAATGTCAAAATCATGTCTTTCCAAATTTGCCTAAGACTTTACATAGTTTCCTATGTTGAGTCTTGACAGGCGACACAATAATCACTCAGTATTGTCATAAAGCAGATTGGCTTTTGGCAACGTCGGAGGTGATGGGTGAGAAAGTTTTAAGGTAGAGCACCGGGCTACCCGTGTATTGATGTATTAGCGTTTTGTTCCTCATGTTTCGTGTTTACCTCACCACCTACCCATACTACGAGCAATGGTATCGCCAGGAAGAGATTTCCTAAAAGGTAATATTCAGGAAAACTGAATATAAAGATATAATCTATTTCATATTGCAAACATGTAATTTTCCTAACCTCATTGGCTTAGTATATTCAAGAAGTGTAGTCGCTTCTTTTGTCGTGAAAGTGTATGGCCTAGATACACTTTCAATACACATGGCCTGTAGATCACCAGTCAGAAGGACATATGTTCCTTTTCTGAACCAGGTGGTGCATGATATCCTTGAGCAAGGCACTTTATTTAGCATTACTCTTATCTATTCAACAGAAAATGATTACCAGCTAAGTGACGGTGCTGTACTTTCTTCTTGAAGCTGTAACATACTCGATGTTCTGCAGGGCCAAAGAGTGTGAGGGTCGGGAAGTTGTCTATATCTGCTCACAACAATCTATCCCCTACTCCAATTAGCAAAAGCATGGTATTTGCTTATAGATCATACTCGCTCGTGAGTGACGGCTAGGTTTATGGTTTTTATTGTTGTGTGTTAGTAACAACAATAACAGCAGCCTAAACATTTGGTCATATATTTTGGTGGAGGAAAATGTTAGCAGAAATAAAAAAAAAAGTCTACACAACAAAGTACATATAACACGTCAGAGTTAATTGAGTAGACCTTCATGAAGGTAAAGTATATCACACACACACACACACGCGCACACACACACACACACATACACGCACACACATCCACATACATCCACACACACATACAACGACAACAACAACGGTAACGAAGTCAACAACAATGACAACAACAATAATAAAGACGACGAAGACAACTACAACAGCAACAACAACGATAGCAACAAAACCAACAAGAGGGAAACAGCAACAACAGCGATGACAATAATAACAACACCAGCAACGACCACAAGAACGACGACAACAACAACTTCAACAACAACAATAAGTGTCAGTGCAGCCATTTGGTCCCACATTCCTGTGGCGACCAGTAATACGAGAAATGATAAGACGAACAAGCTTTATCAATATTCACACTTCCTTCAGACAATATAATATATAGAACTGTGAATGGTGCTGCTCAGTCATACGGTTAGCAGGTACCCTAACTAATTAATGAGGGTTTTGTTGCTTAGCTGTCAAATCGATAAATGCGAAAGTGTTTTTTGAACAATATATTTAATATTTTATTTAAAGAAACTATGTTATGCAATATATTTTATCTTTTACTCGTTTCAGTTACTGGACTACGACCATGCTGGTGCACCGCCTTGAAGCATTTTAGTCGAGCGGATATACATCAGTACGTAATCTTTTTTTAATGCTGATACTTATGCTATCGGTGCCTTTAAGCAAACCGTTAAGTTACGAGGAAGTAAACACACCAACAGCGGTTGTCAAGCAGTGGTGGGGGGTCAAACAAAGACACAAAGTCACACACACACACAAAGACACACACACACACACACACATACACACACGCACACACACACACACACACACACACACACACACACACACACAAAGACACAAAGACATGCATACGACGGACTCCTTTCAGTTTCGTCTATCAAATGTACACGCAAGGCTTTGGTTGGTCTGGGGCTACAATAGAAAACGCAGTGGGATTGAACCTGGAACCATGTGGTTGTTCTTACCACTCAGTTACGCTTACTCCCATATATAAAAGTAGTTTACAGCCAAAGCACCTCCAAAGCGTAGCTTAAAATTTACTACACTCCATAATATCTTGCACATTTATGTCCGAAGCCACAATTGGCTAGCCACGGCTGTCACGTCTTTGATTAGTCATGTGTTCGATTAGAAATGATCTACGATTTAAGCAAAACTAATATAACATGTAATAAGAATGTCATCAAGAATACCAACATACCCATAGCTAGATGCAGCATCAATACCATTAGACATTAATAGATATAGCACCAATAATATTGACCCCGCCGCCGAGATCGACTTTGCTTTTCATCCTTTCGAGATTGATAAAATAGGTACCAGTTGAATACTGTGGTCGATGTAATCGATTTATCATGTGCCTCGAAATTGCTAACCCTGTGCCAAAATTTGAAACCGATGTTCCTGATGCCGCCACCATTAACCATAATACCAATGATGTTCAATGTAGCACTAACATTGCTAAACTGTACCCATTTATAGCGAGAAAACGAAGGGACACTGAACGTGGTAGCTCCACCAGGCGGGTATTTTAGCTAAGTCTCCCCGATATTATATGAAAGACTATTTTAAATAAGAAAAGAAAGACATAGATAATATAGCTGTAAACACATTTAAAACATGATTATCATGGCTGAGATGTGTCCGATCATAGTTCTTCTGGATCGAACTTAGCCGAAGTGTACATGCAGCAACAGCCACATGTGACACCAATAGCAGAAATAGCAGTCAAATATGCATCAAATCAACCCCGCATTCTTAAACAAGGAAGGACGCATTCAGCGATATATTGTTGGGTGCCACTAGACGGACGAGATAGTCATGGCTGGAATAGTTTGATCATAGATGCATTTCATTAGAATTGACTTAGGTTTAGACAGTTGCAACAAGGTGTAATAGAAACAAACGAATGCGACTGTACGTGGTCGGCCCACCTGCTTGAAACAATAACCAAATCTATTTCAAATTACATCCTACCGTCTTAAATACAGAAAAGACACGTCAGATAGTGTAACACGTGATCCTCTTAAAACTGATGGGATAGTTACACATCGAATGCTAATCTAAGGTGATTTTTATTTTTGTCGGCGCTGAGTTGGGTTAAGCAATAAGAAGAGAAAATAAGTGTTGCTTAAATACTAAAAGAACCTTTATGTGGCTACTCAACTTGCTAGAAATCTCAGCCAAAAATGATTCAAATTACTTCTTACAGTCTTGGAAAAAGAACGAAAACATCAGACATTGCTGTCTTTCATACAGTTAAAAAGAACAAGATTGTAATGTTTTGAATACCTTTGATTAAAAGTCTACTAACTCCTAGTTGACCCAGATCTAAAGAATATCACCGCTAAACATTACCAACAACAAAGCGGCAGCAAATATAACTTCATTATCACTAACCAAAGTTAGGATCAACGGGGGACCCTGTACGTGGTCTCTCGATATGGTAAATATGGCAACCAAATCTTCTTCAAATCACATCTATAGTGTCATCAAAAATGAAGCACACATTGGGTCGTGTTTGTAGTCCTAGCTACGTTATAACGCAGAAAAAAAATGAAATATACACTAAAATGCGTTTGCTAATGGTTCTGCTGGCTCATGCCTTGCCTAGGGTTAAATAACTGCAATAGCACCGTTGATAACATAACAACAATAACAGGTACAGTATAAACATCATTAAACAATATTAGGTATAACAAGAATACCAACGCCACTAGCACCATCAACCATGCTAGCACATTAAACATGCGAGCACAACAACGAGGAAGTGTGATTACCCGGCCCTCCACTAGGATTTTTAGGAAGCAAATAATCTCATATTACAGCCTACTGTAGGCAGCGAGCTGGCAAAGTCGTTAGCACGCCGGACAAAACACTTACTGGCATTTCATCCGACCTTACGTCCTGAGTTCAAACTCCGTCGAGGTTAACTTTACTTTTCATCCTTTCGGGGCTGATAAAATGAGTAATAATCGAGCACTGGGGTGGGTGATGTAATCGACTTACTCACGTCCCTCAAAATTGCTGGTCTTGTGCCAAAATTTAAAACCCATAAAGCAACGAGCTAGCAGAACCGTTAGCACTAAGGAAAAATGCTTAGCGGCATTTCGTCTATATTTACCTCCTGAGTTCAAATTCCGAGGTCGACATTGCCTTTCATCTTTTCGAGGTCGATAAAATAAGTAACAGTTGAGCACTGGCGTCGATGTAATTGCCTTACCCACGTCCCTCAAAATTTCTGGCTTTATGCCAAAATTAGAAACCAATTTTACAGTCTACTGTTTTTAAGAAAGAGAAGGAAATGTAAGAAGCAAAACCAAGTAAAAAAAGAAAAGTACTGACTGGATAATCATTGACGCAATGGCTTTGATCATAAATCCACCTGGTCACAGTTGGTCTAGGATTAAACCACAACAACAGCAACAAAATCAAAATCGAAAATAACAAACCAACAATGCCAGACCTAGCACTAAACGATACTACTACTACTACCTGTATTGCCACAAATATCACTGGCTAGAACAAATTTCCAGTCAACACAACTGAATGATACCAAATGTGACACCAATATCAGCGCCGTCGCCATCACTTACGACTAACCATGCTAGCACACCAGCAATAACGAAGTGTAGAATGCCAACCGAACAAAACAGTACCAGATGTGATACCAAAGCCACTAATACTGTCATCACACGTAACAAACACAACAAATAATAGCCAGCAATTTCTTCCGTGACTGTAAAAACCACTACCATAAATATCACCTTCAGCATCATCATAACAAATATTAACACCACCAGCAACAGCAACACCAGCATCTGCACTACCACCACCAGCGCCACCACTAGCACCAATAGCACCACCACCACCACCACCACCACCACCACCACCACCACCACCACCACCGCCACCGCCGCTACCATTACTACTACCATCACTACTACCATCGTCACCAGCGCCGTCACCATTATCTTCACCACTACCACCACCACCTTTGCTAGCACCATCTCCACAGCCACCCCTATAACCGCAACCACCACCGTCACCACAACCACAACCACAACTTCATCCGCCATCATCACCACCACCGTTACAAATACCAACTTTCACACCAACACCAATAAACAATACCAGCTGTTGGCACCAACATACCATTAACGATACCACAACAGTAATGCCAACGACACAAACTACAAAACAAATACCATCGCCGTCACCACCACCACCACCACCACCACCACCACCACCATTGCCATCACCACCACCACCAACACCACCAACACCACCACCACCACCATTGCCATCAACGCCAACACCATAAACAGCAACGATTATAAAAGCACGGCGCTGACAACGACCCCACCCCCATCAACCTCCCCACCCCCAACAATAACAACAACAACAACAACAACAACGACTACGACGACGACAACGATAATAGCATCAACAACAACACCAGCAATAGTACTTGTAGCACCAAAAATACTAACGCCAACCACATTACACTGCCTTGTCAGTGGTTTAAAAGAAGTAATGAATTAATGTTTAAACTGACATTTTAATCTCTTCTGGTGAATGATTACTTCTTTTGTGTATGGGGGTAGCGGGGTGCGGTCGGGACGGTGGGGGTGGTGTAGGTGGTCGTATTGGTGGCAGCAAGGATTAGTAATTGAGGTGGTAGTGGTACTAGTTGAGTACAAAGTCATTGGTGATGTTCAGCACAAGCAACATATACATACGTGCATATGTTTATATATATATATGTATGTATATATATATATTATATATATATATATATATATATATATGTATGTGTGTATGTATGTATGCATGTATGTATGTATGCATGCATGTATGTATGTATGTATGTATATAAAATACCAGGCACAAATGGAAGCATACATATACACACATATATGTACTTTAAAAAGTTGATATGTAAGCATCTATGCATGTAAACACACTTATATGTATATATGTATATAGTCATTATTATTCATGTGTGTATATATATATGTTTGTGTGTGTGTATGTGTGTGTATATGTGTGTGTGTATGTGCAATACATCCGTACACTGAGGACGGATAACATTCAGAAACCTAGGTCTGTGAGTATCACGTAAGGCTAGAGATAGGAGCGATGACTTCCTTTGCAAATGCTATACGGACACAAACTGTGTGTCGATAACCAGCTGGAAATGATGTTTTCCTGGGGCTAAAACAACAGTAACATCGTCTTTTATAGGGCTTCCACATTCTGTTGTCATATATACATTACTACATATATATATATATATATATATGTATATTTACATACATACATACATACACGCACAAACACAAACATACACACACAAGGGGAGAATTCACAAAAAAACGAAAGACGAATCAGGTGGCGTAGACAACAAACAGATGTCTTAGTTAAACGCTTGGGAAGTGAAAAAGTCTTGAGCGTTTTGAGCCTACGCTCTTCCACAAATAGGAACACAGAAAGAAACAAGGAGAGAAAATTATATATATATATATATATATTATATATATATATATATATATCACCGTGACCGACCAGACTATCAGATGTTGCTACACATCGCTGGTCACAATGCGCTTCGCATTGTTTTAGCCTTCAAAGGACGCCACCCCGCTGGCTAAGCGAGCAGGCTAACAGAAGAAAGAGTGAGAGAAAATTGTGGCGAAAGAGTACAGCAGGGATCGCCACCCCCCCTGCCGGAGCCTCGTGGAGCTTTAGGTGTTTTCGCTCAATAAACACTCATTACGCCCGGTCTGGGAATCGAAACCGCAATTCTACAACTGCGAGTCCGCTGCCCTAACTACTGGGCCATATATAGATAGATAGATGGATAGACACACACGCACACACATATGTATATTATATATGTTTTTGTGATAGAGAGAGTGAAAGAGAGAGAGTGAGTGAGAGAGTGAGAGTGAGAGTGAGAGTGAGTGAGAGAGTGTGTGTGCGCGCGTGCGTGTGTATGTGCTAACATGCTATCGTGAAGGAAGTGCTTTCGTATCGACAAGGCGATATTAATAACCTGGTGGTAAAACTCAATATACATATGTTTCAGAATGAAGCATTAATCGAGTACAGAGCCTAATACAATATTAAATGAAAGACGAAGGAATGACAAATTACACAATGAACTACATTAGCTTACAGTAGTTTTGGCATCGAAATGTAGTGCAGTCAGAGCTGAGAGCCTTATATATTCCTTGAACCTTAAAGTTTATTTAGGAAATCATCTACATATAAGTTTCCTGAATCTTATAGAAGAAACAGTTGTAAGCTAAAGCATTTCATTGCAGATCTTTTTGCTCCTTTGTCATTTATTTAATTTCATGTGTGTGTTTGTGTGCGTATGTGTGTGTATATAGATATGTATTTTACATACGAGTTAAATAGTTACGCATCAAATAAATAATTAGTCTTTGACAGATCAACAGATGGACATGTAGATAGATTCACAGAGACAAAAGCATACAAATTGTAAAAGAATAATGATATATTGGTAATAGAGAAATAGATAGGTTGACAGCGATGTACAGTGATGTGTGTGTGTGCGTGCGTGTGTCTGTGTATGTATAGAGATAGCTAGATAGTAGAGAGAGAGAGAGAGAGAGAGAGAGAGAGAGAGAGAGAAAGGCAGAGAGCTGTATACACGCGAGAGATGTATAAAGTCGAGTACATGTATATATGAATACATGCATGCGATAATATGTATATCTATCTATCTATCTATCTATCTATCTATCTATCTATCTATCTATCTATCTATCTATCTATTTACTTCTGTGTGTGTGTGTGCGCGCGTGTGTATACGTAAATGTATATGTTCAAACACACACACACACACATATATACATATATATGCATGCATATGTATGTATATTCATGCACACATATATCGATGAGCACTCACCCGTATATGTAGAGGGCCGGTTGAAAAGTTCATAGGCTGACAAACGAACTTTATTTTTCACCATAGTACCCCTTGCGATCCACACGCTTCTATCGGTGTTGCAGTGCTTTCATCTCATTAGTGAAGAAGCTTTTCTTTTGTTGCTAAAAAAAGATCATCAACAGCAGATACGGCGTTATCATCACTGCGACACTGGTTCCCAGTGAAGCGTTTTTTCATGTTCTGTGACAGATGATCATCAGATGGTGTCAAATCAGGAACAGGGAGGCTGATCAACCAGTTCAAAGCCACAGACACGCACAACAGCTATTGAAAAGAAGTATTTGTGAACTGAAGCACTGTTCTAATGAGACAAAACACTTTTCGTCACTTTTCTTGGGTGCTTGGTTTTGATATCCTTTCGTAATTGCTTCTGCAAGCTGGTATAGTACTTTCAACTGATGGTGTGGTCAGTAAACAATACTTTTTGTATCCAAAAGAATTAAGCCATCAATTTCTTTGCAGATGGAACGACCTTGGCCCTTTGTGGAGTAGATGAGTAGGAGTTTTTCCACAGTTTGGATTGTCCCTCTGTTTCTCGTTCAAAGTGATGGTCCCAACACATATCCTGGGTTAAAAAATGTTCAAAGAAGTCAGCTGAAACTGCCTCAAACAATGTCAAACTTTTTCCGTCACGTGATTAATCTGGTGCGGTTTTGATAAACTGTCAGAAGACGTGGCATCCACCGAGAGGAAACGTTCGTCATGCCAAGTTCATTGTTCAGAATATTCTAAACTCTCTCACCCGATGTGCTAATAGCATTGGCTATTTGGTTTATAGTGAATCGCCGCCTGACATCCATTACTAAGTGGTGAACACGATGAATGTTTTCGTTGGTGGCAGTTGCAAGACGTGCAGTCCTTGGGTCCTCGGCGTTAAGCCTTTATGTGAAGGTACATGATAACATCACGATGCAAAATTCTGACCATTTTCAAGAGAAGTCGCTACTAGTTACATTCGAAGTTTCCTTTGAAGAGTGATATGTTGTTAATAAGAAGGGATGAAAATAATGCATGCAAGATTTCACAGCTTTCACATTGCTTCTTCATCGTAAGCCTATGAACTTTTCTACTCACTCCCGCACAGATATATGTATCGGTGTACATATGCATGCATGCGCTTTTTCTTGCATTTATACATGTCTCATCTTCTCTCTTCTCTCTCCATCACACACACAGACGCTGCACACTCGTACATATGTATGTATGTATGTATGTATGTATGTATGTATGTATGTATGTATGTATGTATGTATCTATCTATCTATCTATCTATCTATCTATCTATCTATCTATCTATCTATCTATCTATCTATCTATCTATCTATCTATCTATCTATCTATCGTTGACATTTATAGAAAAACAAAAGACGTAGACTGGTGTATGAACAACAAGCAAGTGTATTAGTTTAACATTTGGGAATAATGAAAAAGTCTTTTACGTTTCGAATCTACGCTCTTCAACAGAAAGGAATAAAAGAAAATAAACTGAGAGAGAATGAAAAGCAAACTTGTAGATTTCAGCGGTCCAGCATGGGCAATACACACACACACACACAACACACACACACACACACACACATACATATATCTATTTCTTTACTACCCACAAGAGGCTAAACACAGGGAGGACAAGCAAGGACAGACAAACGGATTAAGTCGATTACATCAACCCCAGTGCGTAACTGGTACTTAATTAACCGACCCCGAAAGGATGAAAGGCAAAGTCGACCTCGGCAGAATTTGAACTCAGAACGTAAAGACAGACGAAATACCAATTTCTTTATTGCCCACCAGGGGCCAAAGATAGAAACGGATAGAACAACTGATGGGATCAGTGAAGCGATATGATTTTACATATAATGTGACTTTAAAAATTTAAATACAATATGTAAAAAATCGAATAGAATTAACAATACAGAAACAATACAAATGAAGCGATGACCAGGCCACGCTCCGACCCCACAAGCCCCGATCTACCGCTGGTCTCTTTTTTTTCCGTCTATTCACACGGTTCCTTGCACGCACAACACTCGTGCAACATGCTTCCATCTCTTTTGGAACGTACACTCCGACAGACACCTCTTCTCCAGTCACAGCTTCCTTTTCAAATGAAAAGAAAAAAAGATCGTAAATTCTGACCAGAGATAAAGTTGCTTGTCTTAATTCCTTTTATACTGCCTCTTTTGCTATTGCTACAACCGTGAGAAAACAATTCTTACCTTCGTTCGTTAGAACTCCCGGTGGGTCAATTTTTATAATTGACTCAGTCGACAGCTGTATTCTTCCTTCGCCGGACAACAGGTGTTCAGCATAAGCCCACATTTCAGTTATCTCCGGACACTGAACAATAGCGTGAGGGACGGTTTCCCTGTACCCACCACATCTTGGACAGGTCGGCGACTGACGTTTACCATGTCTTGCGAGCTTATCCCAAACGGACCAGGTTAAGGACTTTTGGAAGTTGTCCAACGTTCTCAACCCGATTGAACGGTGAAACAGGCTGTCCAGTTGAATAAATCCGAGACCTAGAGTCGACCCCAGGCCATCCTCGCATTCTGACTCTACCAACCCACTATATAAAATACGTGTGGAACCCCCACCACTGGCGTTGCCCGAGCGCCGGAATAGCAAGAGGGCCTTACGGCACTCTTTATGCCACTCACTCAACCTCGGTCTACGAGAACACCAGGCTTCCTGTTCGCAAAAACTTTTGAACTCAGGGAACATTTGTCTGGCCAGCGGGGACCACACCCGTTCACTATCCAGGAGAATCCAGAGGTGCCTCAACCTTAACGCATGTCTGCGCATCATTAACCAAGGATCCCTAAACCTCCCTTTAAAGGTTTTTGACAGCAGACAGAGCGTTTCACAAGTGGTGACCTGCCCTTCCACAAAAAGCGAAAGAGCTGTTTCTCCAACCTGATCAACCACGAATCCGGACAGGGCACGACGGTTAGGTGGTAGGTACTGACCGAAGCGATAAACACATTGGCCATTATCACAGTTTATTAACTCTTCCTTACAGCATGATTACTACTTGTTAAAAGTAATGACAAATTTTTTCAGCAATTATTTTTGTATACGTAGAAGCTGTGTTCTTAATGGTTTTTAGATAACCGTTTGTATAGCTTTTCGAAGCTCTCTAACAGAAAACTGATAAGGTATTTATATGTACCCATGGATTTTCATTTTGTACTCCTTCTAAGGATTCTTTTACTAAGTACTGACAACCGTCACTCGAGAGTGAATATTGTTCAGTACAATGTCTTCACTCATTGTTTTAGGTACCTATGTAGTCGCGAACAGACATAGGTAGCTTCTCGGTATATCGCTCTTGACACAGTGGAATATCCAAAATCTTACAGGTGTAGGGATAGAGAGAAAGAAAGAAAGAGAGAGAGAGAGAGAGAGAGAGAGAAAGACAGGCCGACAAACAAGAGAGAGAGAGAGAGAGAGAGAGAGAGAAAGGGATAGATAGATAAATAGATAGATAGATAGATAGATAGATAGATAGGGAGAGAGAGGGAGAGAGAGAGAGAGAGAGAGAGAGAGAGAGAGAGAGAGAGAGAGAGAGAGAGAGAGAGAGAGAGCAGCCTAGTACCCGGCTGCCTCTCATTACGTGACTGGTATACAGTTTTATTAATTTCTGAAGAAATAAAGTTGACATCGACGGGATTTGAACACAAGATGTAAAGAGCCGGAGCACACATCGTAAGGCAAGTTGCTCTATTTTAATTATTCTCTCGTGTACAACATTTGGTTTCAAATTTTGGCACAGGGCCAGTAGTTTCGAGGAAAGGAATATATTGATTACATCGGCCCCCCAGTGCTCAACTGGTGCTTATTTCATCGAACACGAAAAGATGAAAGGTAAAGTCGACCCCGTCAGCATTTGAACTCGAAACGTAAAGTCGGACGAAATACCGCTAAGCATTTTATCTAGTGTGCTTACGATTCTGCCCATGCGCCGCCTTACTTTAGCAGAAATATTAACACTGTTTCCTAATATTGTCACTAGGTCAGACATTTGTGGTGTGATTGTCACACAATGCCATCGAAATCCTGTACTCGTTTGACACTATTTTAATCGACATCTTTGTGTAAGGCCACAGAACGTTAATAATACTCACCGTCCTCTTCTGCCTGCATTATGTCTAATAGCAACAATTTCTGATATAGTTAAAAGACCACATCTTGTTTCTGGTGGTGATACAAATCTAAAACGAGTATTCGTCAATTATTATATTGATTTCACAGGCATCTAACCTCGAAATATAAGGAAGCGTTGCTACATAGCGCAAGGTAAATTAACCACTAATCTAATAATTCTACTAAACCATTACCTTTGACCATAGAGTTGGGGAAATTGTAATATATTTAACTAAAAGTGCTTTATAGGTATGAATGTGGAGTCGAAAAGTTTTCTTCGAAACTGATTGGTATCGGATACAGTTCTACCGTGGGCTGTCTTGGGTGACTGTCTCATGATGACTAATGATTTGTGAGTGTTATCTAGTGCACAGAAATTGAGCAATAACCACACTCACCCACGCACAGACGTTCACACACACACATGCACACACACATACACACACATACACACAATCGCACGACGCACACACATGCACACTTACATGCATACATACACATATGCATACACACACATACACACACAGACATACACGCACGACGCACACACGTATACACTTACATGCATGCATACATACATACACACACATACACACACACGTATGGACACAGAAGTGCTGGATTAGTATTCTTTTTACGACTCCGCGAAAATGAAAAGTAAAGTTAGCGTGAGTGATATTTGAACTCAGAGACTCGGTGCACAAACAGCTGGGACGTCTCTCGCAAGGAAATATCTCTACACAATAGCTGGACCAAGTAAAAGAACGAAACAATATACTTTCTCTCTGTCTGCCTGTCTCTGTCTGTATCTCTCGTTATCTTTCTCTCTCTCTCTCTCTCCCTCATTTACATACGAACAGAGAACATACACACACATGCATGCAGACAAGCAGGGTGGCATACAGACAAATATCCACACAGACGGAAAGAATGATAGAAAGTCAGACATATTAGTCTTTAATAACATAAAACCAGACGAACTGGAGCTGTGTACCCTTTCGCTATTTTCAATGTGTTTGTTCAATTTAGCATGTATATATTCAGTCTTTGGAGGTACGTAGGTGTGCGTAGGTGCATGTTTTTGTATGTTTTGGTGCGTATATACACACACACACACATATATATACACATACATGTGTGCGGATATACATAGATACACACACACACAGACACACATATATATATATATTATATATGTGTGTGTGTGTGTGTGTGTGTGTGTGTGTGTGTGTGTGTGTGCGTGCGTGTGTGTGTGTATGCATGTATAGATAACAAATATATATACACACATACACACACGCATACACATATCTAATGAGAGAATTATGCACAGTTGGGCAGTTATAAACTAAATGGAAGTGTAAAATTTATAAGAATAAAAAGCAAAACCGACCGTAATTCTATATGTTCAGCCATTCAATACTATCATGACAATCAAGATTACCGCCAATGCTACCATGGCAATTGTAGTGCTATCAACATCTACATTCACCAACAATAGCCAGTCAAGAGGAGCAGTTTTTAAGCGCTCATTGGGTCTGCTTAAAATAGTAGCTAAATTCCGCTAAAATCACAAACTAATCATCGGTTTTCGTCCGACGGTGAAGATGTGATCTGAGGGGAAAACCCCATTGTCTTCGGAGACGGCGATGGAAATTTCTTTTTTCTTTTCATTCCATTTCTCTTTCGAATTCCACTCTATCCTTCCTATACCCTCATCATAATGACATAATGTATATGTAAACACATTTCAGGGTGACAGTTCTTATTGCAGTTTGCTTTTTCCACCCCTGTTTCTTTCGCACGCATCCCCACAGTTTGCGTATGAATGACCTATTGGGCGCTATGCACACTTTAGCCGACCGTACAGGAGATCCTAAGGCATGCGTCCCACGTTCATGCAGCGCACCTGAGCAATCCTTCACAGTAATGGTAGCTGAGCATTGCAGATATAATCTAAGATACTATTCTATCAAAGACCTCTGAGTTGGTGACTTCGTTTTCTCAGAAACGGATAATGCTTCTTGAATTCTGTCGCAAACGTGTACGCCCTTTTCGGCATTATGAAATTTAAATCAAACTTATTTTAACGAATCAAAATCAGAATTAAGTAAAATATTGAATATGTAACTCTACAAGCTTATTCACCGGCAAGTACAACTGTTACATGATGATACCATGGCAAATGTTTGCAGTAATTAATATAGCAAGAAAAATGTTTAGTTTACGTCACTGATAAAATACAACACATCCAGGTGTTTATTCATGATGCCACAAAAAAGAATTCATTGTTAATCATAATGTCCATATTTACACGTCTGAATACATAGCAACAAATGTGAATTGTCAGAGGAGAGCAGGTGCATCTTCTCATAAATGGACTTAAGCTGTCAAAAATCCCGCTGTTCTGTTTGGCTACATTAGTAAATACAGAGAAAATGACAGTGGTAGAAGATCTCTTGATTTGTTATCAACCGAGTTTTACACATGTTACTCGAGAGGTTTATTCTGAGATGCCTTTTGAACAAATTGAAGCAGCCAGGTTTTCGGTTTCTCTACTTTTGGAAAATATTTGCATTATATGCGGCCTAATTTTAACAGTTATTAATTCCCAAACATGTTCAATGTTTAGAGATCTGCATTGTTTCTTTCAAACCAGGAACACTCACTGTTTCTAACAGATTACTATAGGAAACCATCTATTGTTTTTCAATACTAATAACAATTTTAAACATTTATTTTTAGGTCTTAGTGAAACAGAGTGGTTTAATTTCCAATTCTGATCGGGTTTCTTCCACAGGAGTTTTTCATTAGGGGCGAGAAAAATTAACTAGCCTGAATGAATACCATGCGCCCTTTCTGTCGAAAACATAAAAATGTAAATACCATTTAAGTAAATAATAATGAAAATACAACAAAGAAAAATTTTAAAACTGGTCGGTTTAAAATTTTCCACCACAACCGCCACCCAACAACAAAAACAGCAGCAGCAACTACAAAAAGAAAAACTACTACTACTACTACTACTACTACTACTACTACTACTACTACTACTACTACTACTACTACTACTACTACTACTAGTACTGCACCGGCAGCTGCAACAACATTAATATCAACATTATTAACTAGCAGCAAAATTTCCCTTTAAGTACACTTTGCAGTGTTAAAAATATACAACGGAATTACATCACGGAAAATCTAGTCATACAACAAATACGTTGTCTGAAGTAAAAAGATGGGATGGTCACGCTAAGAATAACATCAACATCAGACAACAAGAACAAGAACAGTAATAGTAGTAAGAAATGTTATAACAGCGATAAGCTCCCTACGACTTGAAGCAAGATCAAACTAAATCCTTGCAAGCCCTAGATATGTGTTTGAGTGTATGACTCTGTGTGTGTGTGTGTATGTGTGTGTGTGTTTGCGTGCGTGTATGTATGTGTGTGTTTGTGTGTGTGTGTGTGATGAATGCATAGTTCTCAGCCATAACACTGCTACTTGTAACTCTACTATCACTCCTAAAACCACATTCTGCGCAGGCAGCATTTAGCTCCCTCCCCCATAACGATAACTTCCACCACATTCGCCATAAACACAAGCAGCAAATATTATTAATAAGTAATAAGACGGTGGGCTGGCTGAAGTGTAAGCACGCCGGGCGAAATGCTTAGCGGCATTTCGTCCATCTTTACGTTCTGAGGTCAGCTTTACTTTTTATCCTTCCGGTATCGATAAAATAAGCACCAGTTGTGCACTGGAGTGGATGTAATCGACTTACACCCCTTCCTTTGGTCTTTCTGGTCTGGTGCCAAAATTTAAACCAATAATATTAGGGTAGTACATAATTATTGTGACTTTTATTCAACAAAAACAATAACAGCATTAACAAAAAAAACATATTTAAATGATTATTCTGGAGCATATTCACCATCTACTTCAGTTACTGCTTCCAATTTGCTTGGAAGTCGTTCGGAATAATCATTTAAAGATGTTTTTGTTAAATGTTGTCATTGTTTTTGTTGAATAAAATTAATAAAAAACAAAACAAAAACAAACCCGCAATAAGTATGCACCAACCTAATACTAAGAAATCATAATCATCATCATCGTCTCCAACACCAGCAGTATCACTATCACTATATATTTCAAATATCTACTAAAAGCCTTGTGCCAAATTTGAAACCAATATAAATAACAACAAAGAGGCAGCGAGCTGGCAGAAGCGTTAGCACGCCGGGCGAAATGCGTAGCCGTATTTCATCTGCCGTTACGTTCTGAGTTCAAATTCCGCCGAGGACGACTTTGCCTTTCATCCTTTCGGGGTCGATAAATTAAGTACCAGTTACGCACTGGTGTCGATGTAATCGACTTAATCTGTTTGTCTGTCCTTGTTCGTCCCCTCAATGTTTAGCTCCTTGTGGGCAATAAAGAAATAAGAATCGTTAGCATGCCGAGCAAGATAAGTAGCAGCATTTCATCCGAATTCTCATTTTGACTTCAAATTCCACCGAGGTCGATTTTGCCTTTCATCCATTCGGTGTCGATAAAGTAGGTACCAGTTGAACACTGGGGTCGATGTAATCGACCTACCCCTCCCCGAAATTGCTGGCCTTATGCCAAAATCTGAAATCAATATTGCTGATAACAGTAACAGCAATAAAAATATTATAATTATGATAATATTGCATACACAAGAGCAAATAGGATAGAAACAGTACCATTGCGATCCAAGAACTACAGTATTAAGACCACCGTCAACGCTACTACCAACAACGCCATCAGCACCACCATCAAAATAATATCGTCGACGACGGTGTCCACGAACATGCCACCACGTCCACCAGCAACACCGTGATTTCTCTAAAGGCAAAACTGCACTCTTTGAAGTGGAATTTCGTCAAAATCACGAATGATCCATTGTCGCTTTGAATTAACGCCTGCTTAATCTGTATTAGTCTTCGTTTGGCAGCCATAACCCCAAAATGGCGACGGGATTAAGTCCATGTATGTACAAAGTTATATATCTATAGCTATGTAGATAAATAGATAGACAGACAGATAGATATAATACATGTATAAATATACACTAACATATATATGTGTGAATATGTTTGTGTATACATGTCCATCTATCTTTCTCTCTCTCTGTATATATATATATAACTTTGTTCGTATGTATACATATAGATATGTATGTATATACATATATACAGATAAGTAAATCTCTGTGTGTGTGTGTGTATGTGTGTGTGTGTTTGCGTGCGTGTATGTATGTGTGTGTTTGTGTTGTGTGTGTGATGAATGCATAGTTCTCAGCCATAACACTGCTACTTGTAACTCTACTATCACTCCTAAAACCACATTCTGCGCAGGCAGCATTTAGCTCCCTCCCCATAACGATAACTTCCACCACCACATTCGCCATAAACACAAGCAGCAAATATTATTAATAAGTAATAAGACGGTGGGCTGGCTGAAGTGTAAGCACGCCGGGCGAAATGCTTAGCGGCATTTCGTCCATCTTTACGTTCTGAGGTCAGCTTTACTTTTTATCCTTCCGGTATCGATAAAATAAGCACCAGTTGTGCACTGGAGTGGATGTAATCGACTTACACCCCTTCCTTTGGTCTTTCTGGTCTGGTGCCAAAATTTAAACCAATAATATTAGGGTAGTACATAATTATTGTGACTTTTATTCAACAAAAACAATAACAGCATTTAACAAAAACATATTTAAATGATTATTCTGGAGCATATTCACCATCTACTTCAGTTACTGCTTCCAATTTGCTTGGAAGTCGTTCGGAATAATCATTTAAAGATGTTTTTGTTAAATGTTGTCATTGTTTTTGTTGAATAAAATTAATAAAAAACAAAACAAAAACAAACCCGCAATAAGTATGCACCAACCTAATACTAAGAAATCATAATCATCATCATCGTCTCCAACACCAGCAGTATCACTATCACTATATATTCAAATATCTACTAAAAGCCTTGTGCCAAATTTGAAACCAATATAAATAACAACAAAGAGGCAGCGAGCTGGCAGAAGCGTTAGCACGCCGGGCGAAATGCGTAGCCGTATTTCATCTGCCGTTACGTTCTGAGTTCAAATTCCGCCGAGGACGACTTTGCCTTCATCCTTTCGGGGTCGATAAATTAAGTACCAGTTACGCACTGGTGTCGATGTAATCGACTTAATCTGTTTGTCTGTCCTTGTTCGTCCCCTCAATGTTTAGCTCCTTGTGGGCAATAAAGAAATAAGAATCGTTAGCATGCCGAGCAAGATAAGTAGCAGCATTTCATCCGAATTCTCATTTTGACTTCAAATTCCACCGAGGTCGATTTTGCCTTTCATCCATTCGGTGTCGATAAAGTAGGTACCAGTTGAACACTGGGGTCGATGTAATCGACCTACCCCTCCCCGAAATTGCTGGCCTTATGCCAAAATCTGAAATCAATATTGCTGATAACAGTAACAGCAATAAAAATATTATAATTATGATAATATTGCATACACAAGAGCAAATAGGATAGAAACAGTACCATTGCGATCCAAGAACTACAGTATTAAGACCACCGTCAACGCTACTACCAACAACGCCATCAGCACCACCATCAAAATAATATCGTCGACGACGGTGTCCACGAACATGCCACCACGTCCACCAGCAACACCGTGATTTCTCTAAAGGCAAAACTGCACTCTTTGAAGTGGAATTTCGTCAAAATCACGAATGATCCATTGTCGCTTTGAATTAACGCCTGCTTAATCTGTATTAGTCTTCGTTTGGCAGCCATAACCCCAAAATGGCGACGGGATTAAGTCCATGTATGTACAAAGTTATATATCTATAGCTATGTAGATAAATAGATAGACAGACAGATAGATATAATACATGTATAAATATACACTAACATATATATGTGTGAATATGTTTGTGTATACATGTCCATCTATCTTTCTCTCTCTCTGTATATATATATATAACTTTGTTCGTATGTATACATATAGATATGTATGTATATACATATATACAGATAAGTAAATCTCTGTGTGTGTGTGTGTGTGTATTATATATATATATATATATATGTAAATGTATGCACACAAACATATACAAAATTATATTCAAATGTATATATGTACGTGTATATATTTGTGATATATATGCATATGTTTATAACTATGTATAATGTATAATATATATTCTAATATATTATATATGATATGATATATATACATATATATATGTATGTATGTATATATATATATTATATATATATATATATATACATACATACTCATATATAGCATCTATTTCTCCCTATATATTATATGTATATACCTTTAATGTACATCTACTACTAAACTGCTATCCTCAATGTTCAACCCATGGCTAAAATACAACGGACAACGGCAGAATTTGGAAGCAAATTCTAAGAAGATCAAAATATAGTGCATTGGAGACGCCTCGGTAGAAACGGTGAGCTGATAATCTGAAAATCCCACTGCACTATGTCATTCTGTACTGTCACGTCAATAGTGTCACAACGGGTTTGACTCTTGTCACCTGGCCTGTTATTGTGTAATATTCATCAGCTATCCTTACAAGGATTCTGATGAAATGTTTATCTCAGGATGTACATATACATAAATAAATGTTGAGCGGGAGAGAGAGGGAGATAGATAGATAGATAGATAAATAGAGAGAGAGAGAGAGAGAGAGGAGAGAGAAGGAGAGAGAGAAACCGACATATACAGATCCATAAATGCAAGAAGCACGTATAGCATAGATTCAAACAGGCATACATACTGACATAGGCACTTATAGTTATTTAGCTTTATAAATACCATGACATATATACACGCGCATATGCATATCTATCTATCTATCTATCTATCTATCTATCTATCTATCTATCTATCTATCTATCTATCTATCTATCTATCTATCTGTCTGTCTGTCTGTCTGTCTGTCTGTCTATCTATCTATCTATCTATCTATCTATCTGTCTGTCTGTCTGTCTGTCTGTCTGTCTGTCTGTCTGTCTATCTGTATAAACAAACACACACAGACACACATATTGTAAACAATTCAAATAAATCAGAAGTGTACAGTTCTTACTATTTCAGTCAGTTATACACGATATCTAATCATTACTATTTGATGCAGTTAGGTATAACTTGGGTATCTCTATCTGTTATATATTTATATATGTATATAAATATATATAGAGAGGACATATATATAGATATATATAGTTATATATATATACATACATATATGTGCATATACGTATATATATATATATATATATATATATATATATATATATATATATACATATATATATTTATATATATGTATGTATCCATGTATAGTTCACATCAATTGTATTTCGGCCAGAGTTCTTTGGTCAAAATTCTGTGACCTAATCATTGTGCCTTTGCTTTCCTCTCTCTATATATATATATGCATGTATGTGTGTATATATATATATATATATAGATATATATATATATATATATATATATATATATATATACATATATATATATACACACATATATATATATATTATATATATATATATGTATACACACACATATATATATGTGTGTATATATATATATATATATATATTATATATATATATATATAGATATATATATATATATACTATATATATATATATATATATTATATATATATATATATATACATATATACATATATATATATATATATATCTATATATATATATATATATATATATATATATATATATATATATACATATATATGAGCATTATATTATTACTGTTAAAAACAGTAATATTGAGGCGGTTGGCAAGCGGTAATTTTACACCTCTTTTATTCAAATATTTAATATTGTATCTGTTAAGGTAGAATCCTTGCTAACCGCCTCATTATTACTATTTTTAACAACAATAATGCTTTCATATAGTTACTTTCTTATTGTTTACGATAGCTTTCTCCTTAAACGGAGCGGGACGTTTAAAGTTCGAAACGCACACGAGTTGACGTAGTGAATATTTTGGAAATAGGTATTACTATCTCCAACTGAAGAGTGCAAAGCATGTTTTCTCATACACAGCATGAAATCAATTGATATTGGGGAATGTAAACTTATCTTCAAATTCCATCCTGAAGGTAGTTTTTAAAGTGCTCATTGCATTGCTCGTGTGTGTATTTATCGTAGGACTGGTGTTTTTTAAAGCTTTCGCTTTCATCTTCTTATATATATAATATATATATATATATATATATATATATTATATATATAATATATATATATATATATATATATATATACATACATACATACATACATACATACATACATACTTACATACATACTTACATACATATATACATACATACATACAAACGTACAGATAAACATATATATATATACATACAGATAGATAGTTAGCTAGGTAGATCGATCGATAGATAGACGGACATATAGACAGATAGGTAGATAAATAGATAGATAGATAAATAGATAGACAAATATAGCTGCTTTCATTTGTAACAATCTGTTAAAAGTGAGCAGCCATAAAACGTTCATGAACCATGTAAACTTTATTGGCTGTTTTACTGACTTCAGGTATGAATTCTCAAATCAGTAAAGTAATTTTTGCGATAAAATGACTAAAACGCCATCTACAAATGTTGTACGACATCATATGTCATATTCTTAAAATGGTTCATTTCGCAGGAGTTAGATTGCATAATGGCATCCATAAACTATTTAGATAGAAATAGTTGGCGTCGATAACTTGTATATTCTAATCGCTGGTGTGTTTTGCCAATGATATTCTCGTTTACGATATATGTGTATTCGTAACATTCGATTCATTCGTACAAGGTATTCTGAAACAGCCGGTGTTTTGACGTAGTTGTTTCTCACCAGCAAGCCGTCCGGTCGGATAAATGAATCTAATAAAGGAACATATAAAATAGCAACCTAATATGTCTCTAATCTCATGCGACCATTTTAATAAGGTAGTGACATTGGATACAATAGTTCGAGTTTTATTGTTATAAAATGAGCTAATGTATTATAGATACCAAAAGTTTAAAATTTTAATATTCTTTGCAGGCAAAAAAACATACGTCAAAATTCTGTTAAGGAGCGATGATTTTACAAACATGATGTCAAAAGTTTTAGTTGTACAAAATTGATAAGAGTTTCTACTCCTTTTATAAGTTTAAGGAAAGGAATTATTTTTCCAGTTTCAGTTATAAAGAATATTTTATGTTTCTGAATGAATTTAGGTATCGGCTTCGTTGTTTAAATGCGTTGGGTGTAAGTCCGATGTGGTATTTTCATAGGTCCTTTTTGTTACCTTGGTGAAATAGATGATATCTTTCTGCAAGCATTTATTATCGAAGACGAAAGCAAATGAGCTACGACAGTTGCATAATCTGGTTTTAAGCATGGAACAGGATGTATGTAGTCTGCTTGTAATTTCATTCCAATCGTGTCTGGGGAAATTTGGGTTCATATTCAAAATGGTATGGTACTTAAGTGCTGTGCCAGAGAATTTTTCAAAACTAAGGTTAGGAAAGAAACTGTCAGTGTAGCTGCTTGTAAGTTACGCGTGGGTTGTATCAGATGGTTTGCCAGCGCAACATAGCTGTATAGGTAAGATGTTAGCTATCCATCTTTGGTCATCTTCATGGAATCTAGGGTAAGAGTCTTTTCGCGTTGGTCCAAGCCTTGTGAGTAACATAGGATAGACGGAAAATTCTTAGAATTATGCCAAAGAAGAGTATACCTATAATTCAAACGCACGACATTGTTCGGCTCAGTGTCTTGGTGATTTTGCCTTAAATTACGTTATTAGCACACGTTACTGTTGTGTACTCAACCACTTACATTCTAATTCGATGGTTAGGAAATCAATTGATTGAAAAACTGATACCTTGATGTCGAAACTGAGGTGGATTAATGTTTTCTTACACTAGATCGTTTTTCTCTGTCTTTTCCTCTTTGGGATTTTCAGTTTTCGGTTTGAATGTTATTGTTGTAGCTGAAGTTTATGATGATGATAGTGGTGGTGACGATGGTGCTATTGATGATGATGATGACGATGATGAGGTGAAGGACGATGATAATGTTTGTGATGAGGATGTTGATGATGATGAGCTATTAGCTCTGCTGGTGTTGGTGGTTTTGCTGCTGTAGATCATTTTGGAGGGTAAATGTGAAAGAAATTCTTGAATGTTGGGTTATAACAGCCTTTCTATAGCCTATTTTATAGTTTTAACTGGTTTATTGAGCAGTTTCACATTCCCCCAATCTTGACTACTAAAACGAGGTAACAACATACACCAACATCACAACATACTGAAGATGAGACTATAGGTCTTCATACACCACTATTGTTGATATACCTAGGAATTTTACATCTTTTAAGAAGCTGCAATGAAAATTTCCTAATACAAGAAAAACAGCTTGTCAGAAAACTTACAACTAGACCACCATGGTTTGCATTAAAATCTTTAAAAGAATGGCTACTTCAATCAATCAATCTATCCATCCTTGACTACACAAACATATGCATACACGCACAAATGCACGCCACACAGACACATGCACATACTTTTGCATATTCATTCTCCATTAATTTACATACAACCACCTTAACACATAAGGAAAGAAATGTCATTGGAAAATTGTTCAAGGAAAATTGTCTGGACCATACTGCAGGATCGTCACGGCTGAATAAGGTTGACTGGAAATCTGCTTGATCAAGGTGGAGGATGGTTTTAAAACACCAGCACGACAATTACCAAAACTACTACGAAAGAAACCAACACCACCACCACCACCACCGCCACCGCCGCCACCGCCGCCGCCGCCGCCACAACCACCACCACCACCACCACCACCAACAACAACAACAACAACAACAACAACAGCTATGTTATGTTTGATCTTATTTACCGTGTATATGAAGCTTTACACATCCAGACTGGTTAGCTATATATGGTAGTCAATAAATCTTCCTGCAGTTTATTTATTAATTTGTATATATTTCTGTTCTCGCTTGCTATCCTATGTAGTTCTCTCTTTAAGAAGAAATATATAAAATATAATGAGTATATCTTTATTTTAAAGTATGATTGCTAATGGATGGAATACACCTCTCTTTTTAAGTAAAATTGCTTCTTCCTATTCTTTATCAGGTAGTTTGTTTGACGTCTCCTAATATAATGCTTAAATATAAGGCTCTGTAACTGTGTGAAAGAGAATATGTATATATATATATATATACATGTGTGAAAGAGAATATGTATATATATATATATATACATGTGTGTACGAACTAGTCATATATTTAGCAGTAAGTTGACAGATATTGAATCAGTTATTGAGTTAATCAAACACAAGAGAATATAATATATCTACTGAACTTTATCAATTGAGGCTAATAAGAGTAACAACAACAAACGACTCGAACATCAACAGTAGCAGTAGTTGCAGAGCCAACAAGAACAATATCGGTAACAAAACAGTCATAGCTGTGATAATAAAACAATTGCAACGTTGTAAATGCCACCATATGGTGCTGGACTCAATTCTTTTCATAAAAACTTGGAACTCAAATTGTGTCGCAGTTTCGATTCCCGCCTGAGTATCATACCACTTCACACAGTATCACTACTAGTGTAAACGAAACATAAATGGTCGTCACAAATCCATTTTTATTTTATTTTTCAGAGTAAGTAGCTTGCTTACGAGCCACATGGTTCCGGGTTCAGTCCCACTGCGTGGGACCGTGGGCAAGTGTTTTCTACTATAGCCTCGGGCCGACCAAAGCCTCGTGAGTGGATTTGGTAGACGGAAACTGAAAGAAGCCAGTCGTATATATGTATATATATATGTATGTGAGTGTGTGTATATGTTTGTGTGTCTGTGTTTGTCCCCCCAACATCGCTTGACAACATATGCTGATGTGTTTACGTCACCGTAGCGGTTCGGCAAAAAAGACCGATAGAATAAGTACTAGGCTTACAAAGAATAAGTCCTGGGGCCGATTTGCTCGACTAAAGGTGGTGCTCAAGCATGGCCATAGTCAAATGACTGAAACAAATAAAAGAATAAAAGAGTAAAGAGTAAGTGTAAAGTCTTTGTGATTCAAGAAATAAAAAAAAAAGAAATAAAAGCGAGTCATATTAGAGTGACTCACTAAGGTGCTGAGCTGGCGGAATCGTTAGTTGGCTGGGCAAAATGTGTAGCGGCATTTCTTCCGGCTCTACATTCTGAGTTCAAATTCTGCCCAAGGTCGACTTCGCCTTCCATCCTTTTGAGGTCGATGAAATGAATACTATTCGAATACTGGAGTTGATGTAATTAGTAAGGTCATGTCTTGTGCTTATAGAAGCAAGGATATTAAAGTGGCTCAATAATTACTTGAAGTATGGAACTATTAGAACCATGTCCGAACCATTCCAAACCTCAATCCACTTCGTATTTACTACCAGCGTTCCTATTACTTCAAATCATAAGCGTTACACGTTCGCGCGCATATACAAGCACGAATGCATACACACACTCACATATTCATACATATAAAAATGCTATTATCTGAAAGGTATTGTAACTCAACATTATATAAGTTCTAGCACACACACACACACACACACATCACACAGAGAACAAAACACCTTCCTAACACAATACATCCTCCTCCCCCTCCCCTTCTTCTTCTTCCTCCTCCTCCTCATTATTCTCCTCCCTCCTCTTTCTCCTTTGCCCCTCCCAACCCCTTTCTCTTCCTCCTCCTCATTACCATCATTATCCTCATTATCATCTCTTACAACTACTGAAGCAATGACAGTATTAACACGAAGGAGCAGCGACGATCGTATGAGGCACAACAACAACCACAGTCAACGACTGTAACGACAATGATAATAATAATAATAATAATAATATAATAATAATAATAATTAATAATAATTGATAATAATAATATAATAATAAATAATAATAATAATAATAATAATAATAATAATTAATAAAATAATAATAATAATAATTAATAATAATAATTAATAATAATAATAATAATAATTAATAATAATTGATAATAATAATAATAATAAATAATAATAATAATAATAATAATGATATAATAATAATAATAATAATAATAATAATAATAATAATAATAATAATAATAATAATAATAATTGATAATAATAATATAATAATAATGATAATAATAATCGATGGCGTGCACTGCTCTCTCACTCAATAATAATAATAATAATAATAATTATTATTATTATTATAATTATCAATGAGGATGATGATGATGATGATGGTGATAGCAACAACGGCATCGATAATAACAGTAAGAATAATAACAAAACAAGCCACTGCAGAAAAATCGGCCGTTTCAATATTACCACCAAAACCACCACCACCACCACCACCGATACTCACCCTCCTGTGACGACCAATTCACCTTTCCTCCTCCTCCCCTACTACTACTACTACTACTACTACTACTACAATTAGCGTCATGAAATCTACTTCTATACCCCTTATAGCAACACTACAGCTACCACTACGTCGACGACAACCACCTACGTAATCACTAGCGCAACCACCACCACCACCACCACCACCACCACCATCACAATCACCACCACCACCACCACCATAATTGCTACAAGAAAAACAACGACAATAACAGCAAACGCCACGACAATTCCCCCTCTTCCAGTCGAGAGGCATAACAGCAAAACAAACAGAAAAACTCTACGGTTTCGAAATAAAATTTGAATTATCATTAATGTCTCTCCGAGATTTATGTTTCTCATTGTTTGAATTACATGTGTAGTTTCCTTTCTTTCTTTCTTTCTTTCTTTCTTTCTTTCTTTCTTTCTTTCTTTCTTTCTTTCTTTGTGTGTGTATGTATGTATGTATGTATGTGAGCTCCTGGTGTTGCTATTGATATTGTTGTTGCTGTTACCGTTGCTGTCGTTATTTACTTGGTTTTTTAGTTTTATTTAGACGCCATAGTACCATAGATCAACTGCAGCAAAGATGAAGGACTTTGCGCAGAGTCACAGCAGGAAGCCAATGGAGTATCCAGGTTAAGTGGGAACTTGAAAAATGCTGTTCATTTAGTTTATTGTTTCTGTTGTAAGATCGCGACATTTAGTCGTAAATAGTTCTTTAAATAGGCTTCAGATGTAATTTGCAGTAACTATAGAAAGACAGAATGCAAAACAACAACAACAACAACAGCAACAACAACAACAACAACAACAACAACAACAACAACAACAATAACAACAACAGCAGCAGCAGCAACAACAACAACAACAACAGCGAGAGAAAATTTAATTTATATATTTACCATAGTTTTTTTATTGCTTTAGAAGTCGGTTATCGTTTATAGAGAGGGAAAAACTTTGAAGATGATAGAATTAGTTGTCTTCCAGGAAATGTAATACGTTTTTAGAATTCAGCTACATTATTTTAAGTTCTGAGCTGAAACTTCTCTATAGTTAACTTCGGCTTTCATGATCGATAATATAAAGTCCCGATCAAGTCTTAAAGATGATTTTATGAGCACTGCACTTTCCAGTTAATCTAAGATTTTTCTGCATGTATCAGAACATTGTCAGAAACTGTAAATTGCAACCTGATTTTATTATATGGGCTATGATGGTGTACAATTGTTGCTAATCAAGTTAGTTATTCGCCTTGTAATGAACTCACTAGTTGGTGCTTCGTAACGTGCCATCGAGTAATTGGATCCTTGAATAATTTATTTAACTCTCAAATAGACAAAACCATCTTGCTGCAAATAGCAGGCCTCGCCCTTGAAAACTTTGTCGAAAGCAATGTGAGGACTCCATCTGTCTACTACTTCTTGGATTTGTTGTTTTCTCTCAGGCCACAATGTTACAACATGCTCTGACAATGCTTTACTCTGAAACGCTATCTATTCTCTTGTACCCAAAGGTTTGGCTATGTCTTCTCATTGTTTCTACAATTCATTAATGACATAACTGCCCCTTTCTTTACTACAGAATGCCATGTACTTTTAAATCAACGGAAACTGGATATTAGTTGCTTTCTGATGTAGTTGCCTTTCTAATGTAGTTGCTTTCTGATGTAGTTGCCATTCCGGTGTAGCTGTCTCTCTTTCTCCCACAATTCTACCTCCTGTCATACGTTAGATTCTGCAAGAAACCTCTTCCACAAGAGGTCCCTACGAAGATCCTCAACGTACATGAAGTATGTTTCTTACCCAAGTATCACTATTAGACATCGACTTTCAAAATTTAGAAGTGAACAGAAACTGCATTAATCTCATAAGTTTAAGAAAGTTCATAGCCAGTGCTTTTCCCTCGCTCTAAGCCAGTTGTAAAATAATGCAACTGAACTGAAGTGATAAGATAAAGTGCTATTTGTGTGTTTAAAGAAATAACTTAGAGTGAATGAGTAAAACATGGATTTAGTCGTTCAAATTAAAACTAAATATGGAAACAGTGATGAACACTGTTGTTGCTATCATTTAGTCCTCGGCCAGCTCTGATCAGAACGTTGATCAAATGTTTTCTAACAATGGACATCCCATTTTTCTCGTTTTCTGGCACCATGTAACTATGTAATATTTCGTTACAAAAAAGTCACCTTCGACAGCATTTTGAAGTTAGTAAGGTATGGTTTAAACGAATTCTTGTTGCTATATCTAGCAAGCCAAATGAAAAAAAACAAAACTCTCTTGGCTTTTTTCAGTGTTGGAAATAAAACAGTGAAGTGGGTAGAATAATCAGTGTGAGAAAGCCGCTTTTGGGTGGGTGGTGGAGTCACCCTCTCTCTCTATTCGCCCTGACAGTATGAGAAAAGTTATTTGAAAACTCCCAGCAACTGTTATCAATTATTTTGACTTAGTACACAGTGAATTTTCAATACAGAGATGTTTCTTTCTTTCTTCTTTCTTTCTTTCTTTCTTTCTTTCTTTCTTTCTTTCTTTCGCCCCATCCTTATTACATCTACTCATTTCTATTTCGCAATATGTTTGGACTTGTGTTTGTTGCTGTTGTATCAATTAACGTTTTCTATTGTTTGATTTCAAACGAAGTCACGCTTTTGTAAAAACCATTGCCACTTTTGCTGCTGTTGTTACTATTTTTGCCACCATAAATGAAGCTGTTACTGTACACTTCAGTTTAAAAAGAGATCAGGTTAATCAGCAACTGCTTACTAACGTCTTAAAATAATTTTCATGCTCGTTAACAATGAGAAAACCATATATTTTGTTGTGGTTGTTGTTGGAAGAAAGGAACTAATGAGTAAGAAACAAAATAAGTAAAATTTAAAATAAAATTTAAAAAAATTAAATAAAAATATGAAATAACTTAGAGGTGGAATGGTGCACGACGTAAGCTGACAAGACAGTTGCAACCCTAGAGCAACTGAGGCCATTGCCCGTGTAGAAAAATGTAGTATTAAATTTGTGCTTAGAATTTATTAGCTTCCCTGCGGAACGGTACAACACGAGATTTAACCTCCTATCCAACGTAGGGGATCCGATAAATTTTAAGTTTCCCAGCTTCCTCAAGCCGGCTACAGGTTAGACGTATGCATTATTTAATACATGCTTCAATGTGAATTCGTAAATATATGTAAAATAATATTCATGTGTGTCAGGTGTACATGCAGAGCTATGGTAATGGGTAAGTAAGTGGTAATAAATTTTGCGTTGCGATACAAAATGATTGCGTCAGCGATATTTGAAACTAAAATGATAAGTGCAACATTGCACAAGAGGTAAGTTCCCGGTTTCAAATCCTGATTCATGCAATGTCGCTTCATTTGCATTTCCTATTACTGTAAGGAGGAAAAAGCAATTGGGCATCAAGGCTTGCCTCTATTTTTATATTTGTTTTCGTTAAACATAGGGCTCACTTCTAAATCAAACAATAACATGGTGGCGACCTGGAGAAGTTAAAACCTGGCGAACTGAATCTTCTTTTGATCCAGTTTCGGGCCTTATTTATGCTATTCCTGTTCATTTTTAACATAAATCTCTTTGCCTCAGTAATTTTCTTGGTCTCCAAGAGTTATAGAAGGACACAAAGTGGTGAATGTTAGTGAGAAAAAGATATACTGGCACTGCTGCTGCAACTACTACTACTACTACTACTGCTACTACTACTACTACTGCTACTGCCGCTGCTGCCGCCACCACCATCACCACCACCACTACCACCATCACCAGCACCACCAGCACCACCACCGCCACCGCCGCCGCCGCCGCCGCCGCCGCCGCCGCTGCTGCTGCTGCTACTACTACTACTACTACTACTACTACTTGACTTGCTACTGTTGCTATTTTTATTGTTACTGTAGTTGATTTCCATATTGCGTATTTGAAAATTTGGGACACTTGCTTCTCATAATTTTTAACTGTTATGTTTATTTCTTCTTCATGCGCATTTCTTTGCGCATTCTCTCATTGGGTTGCTTTTGAGCCATTATAACCTTTTGCAGTGTGCCATAATGTGAGAACCATTTTGAACGTGAAACTATAATGAGTGCTAATAAAATTCGATAGGTTTTCGAAACACAGGCACAGACATGGTTGCATGGTTTAAAAAGTTCTCTTTGTAGTAGTAGATGGTTTCAGTTCTTGTGCTACTGCACGGCACATTAGATATCTTCCAGGCAAGTGCCGTCAGTAATTACTCAGAATAGGCAATTGCTGGCGTTTATGTAGTAAAACACGCAAAAAAGGTGAAACACAGGCGTACGACTGAGTTGGAGGCAGAATTACTTCTGCATTTATAGCGCGTAAAGAAAACGTTATTGTAGGCGTATACGCAGCACGTGCTCTACAGCAGTCTTATGTGTAGCTTCAATACTGAGACTGAAAGGCAAGGGCAACTTATGCCTGCCTAATCTACAAAAAAAAAAAAAAAATGAAATGTTTCGCCTTCTATGCATAATAATCAGAGTAACCATCATAATTTTATTGAATTATCTGCATATTTTGTCATAAAAAAATATAGCTATTGATCTATTTTATTCAGAGCAGGCACTGCCTACCTTGCCTGCCCAGGCGGGACGTCCTTGGTATCTTCTACTATAGCTCAGAACCAACCAATGTTTTGTATGAGTGTACGTGTGCATGTGTGTGTGTGTGTGTGTGTGTGTGTGTGTGTGTGTGTGTGCGTGCGTGCGTGTGTGTGTACGAATGTGTGTGTTTCTTTGCATTTGTGTCTATTCGCCACAATTTCACAGGTGTTTGTTTGCTTACGACCCCGTAAACTAGCTATTCAGCAAAAGCGAACGATAGTATAAATACTAGACTTAAGGAAAGAGATACCAGTGTCAATTTGTTCGCTTAAACAGTTCAAGGCAGTGCTCCAGCATGGCAGCAGTCCAACGAGTAAAACAAGTAAAAGAAAGAAGCCTGTCGCGAACAGCCCATATTGTGGTGAAACTCAAAATAGACTGTCAATAAACATATCTTTTGACTGTACCCAACGTATGGAATTCTGCATTAGATTATCTTTGCACTGTAAAAATATTCTTTTAATACTCTGTACAACTCTACGTTGTACGTACTGTATGTGTGAGAGAGCATAAGTGAGAGTAGAGAGGCAAGTTTTGTCCAGTGGATGTTTTAAAAAAAGATGGGTGAATGTAGCAAGGACGGCACGTATGAATGACGAAGCCACCTTGACTATGATCCTATGAACCGTAAACATTAATACAGAGTTGCTTATTTGTAAAAAAATATAACATGTGACTTCATTGACCGAGGTTACCGTGGTCTTTTCCGTAGGCTTTTCTTTCCACGGGTAAACCTCACCTGTCCTCCTCTTTACACTTTATATTGACATTTCTGTGATAACGGTCCCTATTGATCGATTTTTTTCCTTTTATTTTTACCCCCCCTTTTTTTTTTGCTTTCCTCTTTCTTTCCTTTTACGATCCCTTTTGATCGAAAACCAAAACCCTTTTTTTATCCCCAAAAAGAAAAGCTCTACCTTGTAATTTGTCCCGTCTGTGTGCAGCCCTGTGTGGCTAATAAAGAAACAATCTATCTATCTATCTATCTATCTATCTATCTATCTACTATCTATCTATCTATCTATCTATCTATCTATCTATCTATCTATTTATCTATGCATATATATATATAATATATATATATATATATATATATATATATATATATATTATATATAATATATATATATATATATATATGTATGTATCATATTTCTACAAGAAAAGATATGTCAAGGATTTCGAAGTTTCGGCCTGCTAATCATCATCGGCCTATATATAATACACGCGCTCCCGTCCAACACACGATCGATTTGGATCACCACATGTTTTATTGCAGATATACCTGTAGCAGGTTTGATGGTCTTTCAACCACTGCCGCTCAAATAACTACCTGGCCTTGACTTTGTTTTAAATTTATTTTTGACAAACGAAGGTCAGTTTTTTTCTTAAGCTCAATTTTTTGTTACGAATTATTGCACGAATCACTACTGCATCATTGAACTTCCGTTAAAAATTGATTTTCATTTCAGCAGCAGATGAGCACACTTTGAGACATAAAGCACAACCGTGATCCATTTGTACTGCTTAAAGCATAGTACTTATAAAGATTATGTTTTGGTCTCCTGATGTATAGCCGTTCATGAATGAATATACGAGCTTTTGAAAATGTAATCCGACCACAGATATTGTGTGATCACCCCGGACGCGAATTTTTTTTCCCACGAGAGTTCCGGACTCCAGTTATGAATTCATTTGCATACAGCCAATCAGAGCTCAACTCAAACTAGTTTATGAAAACATACCAAATAATGGGCGTAAGGTCATTTGGGTAAGGAATAACCATGTTTCTTTTCTCGTTTGATAATGCTTGTGTTCTTGGTCTTCTTTCAACCGTGGCTGACTCTGCGTAGTTATTTGTCTTATTGTTTACTTTCTAAAACAGTAAAGGAAGAGAGTTACTAGCACATCACCTTCTAATCACATTTTTTTCCATCTACGTCTTTACCATATGGGGCCCTAGGAAAATCCGATTAGAGGTATAGATGCAAATCTAATTACTTGTCTCCTAAAATCAGGCATAACTTGGCGATCGGTCGACTTATAACACCGTTCTTCGTCTTGAGTTTAGTCGGTAGAATGTGTTTGTTAACTTTACCTTGTCAAGGTGAGCTCTGATTGGCTGTGTGCAAATGAGTTCATTACTGGCGACCGGAACTTTTGTGGGAAAAGAATTCGCACCCTAGACCCGGACCTCCTATCATACAGAAATTCAACAGCTGGCAGTTCACGAAAGTTATGTTTCTCTGTAGAATAATCAATTCAATCTTTCTGAAAATGAGTGCTGTTCGACCGCCATTTGCTATTTTTGGGGGTCAAGGTGGTTTTATTTTGTTCAGTACAAGATATTTTCTTTTGGGACCCCATGAAATCCCCTTAGTTTATGATTGGGGCGCTTACCGAGAATTAATCTGCAATACATTAATTGCTTTGGAGACTGGAATCGTCAGGACGGATGACATGACCAATTTGTCGCATACGATACTGGATAGGATGACTTTCCATATTTAAACAACACCCCTATTCTGACACGTCTGTGTCAAGTGTAAAATGTACCGATTATGTACTCGAAAACTTGGGTATGATGCACTCCAGCACTAGTCAGAACATTCATCATGAAGTTGGAAAACTCTGAACCATAACCATCAAGTGTCATATAGATTACAGGGATTTGTAAAGAGTAGCAGAAGTAAACTTTAATATGAAACATCCGATTGATGCTTCCACCAATCACTTTGATCTTTTCTTGTCGTAAGTACATGTTAATTGATAATCAGCGCGTGCTGTGCAAGACTCTGTCGCTATAAAGTCTAAAACGTACTTTCAAGAGAATTATGTACATTATGAACGTCCCAAAAGTACACGATGTTTCTTATAGTACTCCCTGATATCGAAAATTATTTAACGAAAAGAAAGTTAAATCGACTCTAATCTATTAAAGGCATTCGGTGTTGGGTGCTGAAGTATGAAGATTTGACAATTTGGAAATGTACTCTCAAATTAGTCCATTGGTGCGTGTATATATGCGAGCAAATACTCATTTGCGGTTCGATTAAGGTGACATAATCGTTCTCAATATGATGAATTTTGTGAAGGTGATATACCTCAACACACAACTCTCCACACGTACAACACACACATACACAACGCACACACACAGAGGTACACATATACACGCATGTACATACAATTCCACATACACTCACACGCACACACAAGAAGGCACATATACCACCACAAATCCTTGGGCCGACTTTTTCGACTAACAAAAGAAAAAAACCCTTTAAGGTGGTACCCATGCATGGTCGCAGTCAAAGGACTGTTAAAAAAGAATATATATATATATATATATATATATATATATAATATATATACATACACACACACACATACATACATACATACATACATACATATATATAATATATATATATATATATATATATATATATATATATATATATATATATATAATATATTATATATATATATTATAGGGTGTTAGGGTAATCCCAGCTGTTTCTTCTAGAGCACATCAGCTCATTACATTATGACAATCAATATGTATTATTACTGTTATATGTAAATCAAAACACACATTGAAACTGAAGATTATGGAAATATTATGTGAAGAATTGTTTAATAGACAAACCAGGAAAATGAAAATGTGTTGTTATTATTTATTCTCCTTTACATGTATTTCATTTTCTAATAGGAATCACAATGATATACATGTTATATAGGCATGTAAGGGATTTTTTCTTAGAGAAATCGACAGGCAATTTTTTTTTGAAATTTGTTTTGTCGATTTCCCAAATAGAAAATTCCTTGCAATGTGTATATAACATGTAAATCTTTGTAATTTCTATTCGAAAATGAAACACGTGTAGTGGAGAATAAATAATACGAAAAGAATTTTACATATTCCTGTCGTTTATATGCATATACATGTATATATATATATAATATATATATAATAATATATATATATATATTATATTTATGTTGTATGTATGTATATATATATATATATAATATATATATATATATATATTATATATATATATGTATGTATGTATATATATATATATATATTATATATATATAATATATATATATATATATTATATTATATATATATATGGGTATATATATATACATATATGTATGTATATTTATATATGATGGTATATATATATGTATGTATATATACATACATACATGCATACATATATACATACACACATACATATATACATACGTGTGTGTATGTGCATGTGTGTGAGTGTGTTTCTGTATATATTAAATATTCATACACACAAATACATAAAAATATGTGTATGTGTATGCATTTAAAGTACATTACACCTATGTTATTTGCATACACACACACGCAGGCAGGCACACACACACGCGCACGCACCTCCCCCCACACGCATGCACATACACGCACACACACATATATATATATATGTATATGTTTTCAATTATGAAATTATTTTGTCTTAATTGTGAGTTTTTCCCAGTCTTCATTTCCTTCCCCCCACCCAGATTTATGTGAAATTAATGCTGATATTAATGAGTTAAGTAAAGCATGGAAATTGATGAAATGTGGAGACTATAGAAAGATCAGTTTTTGCATCAATGACCACCAGACAGTATAACAGAATAATTGGAAGAAAGGTACAGAGAATATTATGGAAACCATTGCAACATTTTGATGCTTGGCTCAAATAGTGAAAAAGAAGAAAAAAAAAACGAAAAACAGTTATAAGTATTAATATATATTATATGTTTTAGTTTCAAAACTCTAGAGGTAAGATAGTCAAGTAGATAGAATAATAGATTACTCTGATTATGAGTTCAAAACTTCCGGTTCGATTGCTGTATGTTGAGTGAAGGCTTTGTGGTTAAGGTAATCGGCTCACGATCCTCAGTTCGATTCTTGGCACCGCATTGTGTCCTCGAGTATGACTCTTCATTTCAGGTTGATCCAGTCCATTCAACTGTTAAACATCAGGTGTACCTGTAATTCAAAAGGTCAGCCTTGTCACATTTGGTGTCAAGCTGAATTTGTCTGAAAAGTACGTTAAGGGTGTGTGTGTGTGTGTGTGTGTGTGGAGTGCTTAGCCATTAGCACGTTAATTTCACGAGCAGGCTGTTCCATTCAGCAGATCAACTACAACCCTCATCGTCGGAACTGACGAAGTGCCAATTATTCTTATTTTAGTGTGTCCGAAATATTCGAGACTCCGATTCCGTAACTGTTCAGGAATGAACACCAGACCAACATGGTACATCCCCATTCTATCTAGTCTAAAGACGATACAGTATATTGCACTAGATCATCCCGTTACTAGATCACAAGTTAATGTAAGTGTGCATATAGGTATGTATGGACTGCTTGTAGGATAGGTTCGATTTATTTAGTAGATAATTTAATGCAACGCTCAATAGAACTCATAGAATCAAAATATAAATTTTAAGCAGAATGTAGTGTGTCACACCACAATCGTTAGAAAAATAATAGCGTGTAAAACGCTACTTGTAACCCAATCTTGAAACCATAGTGATACACACACATATATATACATATATATACACAACACATATTGATATATATTTATATATATGAATATATATATATATATATTTATCCATTTATATATATATGTGAAGATATATGTGTACATATATAATGTATATATATATATATATATATATGAACATTAAAATATATATCCATATATATGAATACATATATTCATATATATCTATATACATATATATACACTCAAATATATACAAATACATGCATATATATGTTTACATACATATATATATGCGTATATATATATATATAGAAATAATATATATATATATATATATATATATATATATATGCATGTATGCATACACACACTCACACACACATAAACACACACACACACACACGCGCACACACACACACTGACATGTAATATAATGCTGAGATTCGAAATTATTCTCTGATGCTTCTGAAATTAACAACCTGTTACATTGAGGCAGAATGTCAATGAGTAATTAAAGATAATGATGATAATAATAATTATATAATACAGAAGGAAATATTAAGGAGAAATTGTTGATTGACACGCGTCAAGGAAAAAATGTAATTAGTGTGTTAAATTATAATGTAATTAAGTTAAACGTTGTCAGTAATTTCATACAAATCATAAATGTGATTATTTTTATGCATTGCTTTATTGAAAATTAATGCACATATCTATCTATCTATCTATCTATCTATCTATCTATCTATCTATCTATATATCTATCTATCTATCTATCTATCTATCTATCTATCTATCTATCTATCTATCTATCTATCTATCTATCTATCTATCTATCTATCTATCTATCTATCTATCTATCTATCTATCTATCTATCTATCTATCTCTATCTATCTATCTATCTCTCTCTCTCTCTATCTATCTATCTATCTATCTATCTGTCTATCTATATACATTCATACATACCATACACACATACCATACATACATACCATACATACATTGTATATATGTACAGATATATAATTGTGTGTGTGTGTGTATATATACAACTTAGATACATATGTATATAATATACATACATATGTATGTGTATATCTCTGCTAATAATGATATATGTATGTATATATGTATATATATATATATTATATATATTATATATATATTATATATTATATTATATATTATATATAATATATGTATGTATATATATTATATATATACATACATACATACATATATATATATATATATATATATATATATATATATATATATTTTATATATATATACATATATATAGATTTATATATGTGTGAGTGTGCGTGTTTATGTGTATCGGTGTGAATAAATATATGAAATTGTGATTTCGAATAAGACAAAATATATTTTAACTTATTGATTTAAAAAAACCCGCAAAGTGCACTAATACCCATATATCTGCCCTCCCCCGCTTATATGTACATATTTACAAACTTGTATACATATACATTCATATGTATATATATATATGTGTGTGTGTGTACATTTAATTCTATACACAAGATACACTATGTGTGTGTATGTACGCTTGTGTGCATGTGTGTGTGTGCATAGTCTTCGATGACAATGTTTATCAGTTACAATTACTTTCTCGTGATGGATTTTTATAAATTGCAAAATATAAGTGCGACACTCTTAATATTTCATTCAGATTGACTGAAATATTGATCGACCTACGCTTAACGACGGAGAAACACACACATGTTACTATCTTTTTGTATTATTAATAGCTCAATGTGCTCTCAGAAATATTTTTTACGAGGTGGGTTTTACTACTAATGCTATTTCCGCAGCGAAAGTTCTTCCAATGTTCGAGTGTACACAAACGTGTTAAATATTATGGTGTAACAACACATTTGTACATACCAGCATACGCGCACTCGTACCCTCTCTCTCTCTCTCTCTCTCTCTCACACACACACACACATTGTAGATACATAGGTATTGGCATGAGACTCGCACATCCATGCATTCATACTGCTGATATAATTACACGCACGCACTCTCACCGGCCTAGGATCCTATATCACTCAAGTCCATTCGAAGTGTAGCCAGAGAGCGCGGCGTCACCAGCTTTCTGACCGGCTGCGCTACCCAATAAATAGTCCCTTTTAATGGAGTTGATGCCACTGGAATTTCAGTTCTACTCCTAATAATACCATATGACCCACCTTGACTAATAACAGCCCAGCTTCCGGTAGCTCTCTTGGACTTCGAGTAACCTCTCCATTCGGCTACCCGAGCCCCACCCACACAGACAGGTTTCTACTAGGAACCTACGAAACTTTCAGTTGTTTGGAGTCGAATCAGATTTAAATCATAAGTATCAAATAATAACAACAATAATAATAACATAAATATATATATATATGATGTATATAGATATATGTATAACAATAATACATATGTATGTATGTATATATGTATGTATAAAATAAGATCACAAACGTATGAAAGTTTCACTACAACTGCTTTAAACGCATTTTTTTTATTGATGAATAGTTTAATAACATGATGAAAAAACCCTTTTCTTCAGCTTGATTAAAAATTTGGTTTGGAGAAGAATAACCCTTATATTGGTATGTCATTAAAATTAATGAACATATATTATGAAGATTAATAAATACTCTACCAACATACAAGCTGTGCAAGGTATTTGAGGATATATCGAGTAATTTCAGAAAACGACTCTAACCTAGAAAAAGTCAAATGTATTTTAATGAAATAATTTTGCACATGTTCTGAACTAACTTCCTTATAAACAAGATTATTGTATGAATCCGTCTACATCTTCATTGACTCCTTCAATTCGGACCAGAATCGTTGGCGTACCTGAACTAACATTTTGGACCTCACCTAAAGAATGGCAGCCTTCAGTGAAGCTATGATATTGTGATGATGTCCACTAGTTTCCCTTTCAACAACGCTCCAAACGTTGTAGCACATGGTATAAAAATCTGGTATGCTTGCAGTGTACATGTTCGGTGTTACTTGATCATAAAGATTTTCTGACATCCAATCTTAGGTTTTGGAAAAAGTGCTGAATCCTGTTGAAACACGCATGGCCTTCCATTACATCAATCGACATATTAAACAAATGTTTCTAGCACCTCACAGTATCGAGCAGCGTTAATTTTAAAACTCTGTGGAAAGTTGGGAGTGGCATTAAATGACCTTCGTTAATAACCATTCCTAAATCCATCACAGTTACTGAAAACTTAGTGTGTTTCACTCGGAAACGTCAGAAGGGTCTGCACAAAACTTTTGGTCTTGGTTAAAGTTTACATATATTCGTGAGAGATTTTAACTTCGTAAAGTAATAGCTTGACATGGTTTCCTTGTGTTATTCCAGACATAAATTGGGTCCTCTTCAGGCTTGAATTGAATGTCCTCATGCAACGCAGTTCTACCAGTCCGCTCTGATACCTGATGGTCTTAGGTGATGGCACTCAATGATTTTCCGGGATCGCCATCCAAGTTTTAAGCCCGTCTGATGAATTGCGGTGTCTTTAAAGTCTTCAGACGTTTAGAGTGTTCATTTTTGGTACAGTTGAAATATTCCCGCCAGAAGTTTTGGATCCCATACATATCTTGCAGCACTCAAAATGTTGGCAATTTCCAAATCGCTGTGTTCAGGTTCAGCGACGAGGCAACAAGGACTACATATATTGTCATTGATTTAAAGAAACATACTGATAACTAAGCGTCCAAATACTCCTCACAGTGTGTGTGTGTGTGTGTGTGTGTGTGCGTGAAAAAAAAATTTCTTCGAATGCGTTAATATATTTCTTAATTGTAAGGCTTACAGGAATAGACATCTTGAATATATTTTCTTTGCAATTTAATCATCTACATGCTTATTCTTATTTTGATAATATACATAGTTTTCATCTCAAATGGCCGCACAGTTATTTCTCATACTTATTATTATTATTTTTCTTTTTGTTTCCACTCACTATTACCACCCCGAATCGCACTCATTAATCTTAATTTTTCCTTTAACAGTGTATATTTTGAAAAAAGTTTCTTCAAGAACAAAGCATAATACTTCTAAAAAAAAAATCAAGGTTCGAATATTATCTCCATGTACTAATATTTTCATCTCTTTAAACAACGCTCAAAAATAGAGCACAAGAAACTCAGTGTAGCGATGAAAGAATTTTAACTTCCAAAATTAATATAGAATATAGTTCTGCTGATATAGAATTGCTGTGTTGAGTACACACGTTATCCTTTCTGTTCACACTTTGTGGGTTCGCACACACACACACATACAAACATGTGTACGCATATGTGTGTATTTTTATCGAAATCAATGGTGAAGCTATTATTAACTTATTAACGAGAGAAAATGTATTTGTTTAAATGAAATTTAAACGAAGACATCCTTATCTGTATTCATACACTTCCAATCAAATTCTTCCTCGCCACCCCTCTCTTACACATACATCTTAATGGATACATTAGCACATATGCATGCTCACATATAGCTCGTACAAACAATGCTATACGTGTAAGTGGATGCAAAAGGAAAGCAGTACAGTATTCAGTACTTCTGGTATATATTTAATAAATGTGTAAGGACTTAAATTATAGGATTTAATTAAATATCTCAAAATTTAAAAGTTCATAACATCGCTACTTAAGCTCCATACATGCCAGCTTAGAACATTCTTGTACACACACAGACACCCCATATATAAATGCATGCATATATGTATACATATATACATATGCGTGTGTGTGTGTGTGTATACATACATAGATGTATGCATGATATGTATGTATATATAGATATATGAATATATGTGGGTGTGTATGTGTGTATATACATATATATATGTACATGTTATATATACTATACACATGTGGGTATATATTTATACATATATACTCTAATGTATATATGTATGTGTGTGTGTATGTGTATAAATATGTGTGCTCATATATATATACACATATATTCACACACACATGTATATATATATATGTATATATATATGTATATATATATATATATATATATATATACATACATACACACACACATATATATACATATATATATACACAATTACAGATAGATGGATATAAACACGGATATCAACTAAAAAGAGGCGCATAGACAAAGAAATGAAGAATGCAGAATGTCAAACAACAAAATATTGCATATTACTCAGAACACAGCGCAGTTTTAATCATGGGTCAATTCCAGGCTTTTGCAAATTACCCAGTGAATATATTGCGCAGTGAATATATAGTGAAAATACTGAGACAACATGATCAATGGTTTCATTTTGTTGTTGACATACACGACATGTTGGGCTACTGCCGTTCTTTAATATGTTGGCCTGGTAGTTCCTCGTAGGTAGGCGTTGATTAGCCATTGATGGGTCAGGGTTTTGTCAACATCGGCACTATTCGCTCTCTTCGGGTATTTGCCATTGAGATGTTTTTCTTGCCATTTATCAGTCAGAATATCTAAGGCAGCCTTTTTTAGCACGGGTTTTCATGCGCTTAGCTTTTTCTGCGCTTGTTTCTCGTATGTCTAATTCCGGAATTCGTTGTATTTGGATATTAGATATTCCTTTGCTTGTTTTGTTACTGAGTATGATGCTTTCTTGTTTTCATGTTTTGAGACAAGTTTTAACATACAGTTCTCAGAGCTTTTCAGGTAGGTGTTTAGGCCAATTGTGGCAATCTTCATTGTTAATGCTAGTTGTAAAAGTCCACGGCCTCCCTCTTTTCTTGGCAGATAAAATCGTTCTATATCAGCCTTAGGGTGATGCATTCTATGCATTGTCAACAGTTTTCGTATTTTTCTGTCAAGATTACATATTTCAGTAATTGACCAGTTAACGATATTGAAACTGTAAGTCACGACTGGTATGGCTAAAGCGTTGATCGCTTCGATCCTGTTTCTCGCATTCAGCTCTGTCTTGAGTATTGCTCTTACTCTGCGATAACATTCATCACTGAATGCCTTATTCCGTCCCCTTCAATTACCCCTAGGTATTTGTAACTCTCCGCTGTATTTGTAACTCTATTATGACATTC
>NC_042998.1:131400287-131430287 GCF_006345805.1 Octopus sinensis | reverse complement strand
GCAGAGAATTAGGGACAAGAGCGTGTGTGTCTTTGTCTGTGTTGTCCACCCATCCACCGCTTTACAACCGGTGTTGGTGCTTTTACGTCCCCGTAACTTATCAGTTCGGCAAAAATGACCATTAAAATAAGTACCAGTATTTAAAAATATAAGTGCTCGAGTTGTTTCATTCGACTACAATCCCCCAAGGTGTTGCCCCAGTATGGCCATAGCCTAATGACTGAAACAAGTAATATATATATGTTTCTTATATATGTGTGTGTGTGTGCATGAATATATGGGTGTGAGTGCACACACATATATACATACATACTTATATATATATGTACGTATGTATGCATGTATGTATGCGTGTGTCTGAGGTATGTGTCAATATACATATATGTTCATTATCATATGGAATGAGTGTCTTCATCACATGTAAACCTATATGCGTTGTAAACTGTACTCTAAATACACATTCTATAAAACAGAAGAAAAATATTGAAACCATCCGCCTTTATGTTATTTCATGCATTTTGTAGCTTCCCTCGTGGCATGTAGCTTTAATACCGTTGCGCATTAAGCTACATTGGAGCTCGAATTATACACCCAGCTTCATGCTTTTTAAAGTTATAAATTTTTAATGAACTGAAGTTCATTTTACATTTAACAATTAACTCTTCTGATCTTCTATCTTAATATAGATATGCACTGTCTACCACAGGGCATGCCCTTTATGTATAACAAGATATATACATATGTATGTATGTATCTCTTTCTTTCCATATATATATATATATATATATATATATATATATATATATATATATATAATATATATATATATATATATATATATATATATATATATACAATTGTTCGTTTGTTTTCCACCTGCCTTCGTCTTTTGTTTATTTTCATAAAGCTTCCCGTTATATATATATATATATGTACACATACATACACACACACACATATACATGTATAAGTACACACACATATAGATACACATAAATACATACATACAAACATACATGAATACTGAATATGGAACATGCTTGCCTCTTTCGTAAATTTTATGAATGTCACGTTTCCAGCCTTTTAAATTTATGTTGTTTTCACTTTACATATATGCACATGCACAAATGCGCACATCTATACACACACATGCATCTGTATACATACATACGCACACATGAAGATACACTCACACATTCGTACACACGCACACACTCACAGACACAAATACATACACATATGTTACTTGGTCTTTGCACAAAACACCTTGAAACTAGGAAAAAAGAAGTTTATTACTGTCACTGTTTAGATGAAGAGATGGCTGCTTGTACAGACATTAAAATGCTTCAATGTACACAAGCGGACAAGCTAATTAACATGCTAGTGCTAGTTTAATAACTATTAAAGTTTATTTTAATAAACGTTACAGAATTCAGTATGTTAAAGTATGTCACTATGCTTGAAACATATTTACTTGCCATGGAATAAATATTTATAGATCTTCATGTCCAATGATCTTAACTAATATGCCACAGGGTGCAGTATAAACTCGTTTTATACCCCGAGTATGTTTGAACATTTAAATGTTCAGCAATCATATGTTCTAAATATTTTGGTGACAAGCGTAGCGTTGTTGTATGAAGTTTGCTTCCCAGGCAATTGGTTTCGGAGTCAGTCTTACTGCGTGGCATGTTGGCTAAATGTTTCCTACTATAGCCCTTGGCCAACAAAATCCTTGTGAGGGAATTTGGTTAACAGAAACTGAAATAAGTCAGTCGTGTGTGTGTGTGTGTGTGTGTGGTGTGTGTGTGTGTGTGTGGTCGTTGTCCCCATTGCTCTTGACAACCGATGCTGGTTTATTTACGTCCACATAACCTAGCGTATCAACAAAAAGAGAAGGATAGAATAAGTACCAGGCTTAAAACATATTAACTACTGCGTTCGATTTGTTCGACTAAAACCGTTCAGGGTGCTGCCCCAACAACGCCATTGAAGGAAGCAAATACAAGATAATAGATAAAAGATACGAAATGAAATTTGTAATCAATTCAATGTATTCGTGTGTATATATGATATAATGTTGTTGTTGTTGTAGTCGTTGTCGCTGTTGTTTTTGTTGATGAGAACGTGCGTAACTAAATCTAATATATATATGTTTCATTTCAGTCGAACTCTTCTTTTATAGTAATGTAGCAAAATTCTAAAGCTACAAACATTTCAAGTATTGAAAGAATGCCAGTTTTATAACTTTACTTGTTTCAATAGTTTCTAATATTGGCATAAGGCCAAATATTTTGTGCGACGACACCAATCACAGTCATATCTATCGCCACACTTTACCACTTGTTTGATAGATTCTTGCAACGATGAAAGGAATGAAGTCGATCGTGACGGGATTAGAGCTAAGAGAGGGTTGTTGTAATTAAGTATTGCATAGTATTTGATCCTGTATAACGACTGCATCAGCCCGATCTACCTCTGTTAGTTACGATATAAAACATCATTCAATAATTTGAATTAGTATTTGAGACAACATGGTCTCTGACTGTAATATCAGGAAGTATTCCATCTGCGTGACAACCCCTTAAAGTAATGCATGGTGACTAATTTATGATTCCCAAGATATACTGAGTTTCCAGAAAGAACATCTTTTGATATTATGCAGTGTCATACCAACTGTTATCGTCTTTTTAAAGCTTGTCATCAATTTCACAGCTAGGGTAAAATGAGTTTATCAGTTTAAGTAATTCCGATATTTATGAAATAGAAATAGTAAATTCATGTTTTTTGTCTTCAAAGAGCAAATAAAATTATTGCCTATGCAATATACCTGAACAAATGTGATGTGTGTGTAAATAACAATGAGCCATGGATTCCAACCTGATATATTTCAATATACCGTTTATAGAATTTATTAACAATAGAAAGTACATTTTTTGTACTTAGCTCTGTATTAGTTTTGACGGATCACATATAATCAAAGGCATTCAAACTATGACCAGCTAATATCTCTCCTCTGCTCAAAATTTCTGGCCTTGTTCCAAAATTAATGATAATAATAATAGTAATGATGATGATGATGATGAGGATGATGATAATAATAATAATAATAATAATAATAATAATAATAATAATAATAATAATAATAATAATAATAATAATAGTAATAATAATAATAATACTACATAAGTGGACGAAGGAAGAGTACGATACACTTATTGAATGTCATGAAAGAGCAAAGCTGGAAAGAAGTCGCGGAGTAGGCCGACATACCTTGAAATTTGGGACTGAAAAGGACATGTGTCCAATGTCAGAAAATAAACTAATGAACCAAGTGAGAGTGATTAAGAGGAAGGGTTACTGAACTGGAGTTGAAATATCTCGGATTAATGAGAGTATGAGAGACCCTGTGGATGGGCTACAAAGAATGGTCGAAGTTGAAAACAGTTAGGTGTTGAAAGCTGGGAGAAAAGTAAGGCAGAAGGAACAGGGGACATAATGCGGGCAAGGCAAGATCTAGGAAAAATTGAGCAATATCTAAGAGCAAACTGGAAAAATGGGAAAAAGACCGACCGAGAAAAATTAGAGAAGAAATATAAAATGCGGAAGAACGGGTTTGATGCAGTAACAGAGCAGTTAAAACAGAGGATCATTATATTCTTTTTTGTTGCTCCATATCTTCTTCAAGAACTCTTCCATTTCCACAATCTTAGGCGTATACTTTACTTCTATCTTACTTTTGCCAGTTTCCCTACAAAATTTCTTTGCATCCGTCTCCAATATCTTGTTTTGTCTAGAAAATTTGATTCTTAAGTCATATATTCCAAGCCGTTGGCCTGTCAGCAGTATTCGCTGTTTCACTAGTTCCTTAGCTGCAGGGAGGTTTATAAAATCTTTGATTTTTATATTTTTGCTTGATTTTTCTAGCTCGTTTTGTCTTAACATTTACTTCTTTAGCAAGTTTTTTCGAGAACTGATACATCCGCTGACAGAGGAGGTCTATTGACATGGTTGGTCCTTTTCCGTGTCCTCATTGACACGTAGTTGTGGAGTTACGACTTAAGCAGTGGAATACATGAGATTATTAAAGGTTGTTAGGTTACTTCTTCTTCTTCTTCTTCTTCTTCTTCTTCTTCTTCTTCTTCTTCTTCTTCTTCTTCTTCTTCTTCTTCTTCTTATTATTATTATTATTATTATTATTATTATTATTATTATTATTATTATTATTATTATTATTTATTTTTTATTATTTTTATTATTATTATTATTATTATTATTATTATTATTATTATTATGTGATGCTGTAGGTCGAAGATATTGCGTGTACCGGGGGTTTGTACTGTCCGCCAATTCGCAACAAGGAACACAGACAGACAATACTTTACTCAGTATGCGTGAAGTTCCAAGTAAAACCGATGTTTTTGCAATACACCTAGATTGTAGGGTATTTCTAAGGTTTTCAGATGTTTCTTCAGCTTGGGTGGTATTGAACCCAATAATATGACGACAACAGGAACAATCTTTATGTTTGACTCTCGCAGCTGACGCATTTTGGGGATCTCAATTCTCAGGTCTCCATATTTGACATAATTTTTCTCTTTCTTTCATGATAATATGTTGATCTCCTGGCACTGCTACGTTGATTATCAGGTGCTCTTGCTTGCCCACCCCAAAACTACAATATCTGGCCTTCGGTGCTCGAACACGTTGTCTAACTGCAAGTCAGTCCCAATGGATATTTGCCTTTCCGTTTTCCTACTTTCCATTTTACCAATCTAGTAGAGGTGCGTGGCCTTGTACCTAAAGTGTTGAACACTTGATCGTAAGATTGTGGTTTCGATTCCTGGACCGTGTGACGCATTGTTTTCTTGAGCAAAATATTCATTTCACTTTGCTCTCATCCACTCAATTGTTAAAAATGAGTTGTACCACGACGAACCAATGTCCCGTCCAGGTAGGAAGTACATACCCCATGAAAACCGAGAATCCGGCCCTTATAAATCAATATGACTTTTCTAGTATATGTTGGTACCAAACACCCGTTTCCGCGTATCCATACCTTCCGGCATAGTAGCCAGTGAAGGTTCCAGGCTACCTTGTCGTGTCTGCGCTTGTGCTCTTTCTGCGCAAGACTTTCACAAATGCTAACAATGCCTGGCCCTGGGCAGTGATGATTAGGCTTTTAGTCTTCCTTTTAATGTCACTTTTGTTGAGCCATCTCCGTGATGCTTCCTGGTTTTTTAAGTTGTTAGTTTCGCGTTGGAACTGACCATGTAATTCTATGCAGAGTAGTGTTTGTTCTCTCTCACTGGCTATTCTTGATCGGAATTCCTTAGCCCTCTCAATGCACATGTCGGTAAATATTTCTACATTAGCAGCATACTGTAGCAGGTTTTGTTCGCTGTTTACCAAATACTCTGTTATTTCTCTTCTTTCACTGTGGATGTACTCACCTACGCTTATCATTATTATTATTATTATTATTATTATTATTATTATTATTATTATTATTATTATTATTATTATTATTATTATTATTATTATTATTACTACTATTATTACTATTATTACTATTATTATTATTATTATTATTATTATTATTATTATTATTATTATTATTATTATTATTACTAAAGCGTCGAGTTGGCAGCATCGTTAGCACACCAGGCAAAATGTTTCGCGGCATTTCGTCCGTTTTTGCGTTCTAAACTCAAGTTCCGCTGAGGTCGACTTTGCCTTTCATTCTTTCATTCTTAATGATGTATTAGCTAAAACACTGGGGCCGATGTAATCGACTAGTCCCGTTACCCCAAGTGTCAGAGTTTGTATCTATAGTAGAAAGGACTACTACTACTGTTGCTGCTGCTACTGCTGTTGATGTTGTTGTTGCTGCTGCTGCTGATAATGATGATGTCGTTTTCTTTAGGCTATTTTTGTTAAATCTTGTATCTAATAAAATATTTCACTATTTCAATTATTATTTATATTTCTCCCTCGTTTTTCAGAGGTCAATAAATTGTGCATGTACTGTAGGTTAATCAAATATACACCTTACTTACCAATTCCTATCAATCAGTATTAGTTCAATTAGAATCAGTATCAATACCGGAGACAGTATAACACCGGACTAAATTCATTCCAGTATTTTCCGTTCTCTTCTTCTCAGTTGCCAGTTCATGATCCGGCGACAGCATCTTTGTCTTTCATCTCACGGTCGATAAAAACCATTTCCCATAAGATGAAAGGATAAAAATCATTCCACCATATTCCTGTAAATTGCAAGTTGGGCTTTGTGCCGAAAACAATTGAACGGTACACGTAGAGTATATAAGTTAATTAATTCCATATAGGAATATTTACTAATGTTGCTATGAAACTATTTTGGAGTTATATACTACAGAGAGGAAACAAATGGTTCTTTTAACTAAATAATCTCGATATCGAACCAGTTGGATCACATTCTGCTTCAGTGAACTCACTAGCAGAGGAGCTATATCATTGAATAACTGTTTAACAAGAATCTAACTTCTGAGGATCTGAGATGTGTTACAATCTACCAAGCAATGCATGATATCCTTTCTTTCCATAGTCATCCCATTCAATAGGTATGGATCTCTAGCATTCTCTCCCAGCCACTTTTTATATTCATGCATCTACTGACATAAGTTCAAGCTGAGCATCAACCATATTAATATGATGTAACTGAGCGGACATACAATGGTCATTGGGCTGTCCCATCTCACTTGATTAAGTAAAAAAAAAAAATGACGTAGAAAGAATTTTTGAGCTGTAATTTGAAAAAAGAAAAAGATAGAGCAAATTAATACGTGCTACTTCTATTTTTAAAAGTAACCTGACACAAGTTTGTAACTCTTCTCATTTACAATGATTGTCTTGGAGATTTAGTTGTTATATTAACAACAAAATAGGCAAGCGATTATATAGAATTGTTGCCCCCACCCAGTTTGTAACTTAAATAAAATTGTCCCTCAACATACAATTGAACGTTGAGTTACCACTAATGACTTTTGCGTCTACTAAATGAAGATGCCGAATGCAATTCAGCATCTTGTAGACTTCCATCCTCAATATTGTTATTGACTACTGTCTTGAACTGTTGGAAGAAAGAAAAAAATTAGGGGAATATTTAAAAACTATTCAGTGTCTCACGTAAATGGTAATAAGAAAGAATTGACGAAGGTGTATCAATCTAAAATTTTACAAATTTTATTCAAGTGAAACGCACACCTATGTATATACGTAAGCATGTACGTATAGATGCATGTGTAAACGTGCATAAACAGAAAAAAAAAGACACACACACACTGGCACACATTTACACACGCGCACACACACACACACACACACACACACACACACACACACACACACACACACACACACATGATGGCTGTCAACTCGTTGAACGAGTATTACTATGGCTGTCTAAATATGTGTACCATAGCATTTCAAGTGAGAACGACAACGTCCCTTGAATCCTGCCAGCCACTTACAGAACTTGTTGCAGGTTCGATATTCGTACAAATTCTTTTGACTTCTTGGTTGTTCTGGATCGTTCTGATGATTTTCTCTGAGCATCCTCATATGGTTATATAAACCTGAGCTATTTACACACATTCTTCTGGTAGATGGTACATGTGAGGTTGAAGGCGGTGAGCTGGCAGAAACGTTAGCGCGCCGGGCGAAATGCTTTGCGGTATTTCGTCTGCCGTTACGTTCTGGGTTCAAATTCCACCGAGGTCGACTTTGCCTTTCATCCTTTCGAGGTCGATTAAATAAGTACCAGTTACGCACTGGAGTCGATAATCCGTTTGTCTGTCCTTGTTTGTCCCTTCTGTGTTTAGCCCCTTGTGGGTAGTAAAGAAATAGGTACATGTGAGTTTGGCCCCAGCAAGAAAGTTGTTGTAGTTTGTTGCAAGTCTTTCTATATGGTTTCTCTAGTAGCTCACATATTTCACAGACTAGGTGAGTAACTGTAGGGTCAGTGGAATCGTCTTTTCATGCTGAGCTCCTTAAGCTTGGCCACTCATTTGCATTTTGCTGGAATATGGATGCTCCACCATAGACTCTTTAGTTCTAGATTTTCCTATCACGTGATATGTCTTCTAAATCCTGTTCTAAAATCTCACAGATTCCAAGTTGTTCTTTTAAGGTGCCCTTGAATGGCTTTTTTTGGCTTATGTTATGGTCTTGCGACAGCTCGCCAATGCAGCTTTAGCTTGGAAATTCTGCTGTCACCAAGACGCACATGATCAACCCAGCGCAGAGGATGCAGGCCTCAATTAACAGTGCATTTGGCTCTTTCTAAATCCACCGTTTTAGGGGTATGAATCATCCAGTGGAAGCCCAATATGTTCTCCATCGGATTTTGCATCATCAGTGTGGTGTGTGTGACACAAGATCACAACCATCGGCGTACAAGAGGTCATGTATCAAAGACTGGGGAGTCCTCATCTTTGCTGCAAGACGCTGAATGTTGAAGAGTCAACGTGATGTCCGATATCCGAAAGCTTGCAGGAGAACAACAGAAAGAAAGATCGTGAATAGTGTTGGGACACATGTTTGACACAATCATTTATCTTAAAGAGCTCTGTTATTATCTCACCTACATTCACAGACGAATAATTTCACAGAGTTGTCAGAGCAGCCGAGGCAACTGAGGACCGCCTAATGTGTTTCACGGTGTACGGTGTCAAATACTTTTGTTTGATCGACAATCACCTAGTAGAGAATACAGTTCTATATTTAATAGATGAGGAATTATGTACATTATGTACATTATTTATATTTGACGGATATTTGTCCTCATCATGTTTGTTGTTAATACAACTTTTCGGCTGATATAGCCTCCAGCCTTCATCAGGTGTCTTGGGGAAATTTCGAGCCTGAAAATTTCCCCAAGACACCTGATGAAGGCTGGAGGCTATATCAGCCGAAACGTTGTGTTAGCAACAAATAAGATGAAGACAATTATCCGTCAAATGTAAATTAGATAAATAATGCACCTAGATGTTTTGTTGTTGTTCAAAACAATTTTCCTGTTCTGCGTCCGTTTGGCCTAAAAGCTACACAGGGATACTAGTAAATCCTATCTTTGATATGGGCATTTAGCCGTGTCAGAAATACTACGCCAACGATGTTTCCTGCTGCTGCTAACAGAACAATTCCACAGTATTATTCACAGCTTTCATGCCGTCCTTTAACTTTGTACAATGGTATTAAGGTAGCATTACACCAGTCTTTAGGTATTTCACCGGTAGCCAAAGCGCCGTATGTCCTCATCACCATGAGGATAAATATCAACAAAAATCATATGCTTACACTCACACATACAATATACATATGTTATTTGCTTGTGTGTCTATATCTTCCGGTCATTTCAACATGTAAAACCGTTAATCCTGATACAGTTTTTTCACTCTCTGTTTTCTTTCTCTCGTTCTATTTTTTGCCTCTTAAGCTTTTCTATCGAAGAGCGTGGGATTGAAATGTCAAAGACTATTCCATTTTTCCTGAGCGTCAAAAAATAATATACCTGCTTTTTTGTCTTTTCACCTGTCTCTCTCTTTTGTTTTCTACACGTTTGAACCATATATATATATGCATGTACATAAATATATAATACATATGACAGAAAGATGTCGATATATCTATATGTATCTTTATCTATCTATCTATCTATCTATCTATCTATCTATCTATCTATCTATCTATCTATCTATCTATCTATCTATCTATCTATCTATCTATCTATCTAACTAACTAATTATTCATTAATAAGGTAATTTCATGCTATTTGCGATTTCAATACAAAACAATAACTTTCAAAAATTTGCTTTCTACGCAAAATTTCAAATATCGTATTCAGAAATGTACCCGGAAAGATTTCGTGATATATATATATTTATATATATATATATATATATGCGTGTGTGTGTGTGTATGTGTGACTCTGGTGGTTCAATATTAATAATCCTGAAGTGTATGCCAAATTCCAATTTGAAAGGGAGATAATCGCATTATCGTGAAGATCTGTTTGGAAAGCACAGGTGTGTTAAAGATTAGACATAAATAACAGAATTTTCTACAACTCAGCAGGGATCAAATAAAATTCTCTAAGTCGATACGTATATAAATATCTATCTGCGCATGCATAGGTACAGAAATATACATACATACATACATACATATATACATACATACATATATATATATATATATATATATATATATATATATATATATATATATATATATTATATATAATATATATATATATGTATATGTGTATATATATATATTTATATATATATGTCTGTGTGAGTATCTGTGTATGTGTATATATATATATATGTGTATGTATTTTTTGTATTTTAAGTATATGCACATATAGACGTAAACACATACATACAAGCACGCACATGTATTTATGTATATATATATATATGTATGTATACATATATACATACATACATATATATATATATATATATATAATATATATATATATATATATATATATATATATGTATGTATACATATATACATACATACATACATACATACATACATACATACATACATACATATGGTGATATGAATAGATACAGATATATTCTTACAGCTTGCTGTTTTTCACAATAAGGGAGTGAAGTTTGGAACTTAGACTTAAGTATTATGCCACCCGCCGTGATATCAAGTGAAATCAGCGAGGTGAGAGGGAAAAAGCTCGCCATAACAATCGCTGAAACCGCTCTCGCTAATATAGGTTTCATATTTTCGCACAAGGCCAGCAACTTTGGGAGGAAGTGTTAAGTCGATTATCAGTGTTCAACTGGTACGTATTTTACTGACTCTGAAGTAAAACTAGAACATAAAAACTGAAGTAAAACTAGAACATAAAAACTGACGAAATGCTATTCCTCATTGAAGCTAACGTGTTAATGATCCTGCCGTGTCACCGCCTTGCCACTATTACTAATACAACGAGTGACATCTTTGACAGTACTAAGTTTCCCGCTGGGACCACAGTAGTAGCGGCTACAGCATTATCCCCATCCTTGCAATCATCAACAACTGTTTTGCTACCACCCATTGTTAATAACACAAGTTTGGACAATGTAGAAGGGATGATAGCAGAATACATAGTAGCAACAGCCAAACCATCTTCTACTGCAGAAGAATGAATTCGTTGTAGGCTTTTCTGGTTAAAATAAAACAGACTTGCATTACCCAGTTTGACGAAGAAGCCCTGCCAGAAGTAGATGGAGTAAAAACAGAATGTGAAATATCAAATAGACGCATATAAACATGATACTAAACAAATATTGTAAGGCGTTTTGATTAGGATGACAGAGGTGCTTATTGAAATAGTCAGTTCTAGATTAAGCTTCCACCAGAACTTCCAGGTCTATCTTCGGATGCTATCCTCATTTGCCAGCCGAGAAATCTGCATGTATTGAAAGGAATTTTATTGACACTGGAAATATGGAAGTTACTATTGATTTAGGAAGAACTTCAACACTGACTGTTGGTCAATGAATTAAATACTGAATATTCTTCTTTAGGTCCTACCGTTCAACTAAGGATTTCTTGCATTAATACGAGCCTATTGAATACTGGATATCTTATAGGAACTGTCATTGAAAACTGAGACCCATATGCTACATATGAGGTTGCGCTGATCACCAAAAATGTTTAATGCCATACAGAAGAATAAATAAATAAATAAATAAACAAATAAAAGGATGTTGCCGCCTGTACACGTCCAGAGCAAGAATAACCTAAGGCCAGTGGAATGCCTGCAGTTGACAGAATCAGTTTATTGGCGTTCAGGTTGAGACCCACTGGATTAACCACACAGACACACGCACACACACACACCACACACACACACACACACACACACACACACACACACACACACACACACACACACACAGATGCAGCACTCATATAAAATTTGTGAACATGTACTAAATCTAGAAAACAATGTTTACTCTACAGGTCAACTCTGAAAGTGCAGACCTGATTTTAAAGTGTTCGATTGCGACCACTGCTTGCTTATTTCTCTGCATATAATCTATTGGAGGAGGTTCAGTCACAATAATTCCCTAAACGATCAAACAATCCCTTATAGTCTCACTTGTTGACATACCATTATTTCTAGGCAGTGGTGGCGGAAGAAAAATTCTGGCACTAACTAAATGGCATCAAGATCCATTACGTTGCATAACCTTCGATTCAACCAGTATCAACATGTTTCGATTCCTCTGTTCTCATTCAGTAAGAACCAGAAATATATCATAATAAATGCAATTCATTATCCTCGTATCCTAGAAATATACGATTGCCTTAATGCAAGAAATCAGTTGCGTAGTGGTAGGCGTGAAGTCAGAGTCTAGTTTTATTCCCCAACGTCGAATTAAAAGTCTTCCTAAGTTAATTGTACCTTTCATCTTTGAAGTGTCGATAAAATTAGTGACAATACATTGGGTTTGAATTATACTGTCTATAAACCCACTGCGTCAAATAACTGGTCTTTTGCCAAAATCAAAAACCATTGTTATTATTCACGCAGAGTTTTATTTAAAATATATTTTCCATCGTTCTTCACTTGATTTATATCCATTAATTTTATACATGTTCTCCAATTATTTAATTCAAAGCTTTCGTGAACCAGATACACATCAGAATGATAGATTTAGCCTATAATTCTCTAGATTATAACAGGTCTGTGATGCCCTTAGATGTCCAGGGCCTTACGCACACTACACTGGCGGTATCAGTAGTTGTGACTCCCCCGGCTCGAGAGAGTCTGGAAACCGGTGAATCACTACTCGTGATAGGGATCTGAGTCTGGAACAAACCCCATGAGCTAGTGATGTAGGTGCGGGTCATCAGTCGATCACGTCCCTGCCCCCTGTGCACGCTGCGCGTCACTACAACCGATCGAACGGACCGGTGAGGTTCTCGGGTCTGGCCAACGAGTCAGCTTACAAGCGAGATTCTTCGCCATCGTTGGCGTGTTCTATGGCCAGAAGAAGACGATCGAACCTGATCATTCAAAAGAAGTAGAATCGTACAACAATCAGTCCGGCACTTAACAGTTTTCAAGTCATCGTGCTGAAGCTGAGCCTTAATCTCTGAAATAGAATGTATCACCTTAATGCAATAAAGTGTTTCCATGCTGATCCGTTGTAATTCAGCATCCAATTGCACTTGGAACATTCAATGCAGTGGTTCCAAACAGCTAGAACGGTGAAACGTACATAGGAAACAAATGATATAAACTTATGTTTATCATAATTTATACCATCCCCACTACCACCCCCACTACCACCACCTCTTCCTCCTCCTCCTCTCAGATTAATGTAAAACTGTTTTTATAACTAAACATAAAAACATACAGTAAAATATATATACACTCATATAAAGGGAGAGAGAGAGAGAGAGAGAAAGAAGGACGGGGTAGGGGCGAGAGAAAAAAGAGAGGATGTTAGTGAGTGCGTGTTTTGTGTGTGTGCGTGTATCTGTTTGGTTTTGTGTATTTTGTGTGTGTGTATATATTTGCATGCGTATATGTGTGTGTGTGTGTGTGTGTGCGCGCGCGCGTGTGTTTTATCACCTTACCCAGCTATCCATCTTCATTGTTTATAGATGTCCTTGCTTATACAGTTAAGCACTTGTCACAAACTGTTTTGTTTGTCATTAAACATCTCTGCATAGTTACATACATGCACATACATTTGACACATGCGCACACATTCAACATCGACTGATGCATACAATGTGCACACACAGACACATTTGACAACTCATACACATCGAAAACACAAACACACCCTCAACATAGGCGCATTAAGTACACAGAGAAACCCATGCCTACATATATTCAATGGATATTTATTATGTCTGTATCGTTTAATCACTGCACCGTTATTCTATCCAGCTACAGGTTTCTTGCCTCATTCCAGTAATTAATTATTAACTTACTAATAATCTATTTACTTAGTCTCTTGATTCATAATATATATGTGCATATACTTATGAGTATATGTCCATCTATGTGTGTGTGTGTTAGTGTGTTTGTGTATTTACACATATGTATATATATAGAATGTATTTATATGTATTTTTTTTAGCACGTACTCCTTTATTATTTACTAACGTCCTAAAGTGACTACTAAATATTGCTTAATTACTCTAATAGAAATTGAAAGCTCTTGCTATATCTACCACAAATTCCACGCCCACCACCCATTAAGTTACCATGCACCAGTCACTATTTATCTTTTTTTCCTTGTCCCGACCTCTCATGCAAAAAATACATTAAAAACGGGCCTTAAATATATTGGACACCTACCTCCTTGTTTTAGCCTCATCTTTTGTTCGTATTTATATGTTTTGTCATGGCGATGACAGGAAAGATTATTTATGCTCAAACTACCCTCTCTTTTTGTATTTACTTAATATTTCTATTATTTCCTCCTGCCATAGGGTGCTGATGCTCTTCTCAAATCGCTGGTCTTGTGATGGTTCGATGGATTTCGCGGTTGGTCGCTTCAATAAGGGCAGAACTAATCAGCCAGCTGAAAGGTCTGCGTCACTGCGTTATCTAAGTCTCAACGGCCCAGTTCACCTGACTGGAGAACACAGCTAACTAAACTCTGTTCCTGCTGCTACAGCCGTTGTTGTTGTTGTTGTTGTTGTTGTTGTTGTAGCAGTTATTGTTGTTGTTGCTGTGGCAGTTGTTGTTGTGGTTTAATCCACGATAAAACTTGAATGAATGGATCTATGATAAAAGGCGTTTCAACTATGACAATCTTTACTTTCTTTGCGATATTGCATATCTGAGATAACCTTTAACGATATGTCTCTCCCTTATCAACAAAAGTGTGAAGTTTGAGGGTGATTTAGCTGCCATTTTCCGTAACGGTAAATTGTGTATTACAATACGTTATGTGAAATAATTGTATCAAGTCAGTTTAGAACAGTATTGACACCAGATCGAATATAATGACAGGATAATAGTTATTATTGAAGATAAGAAGGTAATGTATGTCAGCTAATAAAACACAACTGGGTGTTTTGTTAAGGAACACGTTAATCTAGTTAATCTAGTGAGTAAAAATCTTATTCATTTCCCGTATTAAGTATATTTATTAGGAAGTTAGACCTCAAATTTCTCAACGTAAGGGTGAAGTGATTAAACACAATTAACTGGGTGGTTTGGAAGGATAGATGGCGACGGCAATTTGTAAAAATGTCATTGATGCTATAATACATACATACATACATACATACATCATGCATACATACATATATGTATATATGTACATGTATATAGAGTATATGTGCACATACACATATACGTTATATATGTGCGTGTGTGTTTATGTGTGTGTATGTATGTTTGTATGTATTTATATATTTACACATCACGCCCTCTTTTTCTGTCTCTCTCATACACTCACATGTATAACCTTAATCGGCACAAGTTTTTCAACAAATCTATTGAAAATTGTTTACAATTGTGATATCCTTCTCGTTTAGAACAATTTTCATATCAGTGAAACAGTCAAATTGAATTACGTCCAAGAACCGTAATACATTTTACGGTTGATTGTTATCAATAAGTATGCAACAAGTAATTACGATGGCAATTATTACTGTTTCAGTATTAGTAGCAGGGCGAGAAAGCACAATTGTTATCGAGGAAGGACCAAATACTTAGCGGCGTTTCTTTCGACTCTTTACGTTCAAATCTCATCAAGGGCAACTAAGCCCTTCATCATTTCAGGTTCAATAATATTGAGTAACATTCAAGTGGTGGTGGTCGATGTGAACGACTAAGCCCCTCTCCCATAAATTACTGGGCTGCTGCCAAATTTTAAAGTAATTTGCTATTATTGTTATTAGGGTAGCGAATTGGCAGGATCGTAGAGCGTATCAACAAATTCTTTGCGCTGTTTGTTCCTTTGTTGTTTACATTTTCTACTCCTGTTGGGGAAGGAGGTAACTTTAGAATTCATCCTTTCGGGGTTGATAAAATAAAGTATCAGTCAATTACCGGAGTTGAAGGTGTTCATTAAGTTTCTCCGCTTGCCCCCAAAATTGCTGGTCTTGTGGCTGCACTTTTGGTTCTGTCTTGCAATCAAGAATCTTGCTGTCTCAGCTTCGAGACTTGAGCTTCCTAGCCAGCGATACGATTTTACTTTATAACCTTTTATGTTTCAGGTATGCGCCGTGCAGGGGATACTTTAGTCATCGCATTACAATAGCACACAGCAGGTCCCAGTTCAGGTTATGTTCTAACTTTTTTTCCAAATTTCGGTTGTCTTTTCTTCTTCCTTTTTACACTTGCTTGTCATCTAATCCTCTGTTTTGTAATTTTTTTTTATTTTGGATTACTTTTAGACAGAAAAACGGTTCTTCTTTATTAGTTTTAATCCTATTTCGTAGCTTTTTACATTAGTTTTCCAACAATAGTTTTAGCCCTACGTTGAATATTGTGTAAAAGTTTGTTTTCTAGTTACGGAGAACTCTTACCAGCATTTGTGGCTGATAAAAACTGTCTCTGTCAAATTTTACCAAATGTAGTAAATAATCTTACCAGCTTTTCTATCTTGTCTCGTAAATTCATTTAGCAAACACTTGAAAATACAATATCTATAACATATTAATGCAACCGCTTGACTATTGACGCACATTATTTTTTTGTATTTAGCTCTGTTTTAAGCATTAATCTAACGTAATTAATCTATTTCTTCCTAACCTCGGATTTGATTTTTGTGTGCTGTAATCTCTCCAGTTCATGAATACCTAACTATTTGAAGTTTGCGTTTGGCTTAATTCTCTTATCTCGATTTTTTTATCAAAGTCTTAGTATTCTTTATTTTTCTCTCTTCAATGCTGCACGGGAATTCTTCTTCTTCTTCTTCTTCTTCTTCTTCTTCTTCTTCTTCTTCTTCTTCTTCTTCTTCTTCTTCTTGCTGCTGCTGTTCATAATTATTGTGTTGATGATATTGTTGCTGTTGTTGTTGTTGATGCCGATATCGTATCCGTTTGCATAGTAGCTCCATTATTTAATCCTGCATTTTCGAATTTCTACAATGGAATCTTGAAAATATTTTGTTAAGAAACTTTTCGATAACATTCTAGAAAAAATGTTAATTGAAAATCATTTGTATATATCCTAATTAAGAAAGACACAACTATTTGTCCCCATCATCTACTATAAGCAGACAGTAATTCCATTTAAAAATGTCAACTGTGTTGAAGTTTAAACGGGGTGCAGTGTTGAGGGAGAGTTGTGGTAGACATGATGTCAGTCGCTGAAAAGTTGTCGTTTATTTAAAAAAATTTATTAGTCAAAAGAAAAGTATGATTTAGACCAGTGGTTCCCGAACTTTTTCGGGCTTCCACACACTTAGCTCTCGGGCCACATTCTTAGCGCCCAACTCCACTCCACTCACCACCACAAACATAGACCACTTTCTGCAGCAAATTAAAAAAAAAACACTGTATTTTACAAATAAAACTTAACCTAATTAACATATTATTTTGTTGTTTTTATATCCATCACCCCCTTTGGTCACCCCATTATCGCACCACTTTTCTATAACGCCCCACTTTTAGAGAAAGTTTGCGGTAAGAGTGCCAACAATACCACTCATACCATTTACACATCCACTAATAGCATCATAAGCAACAAATATTACAATGATTACAAGAAAATAGCAACACCAGAAGCAAAGCATAAAACAACAATACCAATTTTATTTTTGATAGTTTTAATGAAAAAAAATTCCGTGACCACCTGTGTAACCATCGGCTGATTGTTTTCACGACAAAAATAATTGTGTTGATGATGACATTAAAAACGGAAACGTTAGTGATATTGTCAGCAATGCTTCTAGCACTGATATCACAGCAACAAAAGAAACCGCTTCGTTCATTATTCTGTCAAGGCTATCAACACTTCTGCCATCTGAGAACCTTCGATGTATACGAGTGTGTGTGTGTGTGTGTGTGGAGTGTATATGTTTGTTTCTGTGAGTACACTTGCGTGTAGTATCTGACAACTCAGAAGGCTGAGAATAACTAGCAGAGATACCCGGCGTTGCCCGTGTTACATGCAATTGAAGAATTAGACTTTTGTGTTATATTTTCTGTAATGAACTGGAATATCTATGTTTCGAATTTCATCAAAATTGCAGATGAGGGTTATTTCCCTCTTTACACACCCTAAAAGATTGTAATCGTGCCACATGTATCCCATACTACTGATTTTTATGTGCATATTGCAAAATCCCAGTCTTATTTAACCTGTTAAAAAGATTTTTGGATCATAAAAGAAATGACTAAAATTTGGGGGTTAAGGCCCATTAGGGTGTTATATATATATATATATATATATATATATATATATATATACACATATAGAAAGATAAATTGATAGATACAACTGAGTGCGCAAACAAAAATATGAGACAAAGCCTAGTGATTTTTTTATGTTGATAAGCCTGGTACTTATTCTATTAGTTTGTTCTTGTGAAACCAGTAAGTCATGGGGATGTCAATAAATGAACAGCGGTTGTAAAACAGTGATGAGGGCGAAATACAGAGACAAAGACATACACATGCACTTACATATATACATACATATATATACGAATGATTTGTTTCAGTTCCTGTCTACGAAATCCATATATATATATACACACACACACACATACACACAAACAAAGATAAATTGATAGATACAACTGAGTGGGCAAACAAACATATGGGACACTGCCTAGTGCTTTTTTATTTTGATAAGCTTGGTACTTATTCTATCAGTTTCTTGTGAAAGAAGTTAGTTATGGGGTTGTAAATAAACGAACACCGGTTGTGAAGCAGTGATGAGGGAGAAACACAAAGACACACACATAGACTTACATATATACATATATATATATATATACAAGTGATTTCTTTCAGTTTCTGTCTACAAAATCCCCTGACAAGGCTTTGTTTGGTCTGAGGCTATAGCAGAAGACGCATGCCAAGTTACCACACAGTCACACCTGCACCTATGTATTATGTGCATGTGTATGTGTGTATGGGCGTATATATGTATGCTTGTATATATGTGTATATATATGTGTACATATTACATGTACATCTATATATATATACATCTACACATACATCTATACATATACATCTATACATATACAGCTATACATATACATGTGTACATATACAGCTATACATATACATGTATATATATATATACACCTATGTATATACATGTATATAAAGATATATATATATACATGTATATATATACATCTATGTATATATGAAAAATGTTACTGCGTGTGTACCGTTGGTGATTTTTCCCTCTGTCTTCCCTTCTCTGGATCTTTCCTTCTCCTATGTTTCCGACGAAGAGCTCCGCTCGAAACGTTAAACCCTCCTTCTTTCCGTCTTTCCCGAGCGTCCAATAATACTATATTTGTTCCACGTCCTCGCGTTCTTGTGTTGTTTTGTGCTTTCTTGTTTGGATTAACTTTATATACATCTATATATATATATACATCTATATATATACATCTATATGTATACATCTATATATATATATATACATGTAAATTTAAATCTAAAATAATAAGGGTAAAAAATTGAATATTAATTTGATTAATATGAATTGAAAACCTGTGGTGTAGCATATAAGACCGTAGTGGATCTTCTTCTAGCAAAATGGATGTCCACTATATAATATTTTCACTTTATTAGTTTCAGTATTAAAGTGAAAGTATGTGACATTACAATAGAGAGATGTCTTTGCTTCACTTTTAACACGTAATACTGAAATAATGGAGAAGATATGATATTGCTGTGGGCTCGCCCTAGGTAAGAAGTTAAAATTGTTTTTTGCCTCTGACACTACATGGACCCTAAGTAAGGCATCTGTAAAATTTGATTGAAATTGGTTGGGTAGTTCTCAAGTTTTAGGGATTCACACAGACAGACAGACAGACACACACTCTCAGTTTTATATATATAGATGATCAAGAAAACGGAATTGTTCGCACTGCTGTCAGCTCAACAATGAAGAAGAAGGAGGATGAAGAGGAGGAGAAGAAGAAGGGGATGAAGAAGAAAAAAAGAGTTACAATAACAGTAGCATAAATAGTAACAATGACAATAACAGCAGGGACATCAACAACAATAACAGCAGTAGGAACCAGCACCACCGTCCAGAAAGCCTATTCAAATTCCAGCATACCGCCGCGCACACAAAATAATCTCTCCATCAACCCCCACCCCAGCCCCCAAACAGGAAAAAAAACACATTCACAAACTCACCGACCACTTTATCTGGACTCGAATGGTGAGTCGGGGCAGCTGAATATGAGTGGTATGGAAGAGTATGCATTCTAGCCCTCACTACTGTAGGGCGACCTGATATTTTTGAATCAACTAGAAGCATTTGATGGGAAAGTCTTGCTTTTTAGTACAAGTAGTAGAGCTGTATGACATACTGGTTTTAGATTTTGGCATAAGGCTGGTAAATTCTGGGGAGGGGTTAAGTAGTTTACAGTGACACCAGTGCTCAACTAGTACTTATTTTATACACTTTGAAATTATGATTTCCAACTCAGAACGTAAAGTTGAACAAAATAACGCTAAGCATTTTGTTCGACGTTCTGCCAGTTCACCGCATAAGAGTGAAATGACATATTAGACGTACGCTGGGAGTGTATAGAATTAGTTAATAAGAAACGGAGTTTAAACTCTTCAAGAACTGAGTAGGTACTTCCAACTGTCTGCTAGATTATTCAGAATCCATCGATATGAATATGAAGCAACTACATGGGTCTTCCAGATCGTATCTAAATAACTCATTTGTCCGATCAGTAGACAATGAGTTTGTAGAGTGCCCACAATTTCAACTGTTAGGATACACGGCCCTCTGATTTGTGATCTTCACATTCTTACATTATTGCATTAATAAATATTCACGCGCTCAGCGTGACGTTTCCGGCGATTGAATTAGAGACTTACTTAGGCTTCAGTTTGCAGAGGCGAATGTCAGCAAAGACTGTTGTAAAAGTCTGCCGAGTGTGATTAGATTAGAAGAGATAGGTAGTGACAAAAATATATATGAATAAGAGGGGCTTCTAGTGAGCAAATTAGAAAAGTCATTGCGGCCGACAGGTTAACCTCGAGAATAGCCTTCGACGGTTTGAACTACGATATAGGACGTCTACTGAAAGACCCGGAATAAAAGTCGTTCGAAGGCCCCGGGTAATAGAAGAGCAACGTAGATGAATAAACGATAAGTCGGTCTTTGGAAGATGGGGACAGGCAAGTATTACTCGATTTTAAACAAATGTGTGGGATATTCAGCGGTATTTTGTGCAAATATTCAGGACGGATGGTGGATAGAACTTAATGCTTTCTTTGAGGCCTATTGCAGCACTAAGTAGAAGTTCAGGAATATTTCGGAAAACTGGTAAGAATAGCCAAGCAAGGGCTGGTGGTGAGTCATGGGTTGGTGCGAGGAGTCATTCTTTGTATAGTTTACCTCTAAGATTTGCACATTTATTATAGATTTGTTCCTGTTTTGACAGATGATCATTGCTCCAGGCAACAAAATGAGGGAATTCTCAGCATTGTGTACTGTGGAAGGCATGGTCGAGTTGGAAGTTATTGATAATAGCTCTGATCGCTAGACAGTTTATAATTTTGGTCAATATGCCAGCAAAGGTTTTGTCACGAGTTGTCGGTCACTAAGTACAGAAATCACAGACCTATCACAAACCTGAATTCAAGGGGGGCTCTGATCAATTTGGATCCATCAAACGATTTTCATTGGATCCATCAAGGTTATTTGGCCAACTGTCTTCAAGGCAGTCAGTTTTGATCCCAATTTCCAAAGGTTCGATCATTTCAACGTGTAGCGGCATTCAATTGATGATCATACTAAATGATTACTTATCGGAACTAATTCTAATCACGAAATGTATCGTCTCTCATCTCTTCGGTATTAATTGACTCACGAACTTCTCCAGCGTAAACTGGAAGTGCTGTTCGAACAAGGACATGAAAGGACAGTGTCAAGACATAAATGATACCAGTATAATTCTTTCTGCTAGACACACATGACCTGAAAATTTTGTTTGGGAGATGGGGGATAGTCGATTGCATAACTGGTACTTATTTTATAGACTGCTACCTATTTTATAGACTGTGAAAGAATGAAAGGAAAAGTTGACACAATGGAATTTGAACTCAGAACGTAAAGCCGAAAGAAATGCCATAGAGCATTCTGTCCGGCGTGCTAATGATTCTGACAGCTCATCACTTCAGATGATGTTGCCGGCATCATGATGATTCATAGTCTGCAAGCCGAAAGACTTCAGTAGCCGACCAGCTAAGATCAAGAAAATATAAGCCCGAAAAATATGGGCTCGACATATAGTCAATAATTTGATATATTGTACCTGCATTAGAAATATATATTTCTAAAGGTTCACTAAAGGTTTTAATAATATCGACATTTATAGCGTAAAAATTTATACTATGCTCTAAAACACTCTGAAAACAAAATACTATATATTTCATGATTTCAATTTGAGATTAAGTAGGCAAAATATTGCTAGCGGACAAACGGTTTTTCGAGACTATTCATGTCTAGAAGGTATGCTTCAATAAATTTATTAGTATTTTGTACAATTTCACGCTTCTTAGCCTTCAGAGTTGTCAGATACTACACGCAAGCGTACTCACAGAAACAACCATATACACACACACATACTAATATACATCGATATATATACATGCATGTATACGAATGTGTGTGTATATATATATATATATACATATAAGTATATATATATATATATGTATATTATATATATATATATATATAATATATATATATATATATATATATATATATATGTGTGTGTGTGTGTGTGTGTGTGTGTATGCAGGAACACACACACTTATATATATACACACACACACACACACATATATATATATATATATATATATATATATATATATATATATATATATATATATATATATATATATATATATATATATATAATATATATATATATATATAAATATTTATATATTTACATGTGTATATATAAACTAGCGTGTGCATAGGCATAAGTATATAATTACATCTATCTATCTATCTTTCTTTCTGAATGTATATATAACAAATAATATATTTCACTATATTGGATTTCTGTCCGTATGTCTCTTTTTTTCGATCATTGTGCCTGAATTTCTGATTTTCTTTCACCTTCTATCACTTTCTCATCTATCCTCTCTTCTCCGTCTTTCTTTCTCTCTGTCTCTCTGTCGCTCACTCTCTTCCTCTTTGTGTGTCTCTTTCTTTGTCTCTCTCCCTCTCTCTATATATGTATACGGGGAGAGAGAGAGAGAGAGAGAGAGAATGAGCACCGATTGTAAACCATACCGCTGTTACTAGTTTGGGTCAAGAAGTAACTCATTCATAACAACAAGCATAATGTTATATCTGCAGCAGCAAATCCAACAGTAATAATGATAATAACAACTACAAGCAACATATTACTCAAATAAAAGACCAGTAGTAAATGGACGACTTGCAGTAAGAAGTATATAGCGTACGTGGGTGGAATGAAGAATGGCACGCGCGTGCGCACATGCACACACATACACACACACACACACACACACCACACACACACACACACACACACCACACACACACGCTAACACACATACGCACGTATCTGTGTTTGATACGCACATTTGATACGCACATGTTTGTTACGCACATGTATCTGTTTTTGTCCCCCGCCACAGCTTGCCATCTGTTCGTAGTGTTTACATCCCCGTGAACTAGCAGTTCGGCTAAAAGAAACCGATAGAATAAAACCAGGCTTAAAATGAAAATAAGGGCTGTGTGTGTATTCGTTCGATTTAATTTCTTCAAGGCAGTACGTCAGCATGGCCGCCGTCTGGCAACAGAAACATGTAAGAAATAAAAGACATATATTCTTTTATTCTTCTACTTGTTTCAGTCATTTGACTGCGGCGATGCTGGAGCATCCTCTTCAAGGCTTTCTAGTGGAAGAAATTGACCTCAGACCTTATTCTTTGTAAGCATAGTACTTATTCTATCGTCTCTTTTGCAGAAGACACTTGACCAAGGGGATGAAAGAGAGCAGTAGAAAGGCACATACTTAGACCCACACATATATCGTCTTCTGTTCCATCCACAACTTTACACAGTCTTCTAACGCTTAGCGTTACTTCTTGCACAGTAATACGTTATCCGAGTCCAAAGTCTATTTACTTTACCTTCTCTAGACTGCGCTCTAATCCAAATTTTTACTGTTTTGTAACGTTTGTCCCAGGAGGCTTTATGTCCTCTGACATTACTATATAGAATATTTGGTGATGTAAGGTTTTGGTTGGCTCGAACGCAGAAAGAAGTTAGAAGTGAGTGTCCGATAAGATCACGAAATTCCTTTGCTTGGTGTCTGATCCGAAAGGTTGCAATAGAACAAATTTTACTAAGGACACTCAAAGAGCAAGAAATTGTACTGAACCAGGTGAAGTGATGTGCCTAGATTGCAAACGAGTGGACCCCTATTCCATATACGGTACAAGTACATAACCCAAGAATGAATGATAATGTAAAGTCAAGCAACGTCTATGCGTGTTTGCATGACTATCTATCTATCTATCTATCTATCTATCTATCTATCTATCTATCTATCTATCTATCTATCTATCTATCTATCTATCTATCTATCTGTCTGTCTGTCTGTCTGTCTGTTGTCACTGTGTGTGTGTCTGTATGAATGCATGTGTGTTTGTATATTCAATAATTTAGCTGGCATTGATTTCGAAGTTTTACCACTTATCGTCCTCGTCAGACAACCATTTTCCGAGTCCAAATCCTATCCTTGTCTACGCATATACATCACACGCATTTCAGTATTCTGGATTCGATAAAATGTTTACCAGTCAAACACTAGCATCTTATAAGTTGCTACCTCAACTTATAAGACAACCTATAAATTAGCTGTAATAATTTCTGTAAAAAACCTCTAGCTCTGTTTTCAGATAAGAAATCAATCCTTCTTTTAGTGATAGAATTCCTAAATATGTACCAAAGAGTTATAAGTGCCGAAGAATAATTGATTATCTATCCATATTCCTGACATCGAATTCGATTTGCTGTAATAAGAACATACAAAGAGTTTTGACATATTGGAACAAGGACAGAACTTGTACATTTGTACTAAGAGCAGATTTAACTGCCTTCCTTCTCATCTTGTACTTCTCCCCATGGCTATCATCACTATGCTATATATTCAGAGATTGATAAAAAAACCTGTTAAGGTCAAGGTTTGATCACATCGACTAAATGCCTCACCTAGAAATTTGTGAACTATTTTATCAGTTTTAGAAATGGAACAGTCGGTCGATGACTAACAACAGGAAAGTGTGCCAAAGTCCTTGTTCACTTTTTGAGAAATATTCGTCGCACTTTCAGCCAAGTCCCAGAGGGTGGATGATTTTCACACATCTGGAACTAAAAGTAAAGAGAATGTAAAAGTTTTGTGTGTTTTCAAACGATTTAAATAGCACTTCCTCAATATAATTGCATCCGTTTCAATAAATAGCCTAAGTTTAAGTCCTTAACCAAGAAATACAAGTCCGAAATATCCATTTGTGGTCTTAGTATATAGATTTATATCATAATTCACACACACACACAAATGTACACACACACTTATATATGTGTATGTATACACACTCACATACACGCACATACACACACACACACAGACACACACATATATATATATATGCATACTTATCTAACTATATATATAGATGCACATATCCTTATACCTGTAGAAGCATACACAAGTTCAAATATATATGGTTTCCATAGAAAACAAGTTAATTTATTCAAACATCACACAATAGTGTTTAAAGTGCACAATAAAATATTTAAGGAGAGTTAAAGAGACGTCTGAGCTATGGTAGATGCCTATAGAGTAAAGCTGATGGGAATTTGAGAAAACCAAATGTTTTCGTTTGAGAACATATACGATGTGCTTATATATATATACAAAGAGGAAAGCCACTAAGTGGTTTTCTTAGATGCTGAAAATAGACGCCAGATCGTTTAGCCACGAAAAATGCGTACTCATTTAACGACGCGTAGGATATACGTGTACAAGACACTATGAAAAGATAAAAGAGGAGCAGTCAATTCCATACTTCGAAGTTTCACCATTAATAATTAACAAAGGGGTACATAATGATAGAAATCGTATACATGCCATCTCCGTAAAGGACGTAGGTGCGTATAGGGTGCCACCATAATACGTCATGTATTCAGTCCAAATGTCTTCAACCACCGCGCCTAGCCAGAATAAATCAGCAGCGAATAAAATTCAGCGGTGAATTACCTGACTCGAGAATTAAATATTCAAAAATATAAGTACTGAGGCTAAAAATTATTATTAAGAAGTAACAATTTATACCAGTGGCCAGCATGGTCAAAAAAGGACTGGAAATTATATTAAAATATAAGAAGAAAGCCACTAGTGGTTTCCTTACATGTTGAAAGTAGAGTCCAAATCGTGTAACCACGCATGTTGGCCACTGCTATAAATCGTTGTTTCTTAATAATGATTTTAACCCTCAGTACTTATATGTTTATATATATATATATATATATATATATATATATATATATATATATATATATATATATATATATATATATATATATATATATATTTATATATATATATTTGTATACTTCGTCAGACAGTTTTGTTAACAAAACTGTCTGACGAACGGGAACGTGAAATTCCGAGTAACAGCTTTGTTATATTTCTGCTGCTTTTAAATAAAGCATATTACTCTACCTCTGGTATTTGAGTACTCTTTTTTCCACCTTGTTTCACATTTATGTGCTTACTCCGGTATCTCTATTTGTTTATATATATATATACATATATATATATATATATATATATATATAATATATATATATATATATATATATATATATATATATATATATATAATATATATATATACACACATATATATATATATATACATATATATACATATAGGGGGTGAAATATAATTAATTTAAGAAACTCAATAGATTTCACCTAGTAGTCTTTCGGTATGGAAAGGACCATATTCGGTAAAAATTATATATATATATAATATAAATATAAATATATATATATACATATACATATATATATATTATATATATATATATATATATATATATATATATATATATATATATATATATAATATATAATATATATATATATATATATATATATATATTATATATATATTATATATATATATATGTATTTATATGTATATGTATGTGTGTATGCGCGTGTGTGTATTTGCAAATGTATGTATTCACACACATATATACTTATGTACTTTAATGGGACCACGTTAATGTGCTCTAGGCAGGTCCTTTTTTTCGTTACGGCCTCCACAAATCTGCCAAGTGTCTGAAGTAAGGAAGCTATATATTCGTTCAGTAATTCACATAAAAACATAAAATTAGAAGTTAATCGCTGCCCTTTATGTTGTGCTTGATTTACCTCCTGAGGTTATTTGCGTATCTTTACAAGCCGTTTCAACAGAACAAGAAAAACGAAACAAGAAGAACGAAACAAACAAAATAGCAAGCAGATGTCAACAATGAATTTGTAAACAATAAAACCAACTTCAATAAAAAACAGATTTTTATCATGAAAATATTACAAAAATATGGTAACATATAAACGCAAGGATGCGTATATAGGTTCATATACTCAATATATATTAGAACTTCACGCATACATATGCACAGATACACACAAACATACGCACAAACCCGCTCACATATTCATGGAGGAAAATACATTTTGTTTAGCCACGTTTGGAAGAAAACATTTGAATTCTATTTTTATCTAGCATTTTTAACGATATTTCATGTTTCTTTTATGAGATCTTCATAATCCCATCTTCAAAGCGAGCTGATGTTGGCGTGTATCGCTGCTTCCTTGCGGTAGGTAAAATAAATGTGAGTGGCGTAGACATTTGACTGGAATTTGAATTTTGACCGTTGCTTACTTTTGTTCCTTATTAGAGTATTTTGTATCTATGTATATTTTAGCCATTTTTCTGTGTTGTATTTAAATCGTTAACCGTTAATTTTTCTGGTGACAAAATTTTATAGAGTTCAGATGTGTTGTCCATTCCTGTATTCGTGTTTTGCTTTGTATTGTTTGGTGTAACGCCTTGCAATCAATCCCTATGTAAATTTAGTACGCACAACAATTAAATAAAGATTCATTTGTTAAATTGTTTTAATTTTTAATGTTTAAGATACCAGTTACTAATACCTTACGTATCTTCTACAGGAAAGGCACAAAGAAATATATAGACTCAAGTAAATATAGAGAACATATTAGCAGCAATAATAATGGTAGTTTCTGATTTAAGTACACCACAAGCCAGTAAGCTTTGATTGGAGAGAGCTAGTTGCAGAACAGGACGCCATGATAGATCCTTAGCTCCTACACGCATTTTTTTCTCCCCATGTTTCTCACCTTGATTTTTCTGTGTATCTTTCTGTCGAAGAGCGTAGGCTCGAAACGTAAAAGACTTTTTCTATTTCTATTCCTGAGCGCTATACTAATACATCTGTTTGTTTGTACTCCACCTGCCTTCGTCTTTTGTTTATTTTCGTAAACTTTCCCGTTAAATATAGAGAATATTCTCACAAATATTACACAACGTAAGCAGTAAAATATCTACCTACACGAGAATATAATGTTTTCTCCATAAGTGAAGAATTAGATAAAATAATTCTGAGAATAAAAGAAACCCTTGTCAGCAACAGTTATTTATAGAAAAAACTAATTGGTTAAGCCTTAGAGCAATATATACAAAAATACAAAGCATAATATGCATCAGATATCACACTTACTACATATATATATATATAGTAAAAACACATATATTCACGACACAAAATTTAGTATATAAAATCAAATGTATTTCACTATAAAAACAGATGAACACATTATCGAAATAAAATAGAACACAAAATGTATTGCACCTACGCATAAACGAATACTAATGATATACAGTATAAACTACAAAAGCTAAAATCCCTCTTATCAATAGAAAACAAAAAAGCTTTTAAACCCACGAACGAAAAACTAATATGAATGCAATCTATAAATTTGATTACAAAAGTTAAATTTGTAAACTAAACGACTCAGTATGCTACACTGACTGTACTAGTACGATATTCTTCTGCTGGTACATGATGCATTGTTATAAAATGTTGGAAACAATAGTCGTAACACAGATTAAATGCTAAAATAAATACACCGATACCACACAATACACACAAAAGGAAATACATTCAAGACTGATGACTTATAAACGTGAAAAACATATTTTAAATTTCAAGTTTTAATGCCTACAAAAATCACATTGGGTTTATCTACGATAAAGAGATAGCAACAGACATCAAAATCACTTCACTCTGAGGATGAGACAGTACAAAAAAATTTAGAAATGTCGATAATTGAATAGAGAACTTTACTGATCGTAACAAGCTATAAATAATTTATAACAATTTATGAAGAAAAGAAAACATAGTTGAAACAGAATAATTTAAATAGTTATTGTTACAAAATAATATACGTATACACACACACACACACACGCAAACACACACACACATATATATATATATATATATATATACATTCTCATAGACACCGACACACACACATGCGGATTCATAAATACATATATTTATAAAACTGGCTGCATGTTTATATTAATATGTGCATACATAACTGTTGTATGTATTATGTATATATAAAACTAGCA
>NC_042998.1:131350287-131395287 GCF_006345805.1 Octopus sinensis | reverse complement strand
GATAACACACGGACACACACACTCGTGGTCTTCGTCGTACTCAGACTTACTCCCCGGCAATCAACCGGCCGCATAACTCGGCGCACTCGTGCACGATACCGAGAAATCTTGAAAGTGAAAACTGGAAGCATTCTTCTTACCTCCCTTCCTATTTTGTCGGGACTGAACAAAATGTATTCGAAAATAAACGTTTCTCACACAAGGATATATATATATATAAGAAAGAGAGACGACAAAGAATAATTGATTATCTTATGAATGTCATTAGCTAGCAGTTGTTTCTGTTACAAGATGCAGTGGATTCATAATTGAGTGCCTAAATAACACTTTATAGCTTCATTGTATATCATAAGATTTGTTCCTCTGTCATCTCTCTTTCTTACTATCGCTCTTTACTCAACCAGCACTTCATTGTGATAAGAGGCTTGCTTCCCAACTTCATGGTTCCGGATTCAATCCCACTGCTTGGCACCTTGGGCAAGTATCTTCTACTATAGCCTCGGGCCAACAAAAGCCTTGTGAGTGGATTTATATGTTGATATATATAATGAAGGCGGTTATATGCAATATAAAACCAAAAAGGAAGTATTCAGTTGTCAGTAATTGTGACTGAGAGTGCAGGGTAGCACTTACATTGCTAGAAATAAGAGTTAAAGACCTTTAGAGTCGCAAAAAGCATATATCTATGCAGTGTCAGGAGAGATAACCGTCTCAGAGCGAGTGAGACCACAAAATATACCACCACCAATCTCATCAGCCATTGTCGTGGTATTGGGTTACAGACCAACACAACAAAACTTTTAAGCGCACACTCCATCATTATTAAATCATTGATGTTCGTATTATCCATTTTTGAAATAATAAAAAACAGCATTATAGCTAAACTCCCTATATATCACTAGCAATCAGCAGCAACACACGCTCAAACCATTACCTCTTTTTTCCTACACATCTAACTACCACAGTTACATGACAATGATATTATCCAAAATTCCCCGACGCCTTTGCACATCAATGAAGAAGGTAAAAGTACTTTTAAAAGTTTCAGTATGAAAAAACCGCCCAAAAAGTATAATGGCACGAGTTAGCTAAGGAACATATTAAGGGGTTTTCAAAATTCAACAACACTGAATCCACCATCATTGACACTCAAAGAGACAGAGGGAGATTATATATATGTATATATATATATATATATATATTATATATATATATATATAGAGAGAGAGAGAGAGAGAGAGAGTGAAAGAGAGAGAGAGAGAGAGGGAAAGAGAGAGAGAAAAGAGAGATATGTATGTACATATATGTATATATATATATATATATATATATATATATATATATATATATATATATATATATATATATATATATATATAATATATATATATATAGACATATATACAAATACACATACACATACAGACATATATATCCAACAAAGTAATTATAATATATATCTATAAAATATATAAAAATATATTTCATGAGGCAACGCCAAAAGTACCACAATAATTGTAAAGTTAAAAGAGCCAACTTCATAAAAAAGAAATAATGACATGTTTAAACACAATGCCCAAAAACCTCAAAATACAATAAACAAAGTATAGAAAAACAGCATCCTGGCAAATAGTTTTGTTTAATGCAAACCTTAAAATTAAGAGAAAATACTAAAAAAGAATAACTAGCCTCATCATCAAAAAGGAAAATGGTCACACCACAACTCATAACAAAATAATAATTTAAAGTAATATACACAAACTGAAACATCATGCAAATGCCCTCAGGAATTGATTTTTCTAAATCAGCTTCTAAAAAACACGAAGGCAAGAACATGAACAAAATTAAATAGATTGATAAATAAAAATAAAGAGAACACAAAAATTTAGTCATAACTTGACCGCTATTTTGATCTCTTGCATTCCATCAAGCATAAAGAAAGTAGTAAGGGAATCTAAAAAACCGAAATGCTTCTATTCCATTAAATACCACACTAATATACTACATGGTATCAATAGATCATGAGATTTATTAACATCTATAATTACTCCTATCAAAAGTTTAAAAATTAAGAAGCTGGACAAAAACCTTCAAGTAGGGTAATAAATTGGCACTCCGTCGGCTACGATGGCGAAGGTTTCAGTAGATCCGATCAGTGAAACAGCTTGCTCATGAAATTAACGTGCAAGTGGTTGAGCATTCCACAGACACCCCTAGCCTTAACGTAGTTCTTAGGGAGATTCAGAGTGGCACAGAATGCGACAAGGTTGGTCCTTTGAATTACAGGTATTACTCATTTTTGCCAGCTGAGTGGACTGGAGCAATAAGAAGTAAAGTGTGTTACTGAAGCACACAATGCATCGCCGGGAATCGAACTTACGATCTTATCCCTAACCACTAAGCCACGCACCTTAACAAGTGGAGTAGTACCATTTCTACTACAGGCACAAAGCCTGAAACTTTGAGGGTGGGGTATGGTCGATTACGTCAACCCCAATGAGTAACTGATACTTATTTCATCGACCCTGAAAGGATGAAAGGAAAAGTCGATCTCAGCGGAATTTGAACTCAGAACGTAAGGACAGACGAAATGCAACTAGGCTTTTGGCTCGGCGTGCTAACCATTCTGCCAGCTCACCGCCTTCAAATGGTGCGATATCAAATAGAAATTTTGTACTCCGTCAAAAAAAAAAAGGAAAAAAAAAAGGAAGCAAGGTTAGTCCTTGATGTCACTAACTCACATATATCCCTGAACACCCCATTACATCCAAAACCATCTCAGAGCATCCATAATAGCTTCAACAAGAATAAAAATAATTAACTCCTACATGCATCATCCTAGCGACAGCATACCATTCGATTCATCACTGCATATCGGGTAGCGTAACGTCGTCCTCAACATTGGTGAGCATGATATAAATGGGATGGTAGGCTTGTTGGTCGTGCCTTCTCTTTTCGCCGACAACCGAAGGCTGACCAGTGGAACCACAACAATAATCACAGTAAACTCAACGCTAGCTGTATCAGGAATAACCTGCAGCTATACAGAAATAAGATCAGCAAACTTCAGAAAAGACACACACGTAGTTGAAAGGGATGCGCTGAGTGCACCACAAATTTATCGTTCTGGTTGCAGCTCTTATTAATAATCACGTTAAACTCCCTCCATTGTGTGTTCCATAGGGTTATACACGGTCCGAAAGAAGCTATAACGCGATGTATAGAGCATATAACGAAAGAAAAACAAAATATAGACATCTGCATGGTATTTCTTTATTTCATGTTACATAAATTTCTGTATTCAGTATGATAACAGTTGTTAATTATCGAATTCTGAAACATATGTAACATGAAATAAAGAAATGCCCATATCAAGGTCATGTCCCCTTTTCTCTCTCTCTCTCGCTTTGTGTGTACACACAATTACAGATATATACATAAACATACACGTGCATACATACACAAACACATACACACGCATATACTTGAGTACACGGCCAAGTCAATGGTTAAGTTGATAGTAACAGAAAATTAGCATTAACAACAGCCGAAATCATCCAGGCTACCATAATGTGATTAATTAACCCATTAGTTAATGCAGCAAGTGAAATCAGCTAAATCTCCATCAAATCACACTTTACTGTCTTAAATAAAGACGCATTGGATAATCTAGTTGCATTTGCTCTTACCCAGAACCTTTGGAGTTGGCCTTAACTGGAATGCGTCTGATTAATTACGGTTAATACAAGGCTAAACGAAGGCAGATAGTTAGCATAATGGTTAGTAAGCTGGGTATAACGATTAGCGGCATTTCGTCCGTCTTAATAATTTGAGTTCAAATTCCGCTGAAGCCGACTTTGCTTTTCATCCTTTCGGGGTCGATAAAATAAGTGCCATTTGAGTCCTGATGTCGATGTAAACGACTTATCTCACCCACCAAATTTCTCGCGTTGGACCAAAATTTGAAACCAGTATAGAGGTAAATGAAATAACAAGAGCAGCAAGAAGCAGTTGAACAACATAAATGTTTAAAAGAGAAAATCAGCCTGAATAACGTTAGAGGGTACTCAGCCGAAACGTAGTGACAGCAACGATCAAGAGGAGGATACTACTAATTCATGATATTAATACCTTACCTTGGAAAATACAGAATTGTATTAGCTAATCAGTACGGAACAGACGTAAGACATCAGTGGTGGTTTATACGCCTTAAAAATTATCTGATATGGCTTACGGTCACAGCGTAGAGGATAAAGGCGCTGGTTAATGCAAGTTTTGAATTCAATCCCAGACAAGGTACTGATTGAATCAAAAGACATCCGAAGAAGCTAGAGCGTGTATAGGCGAAACGTATACGTTTCACAGGGAATGAGGCAAGAATCAAGATGAAGACATCTGTCTGAATAATATATTAAAGATAAATATACATGCAAAAGATCATGGACCAGAATAAAGTACGAAAGAGAGAGAAGAAGACAGAATGAAAGAAAAGAAAGTGAAAAGCAGAAAGAAAGTAGTTAAATACAGTAAGAAAGAAACGAGGAAAGAAAGGGAGGGATGGGAAAGGAAATAAATAAAACGTGGATCTGTTGCTAAGACAGGAATAAAAAAAAATTGAGAAAGCAACCATACACAAAACCAGAACAACAGTAGCAACATCATTTAACGACGACTAAACCATGAACAACGTGAGAAGTTAAGAATAGGCATTATAATTAAAGATAAGTAGATCATGCCACTGGATAAACCACGAAAATAAACAGAAAACAAAATGTGTATAATTTTAGTAATAATTCAGTGGTGTTTTATAATTGAAAAAATAAAACATAATAAAATAATTTTACCTTATATGCATATATTTATGTGTTTATATATATATATATATATATATATATATATATATATATATATATACGCACACATATTGTCGAAATATAATTACCAATCATTTTGTAAGCACGTATGTACGTATGTACGTATGTATGCATGCATGCAAGCAATGCATGTATGACTGTATGTGTGTGTGTGTGTGTGTGTGTGTGCGTTTGTGCGCATACATTATATCTGTATATACCTAAGTGTGAATCTCTTCTGATTATTTTAACTTTCTCACCAAAGGGAAGAAGTGTGTGAGAACGACAGAAGGGGGCGGGGAAAATTTCCAAGACAGAAACTAGGCTCTTTCATAGGGAATTTAGGCACCATCATCTAAGAAGTTATGAATTGCATGTATGAGTGTATAAATATATGGAAGCATGTATGTATGTGTATTGAATGTGTATACCAGCACCCAAATATTTACATATGTACATCATTACTATCATTGACATCTTAGTCGTTGTCATCTTCCTCTTCATCATTATATATTTATTTATAAACACACAGATTCATGAAATATCAAACAATTATATATATATGCATCTATATGTTTATAGTTTATATATATATATATATGTATTGTACGTGTGTGTGCATGTTACATATATATATATGTATCTATATGTATGTGAATATATACATCATACTATATATATATATATATATATATTATATATATATATATATATATATATATGCTCAACTGCAAAATACATTTGTACACATCAGACACGCACTCACACATGCACATATATTTGGATTCTAGCGTGAGGTTCATTAATTATTTTTTCTACTCTAGAATCGGCTACCATTGTTGTGTATACGTACGTATGCATCTCTCTCCCTCCTCTGTGTATATAGATAAATGTATGAATATGCATATAAATGAATATATACATATATATATATATATATATATGCATATACATATACATGTATACATATGTATATATAAATATATATATATATGTATATGTATATATATATGCATATATATGTATATATGTTTATATATATATATATATGTGTGTGTGTGTGTGTGTGTGTGTGTGTGTGTGTGTATGTTTGCCTTTAAATAGAGTATGTAAATCAAGGTTCACGATTGGGCTGCTTTACTTTTTTTTAATAACAATACTATCTTTTATACACTCATTATATTTTCTCTTTTGTTTTGTTACTCGAAATTTCATTGTTTATATATATTTTCAAATATTTTCTTCATTATCATTATTAGATTTGTAATATTTCCAGATTTGTTGATAGAAAATTTGGCAAGTTAGCAGTGTTTTTATGAAAATATTCATAAGTCTTTGAGAGAAAGGCGCACAGCAAGCTTTTAGAAACGTTAACTGGAATAAGAATACATTTTATCCCCGAGAGAAGGAATTAAATGGGATTTTTGCCAACACTTTCAAAGCAAGGCCGATTTATGAAAACACTTACACACAAACACACACAATTCCAAATACATTATGAAATACACCTACAAGCACATTTACATATAAATAAACACGCTCACAGACTTACACATACGTATATATGAAAATGCATAGAACCCTATATACAAAGTACGAAACGAATCTAAATTAGTTGAAATAGAATTCCACATATACACGCAAATATAGAAAAAATACACAAACAATAACGGCTTTATTAATAGCGGAAACTACAAACCCCAAATCATATCAACTATACAGCTCAAGTGAAATTAAACTGTGAATGTAACCAGGAATCATTGATTAATCATTTTTTAAATACAACAATGGAGATTTTAACAGTTCAAAGTTATTAACATGGTGCCTTGGTGCCCAATACACAACATAAAATCAACATGCAATACACATCATTTCATTCAGAAAGACCGAAAATATGGTTTCTAAAATGGTAGACGTCTTGGAAGAGTGAGGAAATCATGATGGATATTGTTCTAATTTAAAAGCATAAAGTGCTAATTTAGAAATCTAGAAATGTTGAATAAAACAAAGAGGTAAACAAATTCGAACGCCAATGAGTCTTCAGTATAATTCATTTGCACACACACACACACACACACACACACATATATATATGTATTATATATATATATATTATATATATATATATATACACTCATACACACACACAAACACATGTATATATATAAAATATTTATTCTGCGATTTGAAACGACAATTTTTAAATACAAACAAATGGTCGAAAAATGATGAGCTCACCTCAGGCAGAATCGAACCAACAAATCAACGCTTACACGGCTCCTTGCACATCTGATTGGCCAAACGGTTACCCATCGATTTCAGCCAAATGCAGTTGATATATACTTAAACTGCCTAATATTACATATAATATTTATAAACAAACACGAAAGGCTTTTTAAGTTATGGAGAGGAAGTTACTATGGAAAAATAATAGTATAATATTATATGTAGTATATGTATGTGTGTGTGTGTGTGTGTGTATGTGTGTACACACACACATATATATTGAACTATGAGTTAAAACCAGCTTGATGGATATAAACAATATCGAACACACAAGGTATGTGTTTTGCTAGTTCGTGGTTAGGCTGTGTTTATAGGCATAAGAAAATGTTTTCTCTTCAATGCGCCTGGTGTTAAAACAACTGGAAGCCATAGACGTAGCTTACACCGGGCCACGTTTAGGGTACGCAGTATTGATAACTTACAAGCATGGATGTCATCACTCCTGAATCGGACCTGATGCGACTTACCTCGCTTGTTTATGACTTTGAATATATTCTCTTGTAATTATTCTTTTATTCTGTTACTTATTTCAATAATTTGACTGTAGCCATGCTGTAGTACCACCTCTAGACAAAGAAATCGACGCCAGGACTTATTCTTTGTAAGCCTAATGCTTATTATATCGATTATGAGGCGATGGTAGAGGGGGACAAACACAGACACAGATATACATACATACATACATACATACAGACATACATACATACATACATACATACATACATACATACATACATACATACATGCATGCATGCATACATACATACATACATACATACATACATACATACATACATACATATATATAGGCGCAGGAGTGGCTGTGTTTGTCCCCCTAGCATTGCTTGACAACCGATGCTGGTGTGTTTACGTCCCCGTCACTTAGCGGTTCGGCAAAGAGACCGATAGAATAAGTACTGGGCTTACAAAGAATAAGTCCCGGGGTCGATTTGCTCGACTAAAGGCGGTGCTCCAGCATGGCCGCAGGCAAATGACTGAAACAAGTAAAAGAGTAAAATAGTATATATATATATATATATATATACACGAGAGGCTTCTTTCAGTTTTCGTCTATCAATTCTACACACAAAGCTTTGGTCGGCCCGAGGCTGTTGTAGAAGACACTTGCCCAAGGCACCACGCAGTGGGACTGAACTCGGAATCATTTTGTTGGGAAGCAAGCTTCTTACTACACAGTAACTTCTGCGTCTGTGTATGCAATTAATTTAGTTTAGTGTCGCAATTTTGATAAAATAGTTCAACTTGATTAAAAAAAAAAGTAATTCAAATGTAAATACGCAAACAATGACACACACACACACACGCACACATACACACGCTCATACACACACAGTAGTGAATATTATGAGGAACAGCACACATGCACTCGCACACATACATACATATACGTATGAGAGAAAGGATGACACTATGAAATGTAGAATATATGTGTACAAGTGTGCGCAAGTGTGTGCTCGTGTGTAGTTGTATGTGTACGATTGTACGTATGTATATTTGTATGCATATATTTATGCATGTATATTTGTGTTTGTACGATTGTATGTATGTACATCTAACTTTCATGCAACAAATATATACACATACGCACACTTAAAGGTGCATAAGTATCCAGGATATATCGAAGACAAAGGAATGCAATATATAAGAAAAATAAACGTTAATCCGAAAGGAATATATCCATAAATCAAAGACGATCCTAGAATTCAACTCAAATCAAAATAGAAAAGGATAAAAGAAACAATAATAGCAAAATATGCTCCTACTTTACCTGAGTAAATTACATTTTCAGTAACATATACTGATAGCAGCCAGAAATGTAGGGTATAGAAGAAAACGAAAACTAGGGACATAATGCAACATTTGATAGTTGCAATACATGTATTTATAAACTGATACAGAATGGGCTCACAAACATTTTCCTTCCTGAGTTGCTAGTTTATAATATCGTGCAGTGTTGGCGTAATTAGTGTAATCAATAAAGTGTACAATAGTTGAACGCCATAAAACATACAATAGACATACATTATTATGATTCAATTTAATTAAATTAAAAACATAAAAAATTCTCCTGTGGTTAACATTGCCTTTCCTCCTCCCGGGGGAACAAATGCTTGTCGGCAAATGCCGTAGGGGTCGACTTTACCTTTCATCTTTTCGGGGTCGATAAAATACCTACCAGTTGAACACTAAGGTTGTTTTAATCGACTTACCCCTTCCCGGAAATTTTTAGCCTTGTGTGAAAAAATTGAAACCAATTTGATTCAATGTCACAGCGTTAATAAAACAGTTCAACTTGACACTTTCTGAAAACTAACTCAAAGTTTGGCAATTTCAGAGAAGCACACTCACATATCTTATATAATTGCCTGAAATCTGGTTTTTGGTTACGAATATTGCTAAAATCTGTTGTTCAAAGCCACAAGAGGATGGAAACATTATAAGACTCAATATATTTTCTAGACACAAGTGTTACGTTGTCTTCTTTGTAATTGCTTTAAAATTCCAGCTTTTTTACAAAGCTCGCGTAGATCAACTATGAAGGAAAAGACTTTGTGCAAATAGGAATTGGTAATACTGGCTCAGAAACTGGGTTGTCATTCACTTCTGCTAAGGTAACAAGTCCCATTTGCTTCAACACGAGACCACTCACATACATGTACACAATATAAATAATTTTGTATGCGTGTATATAGACTTATGTGTGTGTGTGTGTGTGTGTGTGTGTGTGTGTGTGCTCGTGTGTGTATTGTTGAGCGCTAAAGCCATTTATTCTATATACAAGCACACGCTCATGGCTGTGTAGTAAGAAGCTTGCTTCCCAATAATACGGTTCCGGGTTCAGTCCTACTGCGTGGTACTCTGGGCAAGTGGTTTCTACCGTAGCCTCGGGCCGGCCTAAATCTTGTGAGGGGAATTGGTAAACGGAAACTGAAAGAAGCCCGTCCCTTCTTTGGATCTTTCATTTTCCTATGTTTCTGACGAAGAGCTCTGCTCGAAACGTTAAACCCTCCTTCTTTCCTTCTTTCCTCAGCGTCCAATAACACTATTCTTGTTTCACGTCCTCGCGTTGTTGTGTTTTCTCTTTGTGTTTTCATGTTTGGATTAACTATATAAATATATATATATATGTACCGGAGTAAACACATAAATGTGAAACAAGGTGGAAAAAAGAGTACTCAAATACTAGGGGTACAGTAATATGCTTTATTTAAAAGCAGCAGAAATTCAACAAAACCTGTTACTCGGAGTTTCACGTTCTATTTTAACAAAAACTGTCCGACGAACGGGAACGTGAAACTCCGAGTAACAGGTTTTGTTGAATTTCTGCTGCTTTTAAATAAAGTATATATATATGTATATAGATATATTTGTGTGTATATGTGTGCATGTCTGAATTTGTCCTTCTACCATCCCTTGTTGATGAGTTTATGTCCCCGAAACATAGCTGTTCGGCAAAGGAGACCGATAGAATAAGTAATACTCCATATCTTTGAGTATAGGTGGCACTCCAGCATGGCTGCAGTCAAAAGACCGAAACAAATAAAAGAATTTAAATATATATATATATTATATATATATATATATATATATATGTGTGTGTGTGTGTGTGTGTGTGTGTGTGTGTGTGTGTGTGTGTGTGTTTGTGTGCGCGTGTGTGTGTATGTGTGTGTGTATGCGTGTGTGTGTTCTCAAATCTCCTCATATCTTTTGTAGAGGTGTGAAAACGAGCATAGACCAAGACAACACTCTGTATCGTTTATTTCGCTTGTGATTCCCTTTATTGTATTTTCAAAGCAGTGAAATATCGCATCTGTGTTTTCTATTACAGAAAACAGTCTTTAGATGTAATACATCAAAACATGACCGGTTTCTTCTTTTAACATTACAGGTAAAGTGATGGAATCAGTAATCCACAAACAACTGCCGAGTTGTCTGTCAAACAACCAACCCATCTCCAAAAAGGCTTAGATAAATCCAAATCACAGTATATATTCTCTAGATATAGCCTCTTCAACATATATGGAATAACTAGCTTGACATAGACAGCAAAGTGACTTCTGAGAGAATTTAGCACGAGAGATTCTACGTTAAGCTAAAATTTAAGGGAATACGTGAACTGTTAACGTGCCCTCAAAAATACGTTATTTGGTGATCCCTCACCGACACGGTTACCTCTTCGGGTACATCAATTGACCTATTGCCCACAAGTTCATTAGGTCAACACAGTATTTTAATATGAAGGGTACTGGTATAAAAGAGTCAGTACATTTATAACTACGATGGACCTTTCAACCATACAATGTTAATCTCAACAGTTTGGATAGGAGCTTTCAGCCTTCTATTTGAATTTTGGAGAAACTCCTTTCAAACAATGAAAGTCGATGAGACACAGATTTAAAACACAATCAGAAATGCAATGAGCTATCGCCTGGCTCGTACGAAATCTGCAACTAACGACGTCATTATTTAAAAATGTGTGACATAAACAAGCATAAGTATTTTAAATATATATTACCCTACGTTATGCAAACGTCAGAAACAATTAAAAAAGGGGAAAATAGACAGTATCAGCAGAATGAGCACCAACTGGAACAGGAAAAACAATAGCAACAGTACTACCAGTATCACCGACAACGGTATCTCAGCCGACCATGTCTACACCAAAGCCATTAGCTTCGTTATCATCATTACTGTCAGAGGTCTTATTTGGAAAACCACCATCACTATCATTACTAACGAAACTACTACTACTACTACTACTACTACTACTACTACTACTACTACTACTACTACATGACTTAGTCTTAAATGCCTTAGTATTCACCAATTTTCCTTTAAAATTCTGTACCAGACTGCTTTCTCCAACACCCATACAACTACATACACCTCACAAATACACACACACACACATATATATACATATGTCTTTTTATGTGTGTATGTGTATATACATATAGTAGTAGTAGTAGTAGCAGCAGCAGCAGCAGCAGCTAGAAGTACTGGTAACGACAGTAGCGGTACTGGTGGTGTAAGTAGTCTACATAAAACAGTAGGAGGAAATTCTTATCTTTGTGCATAGATCGATATTGATTATCGGACATTTATTACCATGACAGATCGCTAGCCACTAAACCTTTTTTTTATTTCCTCTCCCTGTTTATTTCTGTCGAAGAGCGTAGGCTCGAAGTGTAAAAGACTTTCTCACTTCCCGAGCGTTAAACTAATACATCTGTTTGTTTTTACACACCCGTCTTCGTCTTTTGTTTTTTGTAAATTCTCACTATATATATATGTGTGTGTGTGTGTTTTATATTGCCCAATAAATGTCCAATAATCAATATCGATCTATGCACAAAGATAACAATTTCCTCCTACTATTTTTATGTAGACTACTTACACTACGAATATCACTCCTATCGTTACCAGCACTTCTAGTTGCTGCTGCTGTTACTACTACTACTACTACTACTACTACTACTACTCTACTACTACTACTACTACTACTACTACTACTAGTGTACCCGGAAGCAAAATCAACAACAGATAAAAGATTCTGAATCAAGGCGCAGACGTGGCTGTGTGGTAAAATGCTTCCTTCCCAACCATGTGGTCTTGGGTTCCACTGCGATGCACATTAAGCAAGTGTCTTGTATCATAGCCCCGGGCCGACCAAACCCTTGTGAATGGATATGATAGACGGAAACTGAAAGAAGCCCGTACACACACACATACATATATATTTGTGAGGGATAAGTAGTGGCATGGGTGTTAGAGAATACATACATACATACATACTACATAAGTATGTATATATGTATGTATGCATTTATGCCTATGTGCACGCGTCGTTGTGCAAGTGTTTGTCACCCATTATCTCTTGAAAATTGGTGTCGGTTTGTCTAAGTCCCTGTAGTTTTGCGATTCAGCAAGAGAGACCGATAAAATAAAGACGAGGCTTAAAGAAAATAACTACGGGGATCTACTTATTTGAATAGACCCTTCAGGGCGGTGCCCCAGCATGACCGCAGCCCATTGCCTTCAATAAGTAAAAGAAAAGAAAAGAAGTATCCATTATATATTTCATCACCACTGATTCTCATCAACAACACCGTGACGCAAATATCAAAAGCTCACCACTACCACCACCACTACCAAAAAAAATATAAAACAAAGAAAAGCGAAACTAAGAAGTGAGAGGCGAACGAGCTACTCTCTTTATGATCACTCCGTTTGCATGAAATAGCAGCCAAATAACTACCACGCCATACTATACTAATAGAAGAAATAATACATTGGATAATGTGGCCAAGTCTCAGACGTAAAACATGCGTTTGATCAGGGCTTGAATTGCTTTGATTATGTGTTTGCCATCTCAATCAGCACTGACCTAAGACTATATTTTTAACAGCAGTAAGAGTAATAAAACATCATAATCATCATCATCATCAGTAGTAGTAGCAGCAGCAGCAGCAGCAACAACAACAATAACAATAACAACAACAACGTCCACCACAGTCATATACTCCATTACACTCACATGCGTATACACAGTAAACATACACAAAACGCCCGATGCAGCCGATCGGCCTGATATAAATGATAGCTAAATTTTCCACAAATCACACGCTACAATATCTATTTTTATGTATATTTTTAAAAAGAAGAAAAAGATCTGAAGGTTGTGACGGAAATGTCTTTGTTCATAGGTCTGTCCAATTAGAGGTGACCTAGTGTTGGAAAAGAAAGAAAACGAAAATAATAAACTGCATATATATGAATATATATATATATATATATATATATATATATACCATCACCACCACCACCATGAAAACATCAACAACACTGTTCCATCCATCGTGCCTTATCAAATTTACCATACTCGTAAGCACCTCTAAAGCAGCAACCACTTCGATCATAAAACCATCGGTCCTAACACGTTTACCAATCAAACTCAACGTAATCAGCAGTCTTAATTGCACCACCATTAACACCTCCACCAACACTGCCACCACCAGCCCCGCCATCACCAGCACCACCACTACCAGGTGCCCCCAGCACCACCACCAGCCCCTCCACCAGCACCACCAGCCTCTCCACCACCACCACTACCACCACCACCACTACCACCAACACCACCACTCCCAGCACCAGCTCCAACACTAGCACCAGTACCACCACTAGCACAGTACCACCACCACTATCACCCCCAGCCCACCACCAATCGCTACCATCAAAATGTACAACAATGCAATTCACATAATTGCTATTTATATCCCAGCAACCATCAATGTCTCTAACAACACCATCCTCCTCAGTAGCACCACCACCACCATCACTATCACAGTTATCTCCACTATCACATCTGTATGGAGCGATGAGGGAGGTTTTTATGCAGTCATATACAAACAAGCAGACATCATCACAATCACCGTAACCATCACTGTTATACCTATATGCCCGCTACCATCATAGCCATTACCAAAGACCACTTAGAGGTGACAAAAGATATAAGTACATTAGCCACTATAAATAAGAAATAGGTCAGTAGAATTTGCTGCGCTCAGATTTTAGTTACCTAGTTACGGCAGTCACACCTGAGTCTTCACCTGTCATATGTGTGTGCGTCTGATAAGTGCACGTGCATCAGATGCATGCGTATCGATACCTGCACATATGTGCCAGGCCATATGTATATGTGAATGTATATGTGAATGTAAGTGAAAATGCTAGTGCTGAACACACACATAATATATATATATATCATATCTATAACTGTATACGTGTGTTCGTGTATTCATATGTGTATATTTATGCACATGTATCCATGTATGTATGTATCTTTCGCTATTTATTTATTTAATTATTTATTTATGTACATCTATATATGTTCAGGTGTGATAAAAATAATTTTACATTAATCTGTTCCGTTACTCTATACTTTTGTAGAGTACAAATTATCATTTTCTGCCAAGAATAATATAGACAGTGACTTCGAAGTGTTGGCCAGCTAGGTCATTGTCGGACTGCATTGCATTGAAGTTAATCTTGGCTTTATGTAGTCTTTGCTAAATTAGAATCTTCCTTGGTTTGAGGGTCCGAGAGGAATGGCAATTAGGTTTTAGGGTGGCTGGCGGTAGAAGGTTGTTCTGGAGATAACTTTATGAACTGAATTTGGATTTATGATATTGTTTAGAATGTATTCATGTATGTAGAACATTTTAAGCAGGTAGGTATGTTTGGGTGTGTTCCCTTCAGATATTGTCTTTTTGTGGTTCACAAAAAGGATGTAGGCATGTCTAGGATGTATCAATAGTTTTAGTTATATATATAAATGGAAGAGGGTCATATAGGTGGAGGCCTAAAATAATTTATTAAAAAATGCCCACATTTGAAACAGAATTGAATAAATATTTATAAAGAAGTAGCCCAAAAATTATGCCTACATAAAATACAAAGGTTAGAATTTCTATATATTAATAATATTGCTTATAGAACAACGAATCCCCAGAGAAAAACATACAGACCAACAATCATCTTGTGAACATCAAAGCACAAGGGAAATAAATTTCTATACTAAACATACTACGATATGCAAGACTAATAACCCTACCTTCCAAATACAAACAGGAAATGCCCTAAATAACAACAACAACAGCAAGTAAAGAAACTGTCCAGCTAAAACATACCACCTTCCTACAATATTTTCTGAACACTAAGGGTTCACAAGATAGCTGGCACATCCAAATACTAAGTTTTTAAATACTGGACTAAACTTTGAAACTTTGACCTTTACATTATCAAAACAAAGGAGTAAATCTTATAAAACTAAAAGTACTAACGTATCCTAGACCTACTTACATCCTTTTATTGGAACCACAAAAAGACAATATCTGAAGGGAACACACCTGAATATACACATTTACTTAGAAAGTTCTACATAATGATTAAATTCTAAACAATAACATAACTACAAATTTAATCAATGAAAAAATTCTCCAAAACACCTCTCAACCAAAATTAACCCTACAACCCAATTGCTACTCCACTCACATTCACGTTCCCAAAGAAGATTCTTAACTCAACAAAGGCTGTATAAAACCAAAATTAACTTCAATGCATCACAGTCCGACGACAGCTGGGCTGACCGAAAATTCGAAGTCATTGTCAATAATATTCTTGTTTAAGTACAATATATAATATATATATATATACACAAACACATCTGTATGTGCAGCACGTATGTACAGATGTATACACACGCATACTTATATAATAATGCATGCGTACATACAAGTCTCTCTCTCTCTCTCACTCTCTCTCTCTCTCTATATATATATATATATACAGAGAGAGAGAGAGAGAGAGAGAGACTATATATATATGTGTATGTATGTATGTATGTATATGTATATATATAAATATATATATGTGTGTGTGTGTATGTATGTATATATATAGGCGTGTGTATATGTGTGACTTTGCATATGTGCGTATAAACAAACCATTTCAGCGTATTTAATACACAGCTCCGGGTTAAATAGTATTTCTTTTGATTTCTTTAATATTTCCTGAAGCCTTCTGTTATTATCCATTAAAATCAAGAATGCACTATAGAAATCAACAGCAGTACTTGACTAATGTTTTACGAAGCTCGTTAGGTTGAAAGGCAAGGATAACCTCAGTGCGATTTGAACGTAGAATATAAAGAACCATAACATAAGACCGGAAGCACTTCTATCCCATTTACTGAGGATTCTGGTAACTGATGAATGCATAAGGAATATTTTTCAGCTCTGTATAGGAAGTCACACTGTCTCTATTGTCAGAAGATTTCGTCTGTATAGGTACATATACGTGTTTAAAATGCGTGTAGTTTAAAAATCATAATTAACATGATTGAGGGAAAAGAGCATATGCTTAGGAAAAGGTGTAGGTGCGTGTTCAAGATGTTTTCTTCTCAATCAAATGTTCATGGCTTTAGTTCCACTGCGTGTCAACTCGGGAAAGTCTCCGCTACTATAACCCTGGCCGAGAAATACCTATTTCTTTACTACCCACAAGGGGCTAAACACAGAGGGGACAAACAAGGAAAGACAAACAGATTAAGTCGATTACATCGACCCCAGTGCGTAACTGGTACTTAATTTATCGACCCCGAAAGGATGAAAGGCAAAGTCGACCACGGCGGAATTTGAACTCAGAATGTAACGGCAGACGAGATACGGCTACGCATTTCGCCCGGCGTGCTGGCCGAAAAATACCATTTGAGTGATATACTAGACTGAAACTGGTTCCATACATAATTACACACACACACACACACACACACACACACACACACACGGACACGGACACACACACACGGACACACACATATATGTATGTATGCATATATACGTACATACATTTTGAATTATCAGAAGCTCTAATAAATTAAACATTACTCAATGTATGTGTTTTGTTTATGCGCTTATTAGCTACGGGATTGCTTGTTAAAGTGTTAAGAAACTTGGCATCTTAAAGGGATTTCCCCTGACGCAATCCCACAGGTAATAAGCGCGTGAACAAAACACATACATTAAGTATGTGTTATTTGTAATGTTTAATTTATTAGACCTGCTTATAATTCAAAATTATATATATATATATATATATATATATATATATATCTATATATATATATATATATATATATATATATAGCAAGTTATAGAATCTCAAGTAGAGATAGAGTAGTAACGTATACTAAACAGTAAAGTGAGTAGCTACATCAAAGTGGCAGATGAATGTTACTACTAGTTTAACCCCAGGCGGATTCTCCGCCAGCTGGTTTTCGTGTGTGGTATCATACATATATAATTATATATATATAACATACATATATGTGTATGTGAGTGTGTACGTATGTAAGTGTGCGTATGCATGTCTGTATATATATATATATATATATATATATATATGTATATATGTATATTATTATATGTATATATGTATATATATATGTATGTATATATATATATATGTTAATAAAATAGAACATATGCATATATATAAACATATATGTACGTACCTACCTCTACATGTACATATACACGCATATATGTGTACAGGACACCAAAAAGACGTCGAACACATAGAGAGACGAAACACATAGACACAAACCAAGGAACAAGACAAGCAAAAAAAAAAAAAAGAAAGAGATATATATGTGAGTGTAAACGTGTGTGTAGTTGACTCCCACCGCTTGTAATAGGTGTTGTTTACACCCTCGACACTCAGTATTTCGGCAAAAGCCTCGATAGAATAAACATCAGATTAAAAGTAATTACTAGTGGCGATTTATCCGACTTCTTCAAGGCTGTATACCGTGATGGCCGCAGCCCAATGACTGATGCAATTAAAAGAATACAAAAATACATAAGGTGTGGTCTTAATGTATATTTCAGTGAGTTGAAATCTTCGACTCGTCGAAAATATCCATACATTCCATAGAGAAAGTCTCCAACTTCCAATAATTAAATCTAAAAACAGCCAGCAAGGTAGATAACGCTAATAATTTGTTGTTTTTTTTTTGAAAATATTGATAATGTCGCATGGGATGGAATCTGGATTTTATCTTCAAACTGCGTGGATAATGAATATCAATTTAATTGTAGCTTGGCTAACGTTTGCACAAATCAGTAAATCTTTCATTTACAGATTTCTATAATAGGATGAGCATTTTTTCTTTGCTCAGAAAGACCGGGCTACCTTTAACTGAGGAGACCAAACCAGGTTGAAACACCCTATCTGTCGAGCCACCGTCATTCTGAGGGAAGCCCTGTGTTTTATCAGTACAAAATTCTTTATGAACGATTTCTCTAGAACAACATGTCATAGTTAATGCCCTTCTACGTTTGTATTCTCTTTATAACTGTTGTACAGATTGTATTATAATCTAGGGTTGTTTCAAGCGCGATTTATTAATTTAAAGGCGTTTTAAAACTCACTACCGTTAATGAACAGTGAGAAGTTAGTCAGGAATATGAAATTTCAGCTGTCCTAGTTTAATAAGTGAACAGTGATATCCGTCAATCTATCTATCTATCTATCTATCTATCTATCTATCTATCTATCTATCTATCTATCTATCTATCTATCTATCTATCTATCTATCTATCTATCTATCTATCTATCTATCTATCTATCCATACATACATACAAGCATATATATATATGCATATATTTATTTACACGCACACACATACATATATATGTATACTTATATACATATAGACGTATGCAAATACAAACATATGCACTCACTCTCTCTTTCTCTCACTTCCCCTCTCTCTCTCTCACGCACATATTTATATATGTATTTGTAATAAACTGGAAGAAAGACAAGTAACTCTGACTTTTGCTGGGGTTTCAAGATCGATGATGAGATCGATGCAGTTAATATTTCCTTTCTACTGCTGCAGATCAACATCTGTAGGAAAAGTAAAAGAAAAATAAACGGGTTGAAAGAAAATTCTAGGGGGACGATGTTCGGGGTAGAAAGGAATAGAAGTAGTTATGAATGCCAGAACTGAGCGGTGGGCTAGAATAACGCTTGTGTTTGCTTTTATAATGTTTTATTTTTTTAATTTTTAATGCGTATGTATGTGCAACATTGTTTTCATATAGATATATAACACTGCTTTTTGCACTTCACTTGTTTAAAAAAGTACAGCTGAAATTTCATATACCACACACTCACACACACAAACACACACACAGACACGCAGACACACATTATTTATATTTTTTATTCGTTTAGTTGTTTCAGTCATTTGACTGCGGCCATGCTGAACATCGCATTGAAGGGTTTTCAGCCGAACAAATCAACCCTAGGACTTATTTCTTAAGTCAAGCACTTTCCTATTGTCCTTTTTGCCGAACAACTAAGTTACAGGGACGTGAAAACACCACCAACGGTCGCCAAGTGTTGAAGTGGTGATGGGGAGGATAAGCACAGACTCACACACACATTTGTATATATATACATATACATACATACATACATGCATATATATATATATATATATATATATATATATATATATAATATATATATATATATATATACAAGCACTATGACCCGGCAACGCTGGGTCATAGTGCTAGTGCATGAATATACAGCTGCGTGCGTACGCACATACACGCGCGTCCTGTCCAAATCTCCGACCAATCACATACAGCTAGCTGGAATTCAATTGGCGTATCAAGTTTCGGGCATTTTGATTGGGTTTTGGATAGAAAATTCACAAAAATGTCACTTCTATTGATTTTTTAATGGCTTTGCGAGGTGAATGGGGAAATGTAAAGATGTGCACGACCACCCTTGGACGGTTTTAAATGACCATAGAAAGTGCGAGCCCTCTAACTGAAAAATTCTGGATTTGTATTAAGGATACACACACACACACACAGACAGATATTTTACCGTTTATATATATATATATATATATATATATATATATATATATATATATATATTATATATATATATATATATATATATATATATAAGTATATATATATATAGGCATACACATATGCGTATGTGGGCACAGGACGTCACGGAACGTAGACAACATTAATAACGACAGACCCTTCATCAGTTGTGGGCTGTTTTTCTAATCCGTATTTTGAGCAATTCAACGACAAGATATGCCTTCGATAAAACAGTTGCTCCCGTAAAACAAATTAAATAAAATTTGGGACTTTGCGGAGGGTCAAAATTGGTAACAAAAATAGGACAGTGAAAACAAACAGGAAGGGCTGCTAAGCCTAAACGAGGTCAGGTGGCGAACACGGAGAAAAAAGCGTGGACAGGAGACAGACAAGAACGCGTCTGACTCCTCCAGCTGCAATGGAAAGAAAGAAACACAAGTTAGAAAAAGAAAGATGGTCACGTGGAAGCCATGAGTGAAAAGGAGGAAGAATGAGGGAGGGAGAATGGCAGACAGAGAACTGTGAAAGGGAGAGGAAAAGATTTGGTGAAAGTATGAGAGAAAAAATGAGAGGGGAAAAAGGAGAGGGAAAAGAATAGAAGAAAGGAAGATATATATAAATATATATATCTACATATGTTACTTGCCGAGGCTGGAGGTAAGGACAGAGCCCATGACTTTCGTAATTTCACCGATAACGCTGTGGTTGATGCTGTTATTGTTCTACTTAAACTGTACGACAACCATTCGGAGGGACTGTGTTCCAGTTTGTTGGTATTCTGAATCGGAATGACTGAGAGTAGCATTTAGTGCCAGGTTCATGTAGTGTTGGACACTACATGAGTGCTGAGAGAAAAGAAGAGTAAATCTGGAGGGACTGAGTAGAGATGTCAATGGAATATCCAACTCTAGGGAACAGAAGACAACATAGTAAGGTTACGAAAGACGAGAGGAGACAGTAAGTCCGTTGACCTCAGAGAGAAAGAGAGAGAGAGAGAGAGAGAGAGAGAGAGAGAGAGTGAAAGAGAAAGAGGGACATATGTTTAGTACAACCCCCACAACAGCTGCAGCAGTGGCGAAGACGACGACCACCACCACTACCGCCAACACCACCACCACCACCACTACCACCACCACCACCAATACAACCACCATCATCGTGACTACTACTACTACTACTACTACCACCACCACCACCATGCATACACACACGTGTGTGTGTGATTGTGTGTATCGTACTTATACATACAAATTTGACACATACATCCAAAATATTTCCAGTGAAGTCTATATTCTATAAAGCACTATCAAAATGGTAGTTTTCAAGCTGAAGCAAATTCGTAGAATCAGCAACGATATTCACACAAGACAAGATAATATGGTTTGATCCACCATACAGAATAATTGTAGTTCAAACGTAGCACAAGAATTCCTAAGCGTGTTAAATACCCGTTTCCTCGTGGCTCATAGTTACTGAAAGCCTTTGATATAAATTCTGTTATTGTACACACCTATTCCCATATAAAACAAGTTGATAATCTTTGATAGCTTTATCGAAATGATATGTTTGGCTTTGTTTTCCATGCATAAAATAGCACAGTGTAAGCAAATATTGTATTTCGATAATTCATAGTTATTATATTAAGAATTATTCTTTTAAAAAGTGGCCACGACAACCTCCCAAAGGAGGTTGCAGAGATATTTTTCAAACCTGACAATTTTCCATTACTTTCAATTGCCTTAACAGACAATTAAGAGTATATAGTAGGACTAGATGATAAGCTTGCTTTAAGATCCATCCTATTAGACATTTTTGTTTGTTTTTGATGTTATTTACCAAAGTGGAAATCAAAGATGTGCTGCTTAAGTCTGTGAATGATATATTACAGGGTTTAGTGTATTAGTTTTTAGAACTAAAACCTAGACAAACCATGGAGAAGCTCTGGTCCCTATTATTATTTCTGCCTAGAGAAAAAAAAACCTTTTACCGAGTAAAGTCGACTAGAAGTCGTAATAGCCGTGCAAGTTTTGTCAGAACCCTTAGAAATATTGGAAATAATGTATGAGCAATTAATTAGGCCACGAACTGAATGTCTAAGTAAAGAACATTTTTATTTAATCTCTCCGCTTTTTGTAGAAAGACATAAAGCTTTGTCCAAGTTACAAAGGTACACAAATATCAACCGTTCTTGAAATGATAACTATTGTCACTAAGCGTAACATAACAAATAGTGAAACCTCTAATTACATTTTTTACAGTCGAAGACGCTATAGAAATTACAGAAGAACTAGAATTAATAGGCAATTTCATATTAATAGCAAAAGAGGTGGGAATGAAAATTTCTTTGCATCCTGAATCAATTAAAGTGTTAACATCTTTGTTACTTATTATAGCTGTAACAATTAACTTTTTAGTAGAATCTGAAAGAAGTGCAAATATTGTTTAAAAAAACGGCGCTTGAAGACTTGTTATCATTACTATTATTATTATTATTGTTGTTGTCTTTGTTGTCGTTATTTTTGTGGTTGTTTTTGTTGTTGTTATTATTATTATATCGGTATATCTTTCAGTGGCGACCCCTTTTTTTTTTTTCAAAAATAAATCACAAAGCAATTCATTAGCAAGGCAACTCTTTATTAATCTCATCGACTCAAAAATAAAAGAAACTATGATCCTTTCAAATAGCAATCAGAAAATTAGAATAATTACGCACACGCACGAACACACACGTACACACACATATGTGTGCACACAAACGTACACACATTGGTATTATGTAGAAGGACTAAGCTATTAATATATTCAGCAAAGTTATTACATAATTTTCATAGATGTTTCTAGAAATATAACGTATTACCGAGAATTTCTTATTTGCTTTCCTCGACATCACTTAAAATATTTTGAGTAATTGAAATGAGAAAACTTGCAAATCAGGAGTAATATCAAAAAGTGTGAGCTGAAAAAATTTATCCATTATTTCATATTTGCATCACATCTATTTCAATCCATTTATATTCCTTTACACATACGCATGCTATATTATCAGCTGACAATATGGAAACAAAGCGGGATGACCCTCCAGGTTAACGATGCAACTTCTTCTAACTTGCCTTCTTTTACCTTTCCATTCCAGAGTATCGGTAGTTGTAAGAATAGTAATTGTAATAGTAGCAACAGAACCTGTAACAGTTATGGTAATGAGGTAGCATAGCCACCTTGCACGAACCCATTGGAAAGTCAAAGGAATCGCGGAATAAATTGCAATGCAATACGTTCAAATGTTTTATTTAATGATTCGAGTCTGCTATCATTCCTGTTCTTGTCCTTATCCTGGAATAAATGCATTTGTAGAGAAGATATACTTCCAACAATTTAATTTAAAGATTTAAACCTGCTGCCATTCCTGCGCTCGATTTCATTTGAATGTTGAGCCGGACTATATGCACGGAGAATGACACTACAGAGGATTGATAAAAACATTTCCAAAGAGAACACCTTCAAAGGGCTAACCTTGTCATATTCTGTATCACGCTGAATCTCCTTGAGAACTACATTGAGGGTATGAGTGTCTGTGGAGTGCTCAGCCACTTACACGTTAATTTCACGTTGATCGAATCAGTGCTATAGAATCAAGAGCAGTTCTTGTAGCAGGAGTAGGTACAGCAACAACTATGGCAGCAGCAACAACTGTGGAGGCGCAATGGCCCAGTGGTTAGGGCAGTGGACTCGCGGTCGTAAGAAATTAATGTATTTTGTGTGATATTATTTATCGGCACTGTTTCGCTCTATCTAACGTTTCTATACTCCAACCTACCTCTTTTCTTTTGCATAGCCTTCTCTACGTAAACATGTGATAATTATTGTGATAATTATTATATCTGTATTAAGTAATTTTAACTGGAATAGACGTGGAGACTGAAGTTGAAAGAGGTAGGAGGAAGAACGAGGAGACAATTATGAAACCACCGCAATAAATTAGTTCTTTGCAGGTCTTTAAGGTAGATCCCACACGTCCTTTCACTCATGTAATTTCCATCATAGCAGGTACTATATGAGTGTAAACTAGAAGCAATGATAGAATACAATGTCGCTTCAGTTACATCCGTGCCGTCAAGGCAAACTGATACCAAACTGATCGGAGCTACGCGTTATCATCATCAGTATAATCAGCACAATCATCTATAGCACCAGAGTGAAGGCGTGTGGCTTAGTGGTTAAGATATTTGTCTCACGATCGTAAGGTTATGAATTCAATTATCGGCGACACGTTGTGTCCTTGAGCAAGACACTTTATTTCACGTTGCTCCAATCCACTCGGCTGGCAAAAATGAGTAGTACTTGTATTTCAAAGGGCTAACCTTGTCACATTCTGTGTCACGCTGAATTTCCTTGAGAACTGCACTAAGGGTATGCGCATCTGTGGAGTGCTCAGCCACTTACACGTTAATTTCACGTTGATCGAATCACTTGAAATGCTCGTCATCGTAATCGAAAGAATGCTAAAGAATCAAGAGCAGTTCTAGTAGCAGGAGTAGTTACAGTAACAACTGTGGCAGCAGCAACAACAACTACAACTACAACAACAGTGGCAACTACAACTTTACCAACAACTGCAGCACTACAAGTTGTACTGCATTGACTAGTAAATTGAAAATACGTTGCGTGTCGGACAAAATGTTTAGTAGCATTGCTTCCAGTTCTTTCCGTTCTTATTTCAAATCCTACCGTGGTCAAATTTTCCTTTTATCATTTCGGGGTCGATAAAACAAATAGAAGAGCTGATGTAATTGGCTATCACCCACCTCATAAATTCCTAACCTTGTGCCAAAATTTCAAAGAATTATGTCTTCCTGTAGATCAACATTCCTCATTTATATTACTTTTAAAAGGGAGATATATTTCAACTTTAAAATAAAACCAATCTCATTAGCAATCTTATTTATTTTTAGAGGGGCGGGATGTTTCTGTATTATAATCAGTCAATCAATCAATCGATATTAGGGATAAAATAATGGGTATAAACGAGTCTAATTAAAATCAATTTACATTAGCGATATTTTACTTCAAGATAGACAAAGCACAATAGAATTATTAGTGCTACTGATTTATGAGAAATATAATTGATATATTTTGTAAATATTTAAATTATACTATAGTGTTTCACTAGATTTTGTTTATATTTAAATATCACATAGTGTAGTTTAAATAGATTTGAAAACTTCACTACCGTATTTAGTATATTTGACGTTTATTTAAAGACACTAACGAGTATCAATATATATTGCAGATATTTAAAATTGTTATTGCAAATCAATAGGTTGAGTATATTTTAAAGTTTCTTTTGCGTATTGAAATTTTTGTTTGTATATATTTAAGGAAATTAAATGATTACAATAAATTCTGTAGGCATTTAAGTTCGTTTAGCGCCAGAATCGATATATCAATAGATTTACTATTTGAATATATATATATATATATATATATATATATATATATATATATATATATCATAAAGTTCTAAGTTCAAATCCTTCAAAAACTGAATTTATCACTCCTGTCGATATTGGAGCCGATAATATATATATATATATATATATATATATATATATATGTGTATATATATACAGCCACACACACATATATATGTATATATATATATATATATATGTATGTCAAAGCGCCCTTAATCCTATATTAGAAATCAATATATTGTAAGTTATTATACTATATTTTACACATGAATATAAAGTTATTAATCTCAAATCTTGGCACAAGAGCAGCAATTTCGAGGTAAGAGCTAGGTAGGCCGATTACATTGACCCTAGTCCTCAACTGGTACTTGTTTTATAGTTTTCTTTTTCGCTATTTCCTTTCAGAGATGGATAAGTCGGAAATCCGTAGTTTTGAAATATGAGTTCTTTCTTGGAAACACAGCATCACAGAGAGCTCGGAATATCAATGGTGTATTTCATTTTAATGTTATTGCTCAGCAGACTGTATCAAATTGGTTTGCAAAATTTCGATCTGGTAACTTTGACCTCACAAATGAGCAACGTGATCGATCAGAAACAAAAGTGGATAATGACGAACTGAAAGCCACCGTCAAGTCAGTTCCATCTCTAAGTGCCCGTGAATTATCGTTGTTGTTTGGTGTTAGCAAGCAAACAATATTGGCTCACCTAGTTCAAATCGGTAAAGTGAAAAAGTTGGATAAGTGGGTTCCACATGAACTCAATGAAAATCAGAAACAGCAACGTCTGGAAGCCTGTATTATAATACTTTCTCGTCACAAAAATGAATAATTTTTTGATCGAATTGTTACATATGATGAGAAATGGATCCAATACAACAACCGTAAATGTTCAGCACAATGGTTGAACAACGACGCAAAACATAGTTCAAAAATCAAAATTCATTAAAAAGAGATGATAGTGTGTGTTTGGTGGTCTGGTGCAGGTGTTATCCATTATGATTTCGTTAAGCCTGGCTCATCAATCACGGCCGGAGTATACTGCAGCCAACTGGACCAAATGGTGCAAAAACTTACTAAAAATAACGGCTTAGAGTAGTCAACAGATCCACTCCTATTTCATTGCAAGACAACGCCAGACCACACATCGCAAAAATGACATTGGCGAAACTACATCCTCCACCATACTCACCTGAGCTTGCCCCACTGACTACCACTTCTTCCAGAATTTGGATAACTTTTTAATAGGATAAAAATTTTATTCCGACGAGGCTGTAAAACAGCCCTTCCGAGATTTTATTGACTCTAGATTGCCAGGCTTTTAAAGCTCCGGGCTGGACAAGCTACCGCTGAAATGGAAAGATTGTATTGACAATATGGGTGCATACTTTGATGAATAAAACTATTCCTTGTATTTATAAAATATTAAAAAAACTTTAAATTTTCTACAAATTTCATACTTGACGGAAAACTACAACTGCTACTACTACTACTACTACTACTACTACTACTACTACTACTACTACTACTACTACTACTACTACTACTACTGCTGCTGCTGCTGCTACTACTACCACAACTACTGCTCAAACAGTCATTGCTTACATTATTCCCTTGCGTAGCGCTAACATCCTCGACAGCTACAACATAACCAGCATTAGTGTCCGTTATAGGGACTCCGGCAGCACCACACTAACTCCACGCCCCTGCCATAACCAACAGCAGCACCAAAAGCAACAACTGCAACAACAATCCCATCCGTATCACCACACCATCGTAAACCCCTCCAGTACCATCACTGCCACCACCACCACCACCACCACCACCAACACCACCAACACCACTACCAATACCGACACAACCACATTCTCCTCTCATTCACAGCCGCTCACACCATCACCACCAATGCCTCCACGAATATTTCCTGTGTCAATGTGACCACTACCGCAAGATACCAAAAACCGCGACTGCAACCACTGCTGCCACGATAAGAATCGCAGCAATGAGCTTCAACCCCTAAATTAATACCGCGAAAGCAACCAAAAGCTCTATCGCCCCCATCGCCCTCACCATCACCGCTATCATTATCTGTAACAATACTATGAACATCATCAGCACCATCATTATCACTACCAGCAATAACAACCACAATATGGAACCTCTCATTGTTATATATCTTGCACTTGTTGCCACCAATGAATATTAAATTTGTTTGATGTGTACTCGACGTGTTTGCCTTATAATATGCACTATCAGACCTTGCACATCGCCTTTCATGTGTTAAGTTGTAGCTTTATACCTCACAAATACTGCACATTTATTAGCTTGTTGAGATTGCAGTGCAAGGTGCATGTTGCAGCAGTATTTGCATTGCTAATGCAAGAAATATGTATCTACCTATGCGTGTGTGTTTGTATGTACACCTGAATGTGTGTATGTGTATGTATACATACATACACACACACACACACATATATATATATATAAATATGCATATATACACACACCCATTCACATACATATACGTTTATACATACATACATACACACGCAGGCACACACACATATATAAATACATATATATACATACATATACATACATATATATGTGCATGCATAAACATATATATTTATGCAAATGCATATATGCACATACGTAGATATCTTATGCATATGCATGTCTATATTTACGTATATGTTTTTATAAATGTGAGTGTATGTTTGTGTGTCTGTGTGTATATCCTTGTGTGTTTTTACGTGTGCTTAAATTCGTATGGACGAGTGTATTTCACCCACCTTGCATGCATTTGAATAGGGATAGTTGAGTATAACGTGGATGTATGCACTACTTAAGAAATATATTGAAATGCACTGTATATGCATATATTCACACACACATATGCTGATAAACAAGTGCGAACGTGCTATCTTAAACAAAGCGCATTCGCATCGGATTTTATATATGAGGATGAAGTAGAGAACGCAAGGGAAATGGTTCTACTTTAATAGGACAGAACTAAGACAAAAGTAATTCCTGTTGGGACTATTTTGTATTTTTCGTTTGTGCATGGAATATAAGACCATATTTTCAAAGCAACTTCTAAGACAGTAGTTTAGTAATTTGAGGGAGATTTGACTGCCTCCCCGCCAGTGTCAGATACTGTGTAAGTGGTATCTCTTGATGCCCCATATTTATAAACTCACTGATAACATTTATATGTGATCTGAGGGTGATTATCTTACAGATGTAAAGCTATCGAAAATTAAGTTGTGATAAGAGGGAGATAGCGCTACTTTGTCGAAGGATGATGACATAAAGGCTTACTCCTCGATCAAATGTTGCTTGTATAATTGCAGTATTTAGGGTTTAGATGTTCTGTAAGAGTACATAGCATTAAATATTTTCCACTTTATCTGTTTTTAGTTATATGTTGTGGTTTGTGGTTTTGTGTAGTTTTTGTGTGTGCATGTATATGTTCGTGCATATGTGTAAGATATTAAATTTTAGTCGTATGTATGTATGTATGTATGTATGTATGTATGTATGTATGTATGTATGTATGTATGTTTGTATGTATGTATGTATGTATGTATGAATGTGTGTTTGTAAACAAACACGTGCAAACACACGTAATTTCATTAAAATTGTCTAGGAATTCTTGCCAGTGCTTCTTCATGTCAGAATAAAAAGACCAGCTTCCATAATTTAGAAATCACTCCTAATAAGATCACTGAAATCATATAGCTATACACTCGTAGTGTGACCACATTTTCTTAGATGTTATGCCTATAAAAGGCCCTTAACGTTACGTATATAACAGCAACAACGATGACAACGATGATGATGATAACAACAACAACAACAACAATAATAATAAAAATAATAATTATAATAATAATAATTGACATGAGTATTCCTTGCGATCATAATATAGCGTTGAAAGAATTTGACAAGATTAGTAAATATAAAGACGTAGTAGTGGCGGAGCATCATAGCCATGTGTCGAGAGGAATTCTTTGGGGTACGGATAATTCAAATTTGGAAACATGGGTGTTTCGTTCAAGGGAAGGAAAGAGAGAGAGGACATTACTTTCCTTATATAAATTATTAACAATTTTAATTTCGATGTATTTCGCACACCTGTCTTGCGTTTGTATTTTTATGGCAAAGGTAAGAGATTCTTAATATTTCAGTGTCAAACTTTAGAATTTGTCTACGTTTATTGCTTTAAATATAGGTCTGACCCAATAGACTCATTCAATGAGTAAAATAACAGTTATTATGATTATAAATTAGTATAATAGTTTTTTTTAGAATTAATGCGTTATTGGTATCAAGTACACAACGTTGATTTTCCGTGTTTTCGACTACTTCTTAAAATTTATATCTTTAGAAAGTCTTATCATTCCTTTTCTTTTTGTTTGTTTCAAAAAGCATTAAATTATATATTTGGCGGATGGCGAACTTTCCGAATAGGTCCCTTATATGAATCGGAATTTCTTTGATTTTGCTTCGGTATTTTTCCACATTTCATAAATATCCCACGTTTCAAAATACATCACAAGGGGACTTTCTTCAAAATAAAACTTTTTAATCCATATTTTTAAAGCGTCTACCCACCCCACCTCATCGTACTTTTGGAGTAGAAACCACGCAGCTATTTTCCTTTCTATTAATTTTCGTCATGTAGTAATCTACATTTTGAAACACTTGTAATTTGTATTTTTCTACAGAAAATTGTTTTTAGAAAAAAGTATGCATAAACAGGAATTTATCGCTTTTATTAATTTTAATCTTGAATAAAGTGGTGGAAATACGAAATAGGTTTTTTTTTCATATGTTTCAAAATGTGGAATGATATAACATTTAAAATATATATTGTAGAACATATACAGAACAACCAAATTTAGCTCACAGTCAGATGAGTCATCTTTCTCTAGCAAAGAGACATGTCTGGCAGACTTTAAGAATATTTAATCTTGCAATTAATACCAGTCAGGGCGATTCTTAGATAAAGAAGAATAACAGAGGAAGAACTGGTTCCACAATAAAATTATATTAAGCTGAGGCCAAAGTTGAAAAAAATATATATCAGGAATTTTTACTGTAAAAAAACACTTCTGGTTCTGACTGCTACTATGCACTGTGAAACCAAGTCAAGATGTACTTTATTGCCTTCCCAACGTCATATTCAGTAGAGCGGGGCTTCACAACAGCTGCTTTCTAAGCTAAGTAAAACTAGTCTGAAAATTATTGAACGCAGGGATGTAAGACTACTTTTTAGTGTTTTTCAGACTGATGTTGGGGAGCTGATATCTGCACACGAAGTATATCCATCGCAGTAAAAATATGAAAACAACGTAGATACAGGTGAGGTGTAAATTTGTTCCTTCATATTGTAAAAACAACAAAATATTGCGTTAACTATGTGAAATACAGTTGTTTTGATATCGCAGTAGTATTGAGGGGTAGCAGGGCATGTGGCCTGGGAGTCAAGACGGAGGCAGTTCGAAAACTTTGTGAACCATCGTTCTAAAGAATATATATGTATATATATATATATATATATATTGCGTTCTAACTGGTTATTAGTATCGTTGTGCCCAAAAAGTAATAATATATAATATATTGTAATATATATTTATGTATGTGTGTGTGCATCTATACTTACACACACACACACACACACGCACGCACACACACACACACACACACACACACACACACCACACACACACACACACACACACACACACACACACGTATGTGTGTGTATATATGTGCGTGCGGCAGCGTGAACGTATATGCATTTATGTTTCTTAATATGGTTAGTGTCTGTTTGTCTCGTTCTTCTTAGCAGAGTTGTAAAAGGTCAATAGCTAAATCAGAGTGTCCTACTACCGGATGTAGCAGAGAACTTATTTATGTTCCACCCATTAATATATGGAGTGCTATCCTTAGAGTAACAATGTAAGGAGCTTCATACATAATTATTTTTCTCTAGTAATTTTTCTTTTCTGATATTTATACTTATTTTTCTGGAACATAGCCAGATATTGCTGGTCATTAGTGAAAGCTAAGACCAAAAATTCTTTGTCGAAAAGGGAAAATGGTGTGTATATATGTTTTTTTAATATCCTTGAATTTTGTAGAAGTGAAATATTAATTATGTCGTCTCAAATAATTATCTGGTCACTAAGTGATTAATTCTACTTTTTTTTTGTTTTAATTTTTATATTTTTTCTTGTGGTTGTCGGTTTCTACCTGAATAACAATTATCAGTTAGTAAATCAGTGTCTTTGGTGTATCACACAAAGCTATGCTGATACTTAGATAGGTTTCGGCCATGACTGACTCAGGCCATAAAAATATATCGTCTACATATCATTAACTGTGTCCATCCTGTGCAGATGACGTAAGTGGAATGTGAAAAAAACACCAAAACTAAAGAAAGAAACGGAGAACCATAAGACTGAATGTTTAGTTATATTTTGTTTCGTTTCTCCAGACGGCAATGAGTTCAACCCTGTCGTTTGGTTGATTGTGTTTTTTAAGGCCTTCATGTGCATAAAATAAACATTAATCATATACTGTGGTACATTCAATCGATTATACTACTCTTAACTGAAAATATTTGGGTATCTTGCCAATATGAAAAATCTCTGGTTTACGTTATTAAATGAAAGAGCTATAAATATTGCTTTCTAACAGAGATACACAACCAAACATTTAGGAGTGGATACAGTCGATTATATCGATCAGCATACTTGACTTAAACTTGTATTATCGACCCCAGATGGAAGAATATTACATTCCACTTTTCTACTTCAACAGCTGCTTTATCCGTTGTTTACTTTTCAACACGTGTGTCAATTTTGATAGGTGGTCTTTTGATTTGAACTTACTGTTGATGTCGCTTATTTCGCTCTTGGTTATAGTTGATAGTATTCTTCTGGAATTTCATAGCAGTTTAACTTAATTTTTTAAATGTGTTTGTATTTAATTTTGCTTTCGAATTTGAAATTTAAATCGATTAAAATAAATATTTTCCTAAACTAAAATCAATGACTAGTTAGAATCAGAAATTTAAATTGGATCTCCTGTAAAAAATCAATTAATATACTTTTTGTCTGCCCCACTTAAAATTTTATTCCATGAAAATATCCAGTGAAATACATCTGAAATTTGACCCCAACGCCAAGTTAATAAAATTGAAAATAAAAATAGAATAAGAAACATAAAATTGTTTGCTTGCTTCATTGATATCTTAAGAACGTTTTGTTTCAACACTGGCTTGAGTGTGATTGTCATAAATTTACAAATTGTTATATACGGATTATTTAAGTGGTTATTTTCTGCTGCCGTGGTTTTTCACTAAAGCAACTCAAATGTAAAATAAGAATATTACATATGATTGCAAAAGAAAAGAAAAAAAAAAGAGGATAAAAAAAGAAAATGATCGCAAATATATTTTTTTTAAATACAAATATTGAAATCTTTTAAAACAACTCTAATCTGAGGAAAATAAACAGCAAATATGTACACGAATAAATGAAGGAATCGAGAGAACAAGGCAACAAGAAAACTAAATTCATAAACTAAAATATAAGCAAATAAAATACTGGAAAAATTTCCCTTAATTTCAAAGCTCATTTCTCAAACCTGAGGTTAATTTCTAATATAATTTTCTTTCTTTTCGTTGTTAGTTAACAGATGTGTTCATGAATATTTCCAGTTAATTCCTTATGGGGAACCTCGTGTTCTGCCAAGTCGAGTATCAACTAGCCTGGATTTTCGATTTAAACAAATCATATTTATTACCTGCAATGAAATTCTCTTCCCCGCTTCGGGGCTCCATATTGTTTTTCCATCCATTTTTGTTTACCGTCCATTTTGATTCGCCGCCATATTTCATGCGCCTATTTTCTAATTTTCCAGTTTATTTTTTTTACGTTTTTGGCTTTACATATACATTGTACGAATAATTGTACATGCGTTTATGTGTGTACGTACATGTGTATGAGTTTAAACATATTGAGAATAATTATTTTTTATTCACTGATACGTTTGATTGACTTTAACATTTCGCTATTTTGCTTTAAACTTTCTATTTTGTGGCACATAATTACAAGAACGCACACACGCACACAGCCACATGCACATATGTATCTGTGTGTGTTGTGTTTATGAGTGAGTGGGTGTGTGAACAAGTGTGTGGTTAAAAATATTCCATCACTTTGTCCATTTTTCCAATATAATGTAGCACTTAAATTTTTGCTAGATTTGCTATTCGTGTATTTGTTATAATTTGTGACTGGAATGTGTGTATGGACCTTTGTGCGTATACATTCTTGTGTATGTTTAATATCATACATGTGTGTCTCTTCCTGTATCTGCCATTATTATAGTTTTAAAGTATTTATTTATTGTAGTTAACAGTCTGAATCAAATAGGTAGGCACCTAGCAAGATGAAGCAAATTCCTATTTGACTCCATTGACAACTTGTATATGCAGATTATACCATTTCGAATTTTCCTACATACGTATATAATGAGCATTTGTAGGTACACAAATCGGTTATTTATATATCATTAGTTTGTTTATTAGTTTATTTCCACACGGAAAGACGCAGATGTAGATGCATATCGCAAACCTAATACTCCATCAAAAACATCATACACCTAGAAGATAACAACTGTAGAAAAAAAATGAACAAAATAAGCTAGAAAATTATAGCAACAGCCTTTGTTAGAACAGAACTTACACTAATGAGAAGCATTCAAGGACTGTAGCCGGTGTATATTTCTGGGCAGGGTAATAGTTTATTCGTTTACATTTAGTGCTCTGTTTATTTCATAAACAGAAAACAATAACTCGTGAAGCCGACCCGGGTCGGATTTAAATTTCGACCGTAATGAAATCCAAATAAATAAAGTAAAATAAAAACGATCGAGACAGTTTCTATCTGATCGCACAGGCTGCAAGAAATAACAACCGAATATCTCATAAGTCACTTCCAGTCACTTTGAAAAAACACGTTGGATAATATAGTCCTGCATACAGGAAAAAAAGCGGAGAATGGTCATGGCTAGGATACATTTCAGTCATAGTTGATATAGAAATATACAACCACCTCAACTATAGAAAATGGGAACATCTAGGAAATCAAAAATAACATAGCATTACAAAATAATCACAACAATGGAAACCAGAACAAGGATGACAAGAGCAACAGGTATTGCACAACAATAATGGCACAGGTCAAATACAAGAATAAGAATAATATAGCAGTTCGAATAAGAACAAGAACAACTACAACAACAGGCACAGCAACCACAACAGCCACAGTACTAAGATAACACGAGCGTAAGAAAAAATCTAACAGGTGTATGTTACGAACAGCATTCAAAGTGAAACAAAAACATGAATATCAATAAAGCAAACAAAGGTATCAGTTACATGACAACAACAGTAACAGAAAGATCAGCAAAAACAACAGCAATCAACTGACAATAACAATAAAATGATATAATAAACAAAACAATAAACAAACAGTCAGAAACAAAATAATTATTAATGACATCAAAAAGGTATTTTAAAAATTGAATAAAAAGTTATTTAGACAACGAAACAGCAAAAATAAGGTGCGGAGAAAGAGATTAAAAACCAAGGAAAACCATAACAGATTGAAAAATATGACACTAAGACAAATGCAACATTGATCTCAAAAAATTACAGAATGTCAATTCTGGCCATAATTTTCCCTGTGATTGCATATCTAACTTTTTTGTACGCATGAGCGTATGCGTAAATGCGTGTGTATATTCTGTTTAAATGAGTATTCACACAAACGCCCACGCGCACACACACCTTTTCTCACTTTATTTCTCCCTGTCGTAATGTACCGTTCTCTTCATTGGATTCTGCTTTATCTTGGGCGCGCGTGTTTGTGTGTATGTGTCTATGTGTGTGTGTGTGTGTGCGTGTGTATGTGTATGTGCGTGTGTGTATGTGCGTATGTGTGTGTGTGATTAAATGAGGGATAGTTACTACGAATTTTTAAATGAAATAGCCACTTAAAATGCTTCTCACCTCGTACCTTATAAGAAACATAGATTATGTGGATGTGTGTGTATGCTTCTGTATGTATACATACAAATATATATATACCAATCCCGTCACTGAGACCTACAGAGATCCCCAAATTCCGAATCTTATTCTACAGCCTTACGACCGTTCCATCCTTTCTCGCATCACGTCTTCTCGTCTTCAGAAAAGAGAGAAATCCCGACAAACAGATAGAAGCTCCACAGCGTATAGCTATAAAAAAAAAGAAGATCTAGCACTTTTTAACCGCGCTCAACGGACGATGAAATACTTTTTCCCATATTAACAACACCACAATAATCGCAAGAACTAAGTAACAGTACCCGATCGCCTGAAATTTTTTGCTGCACACTTTAAATCATTTGAAAACATTGCGGTGCACGTTACTCAACGAAAACTTGTGGTTAACTTCCCAATCACTTTTCTGAAAATATTCGAAGCAGACTAGCTGCATGCTAGGCTGTGACGGTAACCACCTCCACACAACAGTTTGCACACCATGGATTCTCGGAATGAAGAAAACGAAAAGGATACAGTTTAATATACATGATCTTTAGAACTATGGAACCTCGAGTTGAATGAACGTTTCTCCTATGTTCTGTCTTGAATTTAATAATGCCAGTTTTATTCTTTATTCCCCACCACTTAAACTTTTCACTCCATCCCGTGCGTACTCTCGTATTTTCCTCTTTTCTTCATCTCTCACAGAGGTTTCCTCTTCTGCTACTTCTTTTCTGGGTATGTAAGCACGCGTTGATTTTCATTTCTCATCAAATGCAACTTGTCACTTAATCATGAGTGATTTAAACCTCTACTGATTTTCGTTTGTTTCTCCACATGTCACATTAACCTTTAAGAATGACTGTCCGAAAGATTGGATTATCTCGTCTCCTTGGCAATTTACTGGCATTCTTTCTACATTGTATAAACTAGATACAGACACACACACACGCACATATATATATACCTATATATACACATATATATGTGGATATTTATGCATGTGTGTATCTACATTATATATATATATATTTATTATATAGAAGGAGCTTCTACAGGACTAGAACTGTTTCATTCAAGAGAAATCATCAGGAAGCTAGTTAACAAGAATTGTATTGGCCTTTATACATTTAGGCAGGTTAAAGGGGTGGTGGTGGGGGACTTTTTGGGGGTAGGCTAGCGCAAACATATCATACTTGGGGGAGTGGTAAGGAGTCAGTGGTAAATTAGATAAAAGAATAAATAAAAGAATAAAAAAATATATACAAGAATAGAGTTTTAGGTAAATAAGGAGATTCTCACTTATACATATACACATATGTATATATATACTACACAACACACACATATACATACACACATACATACATTACCACACACATATAATATACATATAACATACATACTTATATATATATTACATATATATTATATATATATATATATATATATATAATATATATATATACATATACATGCACATACATATACACACACACATGACATATACACACACGACCACACATACATAGACACACAAAAAATATATACATACACACACATACACATACACACATCCACACAATATCCACATACACAATGCACACAGAAGTCCCTATATACACATATATACATATATATATATATATATATACATATATTACATATACATATGTGTACCTATACATACCTACACATACAACATATACATACCAATACAAACCCATTCCCTAATTTTAATTTTATTATTATCTTCATTTATTACTTTTGTTATCTTTGACCGCGGGTCACAAGCATCTTGGCTACGACAGCAAGTCCATTTATCTTTCTACTTGAAAAGAAGCACTCACTCACGCACGCACACTCATTAGTACGCACACTCACTCATTCGTACACTCATACACATACACGCACGCACGCGTTATATTCATACATACATACATCTACATATATTCACATATATACACATACGTACGCGTACCTACATATTCATGTCTACACGCTTAGAAGACTAGTCCATACATATACACCAATAAATATATATACACACATACATATACACCTACATACAGATACATACATATATATATATATACACATACACACACCCACACATATACATATACATACAAATACGCGCATACATACACATACATATACATACATATACACATACATATACATATATACATATATATATATATATATATATATATATACATATACACATACATACATGTACATACATACATATACATACATACATACATACACACACATACATACACATATACACATACACACACATACACATATACATGCGTACCCATACACACACACACACGCGCGCATCCATATATACACATAATTACACACATGCGTAAAAGTATACATATATCTATACATATGCTTATACATACACACACACACACGCGCCTCCTTATGTTCATATACTTACATGCATACTCAAAAAATAAATAATAAAATATATATACGTGCAGTTATTCATATACATACCTGCATACTCAAAAAATAAATAATAAATATTAAGTATATATACGTATAGTTACCTATTATACAGACGGATACATACATATAAACTTACCACACACACATATATATATATATATATATACATACATACTTACACATATGTACATATACATACACACATACATAACTCTACGTACCTACATATACATAAACACACGAGCGTACACGTATATGTACATATACACATATTATATATGTGTGTGTGTGTATGTATGTGTGTATGTATATGTGTGTGTGTGTGTTGTATATATATTACATAGTGTATATGTATAAGTGAGAATCTCCTTATTTACCTAAAACTCTATTCTTCTATATATTTTTTTTATTCTTTTATTTATTCTTTTATCTAATTTACCACTGACTCCTGACCACTCACCCAAGTATGATATTTTTGCGCTATGCCTACCCCCAAAAAGTCCCCCACCACCACCCCTTTAAACCTGCCTAAATGTATAAAGGCCAATACAATTCTTGTTAACTAGCTTCCTGATGATTTCTCTTGAATGAAACAGTTCTAGTCCTGTAGAAGCTCCTTCTATATAATAAATTAATTTTACTCTGCTATGTATTGAGTACCTTATTTACTGTGGTTAACCCCGAATCAACCCGGGACCTACATATATATATATATATACTAGCAGTATTGCCCGGCGTTGCTTGGGTTTGTTTCGACCCTTTAGAATTGGAATTTTTGAAAAGTAAAAATTCTGCATTATGTAGCTTGTTATTCTCTTTACGTGAACATTTTTCTGGTTGAAATACACCGAAAAATGGCAACACAGCAGTCAAAAATTCGTATAAAATAGGAATATTCATAGAAAAAAAGCACCTTTTGATGTAAATAATTTTTGGTGTTAGCATGGTCCGATTTGAATTTTTTCTTCTATGGAATAAAGAGCAAGCCTTCTTCTAGCATACTTTCAATTTTGATCAACTTGCGCTGCAGGGTCTTGGAGGAGATAGTGTTAGTTGAAGGCTACCAAGCCTGCCATACACAGACAACTTCTGCGTTATTTACATATATATAACTTATAAATATGGGCAAATGAAAAAATTTCTAATGCCAAATATGCCGAAAATTGGACATTGGCATATTTGGCATTAGAAATTTTAACCGTTAAAGGTATTTTTTTAATATGCTGGCAATTGATAAAATTATTTTCGAAAAAAGTTTATCCTACATTAAATATAATATATATATATATATATATATGTATATATATATTATATATATATATATATATATATATATATATATATTATATATATATATATATATATTATATAATATAAGGGTAAAGGGGTAAAGACCCCCTTCGGTCAGAATGACCATGGGATTGCACCTAGAAAGTTACCCTCCTAGATACAAGTACGGGCAAGGTTGTTATGGAAGACTAGCAGTCGCCCATGCATACCGGCCTCCCCTCTCCACGCCACCAGTGTTATCCAAGGGAAAGACAAAGGTCGATACAGCTTGGCACCAGTGACGTCGCAACTCATTTCTACAGCTGAGTGAACTGGAGCAACGTGATACATATTCTTTTATTCTTTTTTGTTTCAATAATTTGACTGCGGACATGCTGGAGCACCACCTTTAGTCGAAGAAATCAACACCAGGACTTATTTTTTGTTAGCCTAGTACTTATTCTATTGGTCTCTTTTTTGCCGAACCACTAAGTTAAAGGGTTGTAAACACACCAGCATCGGTTGTCAAGCAATGTTGGCAGTAACAAACACAGGCACACACACACACAAACACGTATATATATATATATATATTTTTTTTTTTCCTTTTTCTAATTTATATATATATTTCATGCAATTTACGCATGCTTGCACGCGTGGTGAACACAGTTCACGTCAAACAGCTGACTGAATAAAGTTCACTATTCAATGCATGGGATAAGGCCTAAACAAACACATTATGATTTTTGCACTTGCGAAATGAATTTCGGAACAGAAATAGCGCAGTTCAATTTTCATTTGCCTAAACTTTAAGTGACCCATTTTTGGTGGTTCTACGATTTGTTGGCTAGGAGGAGATGTGCCGGGAAGTTAAAAACACAAACACACACACAGATACACACACAGACACACAAGTTGAGTTTTATATATATAGATATGTGTGTGTGTGTGTGTGTGTGTGTGTGTAATAATAATATTAGGGAGTATAACTCCAAACTTACAGGGAAAAATTCAGTTTAGTATTAAACCAAATTTCACAATATAAATATATAATATATATAAATTAGAGAAAAACCACTATTATGTAATTCAAACAATGATAGACTTAAATCATACCATAAACAAAAAATAAAACATATGATAAAGGATTTATCTAGATCACAAAAAGTACATAATAATAAAACAGTATATAATTAGTAGATAGACTATGTACATTTCGTGGCTCCAATTCTCTAATGTATATAATATCATATATATGTATATATATGTATATGTATATATATATATATATATATATATATATATATATATATATATATATATATATATATATATATATATATATATATATATATACGTGTGCGTGTGCATTGGAGTGAATATTTTTCTAATATATCAATCTCCATCGGATGCATAATCAAAAAAAGAAATACGGGTTGTTATGACTGGATGCACGGATGATTGTGAATTGTCATATTTTAACTTTCTTTGGATAAGGAGATATAAAATTTCTGTGTATTTTGTGTGTGTATATATATATATGCATGTTTGTGTGTGAATGTACATTCGTGTATATCTACGTATAAGTTGTGTATATATTTATATATGTATGCATATATATATATATATATGTTTATATGTGTGTGTACGTAGGTGTAAGTGTGTGTGTGAGTGTGTGTGCATGTGTGTGTATATGTGTGTTTGATTGTGCGTTTTCAGAGAATACATGACATAACATGATGGCAGTCTTAGATAAGACTGTCACCATATAAAATAATTTTCTCAGAATGGTGAAATAAAAGAGTAATATTTTTGTATTTTTTACTCACTTTTTTTGTATTTTCTTCTTTAATTCTTCCCCGTTTTATTCCATTCCGCCCTTTTTGCTTTGTGTTTGTTTTTTTCCCGTCAAATATTTTTGTTTCTATGTCTGTTTCCGTTTTGTTCTTTTTATAAAATAATATTTTTCCTTGGTGTCTGGTTTTCTGAATTCATATTACAGTCTACGCACAGACATAGATACATATGCACACCTACACACACACACACTACCACACACACACACACACACACACACACACACACACTCACACACAAACACAGCTACAAACACAAACATAAACACACACACACACACACACGAACGCACATGTTTATGAAGATAATTTTATGTCTGTGAGTAGATTTGGTGGTTATTGTGGTTGGGTGGTGCGTGGGGTGTGGTAATTGTTACTTTTAATAGTAGTCTTGGCAGTTGTTGGAGTGGCAGTTGTTTTACAGGTAGTGATGATGATGAGGATGATGATGATGATGTGGAGGAGGAGGACTATGGTGATGATGATGACGATGATGATGATGACAATAATGATCATAGCGAAGACGATGATGACGACGCTGATGACGATGTTGACGTTGATGATGGCAACGATGACATCGACGATGATGACGACGACAACAACAACGACGATGGCGACTACGACGACGACGATGATGACAATGACGACGATGATGACAATGAAGACGACGACAGTGATGATGATGATGATGATGATGTAGACGATGGAATGGCTGAAATGTAGGGATGAGCTTGTAGACGGAAATTTCTTATCAGATCGACCATATTTCATTTTTGGTCGAGTTAACGGGAATTTTCGAAAGAGAATTGTGTTTAACTTCATACATAATATAGGTGACATGTCTTGCCTATATTACTGAAAACAGTCTCTCGAATAAAAGATAAATATAATCCATACATTTATTTTAATGTGTCTCGTTTCTTGATTTGCCATTGCACCACAATTTTATAAACAATTCTCACTGGGTGCGTGCATGTATAAATATGTGTGTGGGTGAGTGTGTGTGTGTTGATTCACCATAAGCAATTAATTACAGAACTCACTACGAATGTAGAGTATTCTTCAAAACCTTGTAACTGAAAGTTCCAATATCTATCACTCAGAATTACTCGTTTCCGACCATCAGCTGTAAACCGAGTCTTATTGTGTTTTGAAATATTTTCTGAAATATTAATTAAAAGTTTGAAGAAAATATTTATTTATGTTCTTTTGAGGTTATATTATATATTAAAAGACATTTGCTCGACGTGCTGTGCAGTGGGATTGAACCAGGAATCATGTGATTGGGAAGCAACTTCTTCCCACCCAGCCGTGCCTGTGCCTTACATTTACACACGCGGGCGCGCATACACTGACATGGGTATGTATAATATTTATATCATGTAATGTTTCGATATATAAAGATTATAAGCCAATTATTATATAACATTTTATTTTATTGTTGCAATATTCCAAAGTGTATTTAAATGTATCAGTGTACATATATTTTATGTTTCTTTGAGAATCTATTTTCACAGTATTGAGCACTCTTTTAACTAAGACCTTTTTTTTTAATATCGAGATGTTACAGTATTATACATATTATATTATATCAATAGAATATTTGAGATGTTGGCTTATTTCAAATGTTTATCGTTAATGCTTATTTTACTACGGAGGAAATTGTAAATGTACGCTGCTTGTTTATTTAAGATTTGTAGCTTATTTCGTTTGATCTGTTTAGAGAAAAACGACATCTAGTTTTGTCTGTTCCTACAAAATTTACTATGGCTGGAATGATTATAAACAGTGAACTCATGCATAAAAATTTCACTTTCCACATTAATATTTCATATTTATTTAAGTGTCCGATGGTTTTGATTGTGTTGTCTAGACTGCTGAAATGTATAACATCACTCATAAACTCTCCATACACACAAATACATACATGCACACACACTCCCTCCACATTAATATAGAGCACATGCTATAAAGCACAAGGTATTCTGCATTTTTAATAAGTATAGAATTTTAGCCGCTGTGAAGACTAAAAAAAGTGGTTGCAACACAAGTTTTATCTCTCTGAGAGAATCAAATCTAAGATCAGCTTGACTAGGTTCTAGTTTCCTTATTCCTTCATCATGGAAAGAAAACTCATCTTTTGTCCTCCGAGATATTAATAGCTTAGAGCTATTTATAGTATATACAAAGTATGACAGCTAAACTGGCGAGTCTTATTGGAAACAGAATGGGTGCGTAAATGTGGATTAATAAAAGCAGCACTGTCGTTCAGGCAAATTTGAAATGTTAAATATATACGTTTTAACGAACATTGAATTCTAGACTCGTTGTGAAAAACTAAATAAATGGCTACACCAGCGAATTTGTCTCCCTGCTTACTTTTCAAACCGTGGCTTAACAGTTTAGCTGAGTCCCACATTATACATATAGACTAAATATAAATATAATCTGCTGATCTGTTCGACGAACGACCGTAGCGACCGTAGGTGGGCTACTTTCCCTTATGAAGTTATAAGTAGATGACAAATTGATCAGATTGATCCTACATTTTCTGCTCCCGAAGAGATAAAATTTGTGGTGCAATAGCTTTTTTCTTCGCTGAAAGGGTAGAAATTGTATTCTATTACAAAAAGTAATCATACATTTCAATTAACTTTCATATTATAATACAGATATATCTATATATATATATTATATATATAATATATATATATATATATATATATATATATATACATAATATATATACATATATATATATTTATATATATATATATATATGTTTGTATGTATGCGCGCACACACCACACACACAAATACACATACACACAAACATGTATGTGTATTTGTGTGTGTATGTGTGTATGTGCGTGTGTGTGTTGATTTTGTTGCTAAATTTTCATTAATATCTTTTTGTTAATATTGTTATTGTTGAACTTTACATCTGAAATGTCAGCAGAGATGTAGTAGTTGCAGTGATGGCGGCTGCGGCGTTGGTGCCTGCAGTGCGGGGGGGGATGTTGAGATAAGGGAACAGTGATGTGTGCAGAGGTCAGGTTAACATCACTTATTGATTGTTGTTAAGGATTTGACCTTTCAACACCTTCCCAAACTCCGATCACTTGTTCCTCTCTCTCAACCATCACCACCAAAAAATCCTGGCTGTTTACCTTTCATCATAGACAA